>NC_053394.1:137060220-137402302 GCF_905171765.1 Bufo bufo
TTAATAAACCGGAGCATGACTGCCCGCTTAAGAAATTACTCCTTCCCCCGATGCTTATTATGGCTGCCAAATTATTAATACCTAAATTCTGGCTCAGTGAACAGATGCCTTCGATCAATGATTCGGTTGTGAAAATGCAGGAAATTTATAGAATGGCAGAACTTAGTAGTTGGACAACATTATCACATGATAAATTTCTATCTATGTGGTCACCGTGGTTGAAGTGGTATACGTCACAC
Source organism: Bufo bufo (assembly GCF_905171765.1). Lineage (NCBI taxonomy): Eukaryota > Metazoa > Chordata > Amphibia > Anura > Bufonidae > Bufo > Bufo bufo. The sequence goes on from NC_053394.1 coordinate 137,060,460, forward strand.
TGATTGCGTTTATGTGTGGCAGTCTGGTCTCAATATAGTACCCACTCTTTCTTACATCATTTTGCATATATGCCCATTCCAGGGATCATTGGAGTTTTATGCCACATAGGTCCCATAGGGTACAAGTTTATGTACAGTCAGATCCATAAAAATTGGGACATCTACACAATTCTAACATTTGTGGCTTTATACACCACCACAATGGATTTGAAATGAAACAAACAAGATTGTGCTTTAACTGCAGACTGTCAGCTTTAATTTGAGGGTATTTACATCCAAATCAGGTGAACGGTGTAGGAATTACAACAGTTTGCATATGTGCCTCCCGTTAGTTCTAAAGAAAAGAGTGTATCCCAAGAAGACATAAAGTTCGTACACACTCTAGAAGAAAGTATTCAGCAGAATCAACAAGGTCATCTTGAAATGCCCTTATCTTTTAAAGAATGACCTGTCTGCCAAATAACAGAAATCTTGCCCTAGCAAGATAGAAATGTTTGAAGAAAAGGATGGTAAGAGATCCCAAACTGAACAATGATTATTTGAAATTCATGGAAGGCATCCTTGAAGAAGGACGTGCAGAGAAAGTTAATAACCAACCTAAAGAATGAGAAGTGTGGTACATCCCACATCAAGGTGTCTACCACTCAAAGAAACCAGATAAGATTAGAGTGGTTTTTGATTGCTCAGCTGAGTACGATGGTGTTGCATTGAACGATCATCTACTAAAAGGACCAGATCTTACAAACACTCTGCCTAGAGTACTCTGTAGATTCAAAAAGTATCCCATAGCAGTCATGTGTGACGTTGAAAAGATGTTCCACCAGTTTCATGTGAATAATGAAGATAGAGACTTCCTGAGGTTTCTATGGTGGGAGGACCGAGATACAGATTCAGAGCCAGCAGGATACAGAATGAAAGTACACTTGTTTGTGGATGGCGTCCTTTGTTCTCAAAAGAGAAATATATCCACCATTTTATGTTGAATGACAAGATTGAACAGTTGAACCACCATCTTATGCATACTGACATTTTGTGATATCTTTTTAACACGTGTTATGTACATGGACCCAGGGCCGGGCCGACACAGAGGCTAGGGAGGCTCCAGCCTCAGGGTGCAAGCCAGCTCCCCAGCCTCTGGGCGGTAGGCAGGCCACTGACCACGTCGCTGCTGCTGCTGCGCCTGCCGGGCTGCCTGCCGTGCTGAAGGACGGAGGGAGTAGTGAGCACTTGGCACTGACTTACGTGCTCCCTCCCCGCTCCGCCTCCTGGCTCGGCCGCTCCGCTGCTCTGGTCTCTGCTCAGTCGCTTGCCTGACTGGCTGCGTACAGCGCGCACTTTGACCTGATGCGCTGTACGCAGTCAGGTCACATGTGCGCCCTCTGGAGACCAGGAGCAGCGCGGGCAGCAGCAGGCAGCAGCATAGCACTGTGTCATGACCCAGCCCAGGCCCCAGCAGGGATAGAGCGTGAGAGTCTGCCCTGAAGTGAAGTAAGATAGTTCTTAAATAAAGATAATATACTTTTCCGTCTGATCTGAGGTCTGATGGGGTTCTGGATGGGGTAAAATTACAAGGAACGCCCCGGGGGGGTTGGGTGGGTTGGGGTGGATGTCTGATTAATAACAAACACACATATCTAAATGGCGGGGGGGGGGGCGCCCTTGGGCAGCTCAGCCTCTGTTGGTGGTGGACCCTGTCCCAGCCCTGCATGGACCATCCAGGAGGAGGAGGACTAAAAGATTTTGTCAGGGCCCCCTCAACAGTATTACACAATTAAATGATATACAGTGGCAGTATAGACGGATGGAACAGCTGCCGGGCCTGGTCTGAAAGAGTGATCTTTACTAGCCACAGGAATGGGGGGGCGGGGGGGGCATGAAAGGAAGAGGTTGCGAAAAAATTACTGGGGGAGGGGGGCCCCATTCAAAAATTTGCTGTGGGGCCCAGTCATTTCTAGCTACGCCACTGTTTACATCATATGTGACTGATATCAGCCGCTCCTCTTATAACACTCCAGTACTGATATAACCTCCAGAGACATTACATCATATGTAACTGATATCAGCCGCTTCTCTTATAACGCTCCAGTACTGATATAACCTCCAGAGATATTTACATCATATGTGACTGATAACATCCTTTTCTCTTATAACTCTCCAACACTGATATAAACTTCAGAGACATTATATATGTGACTGATATCAGCAGCTCCTCTCATAATGCTCCAGCACTGATATAACCTCCAGAGATATTATATCATATGTGACTGATATCAGCCACTTTTCTTAGAACGCTTCAGCACTAATATAACCTCCAGAGACATTACATCACATGTGACTGATATCAGCAGCTCCTCTTATAATGCTCCAGCACTGATATAACCTCCAGAGATATTACATCATATATGACTGATATCAGCCAATTTTCTTATAATGCTCCAGCACTGATATAACTTCCAGAGACATTTACATCATATGTGGAGGCAGAGATTTATAGGGGATGAGGGGCTACCAATGAGAGGTGAGGGGGACCAGTGAGGGGACTGAACTTTATACTTCTGGCACAGAACTTTAGGCACAGTTGCAGCGACCGGGCCGCAGGGGCAACACGTGAGCTACAGTGGGCTGATGGGGTAGTAGTTATTTTACGCACGGTTAGTAGCGCTTCCTGGGGCCAGCGTGCAGTGAAGGGAAGGACACCACCAGTTCCTTAACCCCTTAAGGACACAGCCTTTTTACACCTTAGGACCAGGCCATTTTTTGCAAATCTGACCAGAGTCCCTTTAAGTGCTGATAACTTTAAAACGCTTTGACTTATCCAGGTCGTTCTGAGATTGTTTTTTCGTCACATATTGTACTTCATGACACTGGTAAAATGAAGTCAAAAATAAAAAAATTTTTGCACCAAAAAATACCTAATTTAACAAAAATTTTGAAAAATTTGCAAATTTCAAAGTTTCAGTTTCTCTACTTCTGTAATACATAGTAATACCCCCAAAAATTGTGATGACTTTACATTCCCCATATGTCTACTTCATGTTTGAATTGTTTTGGGAATGATATTTTATTTTTTGGGGATGTTATAAGGCTTAGAAGTTTAGAAGCAAATCTTGAAATTTTTCAGAAATTTACAAAAACTCAATTTTTAGGGACCAGTTCAGGTCACTTTGCGAGGCTTACATAATAGAAACCCCCCAAAAATGACCCCATCTAAGAAACTACACCCCTCAAGGTATTCAAAACTGATTTTTTTATACGTTGTTAACCCTTTAGGTGTTGCACAAGAGTTATTGGCAAAGGGGGAGGAAATTTGAGAATTTCATTTTTTTGTCTAATTTTTCATTTTAACCCATTTTTTCCACTAACAAAGCAAGGGTTAACAGCCAAACAAGAATGTATATTTATTGCCCTGACTCTGCCGTTTACAGAAACACCCAATATGTGGCCGTAAACTACTGTACGGCCACACAGCGGGGCATAGAGTGAAAGGTGCGCCGTTTGGTTTTTGGAAGGCTGATTTTTATGGACTGGTTTATTTACACCATGTCCCATTTGAAGCCCCCTGATGCACCCCTAGAGGAGAAACTCCCTAAAAGTGACCCCATCTAAGAAACTACACCCCTCAAGGTATTCAAAACTGATTTTACATACGTCGTTAACCCTTTAGGTGTTGCACAAGAGTTATTGGCAAATGGCGATGAAATTTGAGAATTTAATTTTTTTGCCTAATTTTCCATTTTAACCCATTTTTTCCACTAACAAAACAAAGTTTAACAGCCAAACAAGACTGTATCTTTATTGCCCTGACTCTGCTGTTTACAGAAACACCCCATATGTGGCCGTAAACTACTGTACGGCCACACAGCGGGGCGTAGAGTGAAAGGTGCGCCGTTTGGTTTTTGGAGGGCTGATTTTGCTGGACTGTTTTTTTGACACCATGTCCCATTTGAAGCACCCCTGATGCACCCCTAGATTATAAACTCCATAAAAGTGACCCCATCTAAGAAACTAAACCCCTCAAGGTATTCAAAACTGATTTTACAAACTTTGTTAACCCTTTAGGTGTTGCACAAGATTTAATGGAAAATAGAGATACAATTTAAAAATTTCACTTTTTTGGCAGATTTTCCATTTTAATATTTTTTTTCCAGTTACAAAGCAAGGGTTAACAGCCAAACAAAACTCATTATTTATGGCCCTAATTCTGTAGTTTACAGAAACACCCCATATGTGGTCGTAAACTGCTGTACGGGCACACGGCAGGGCGCAGAAGGAAAGGAATGCCATACAGTTTTTGGAAGGCAGGTTTTGCTGGACTGTTTTTTTTTTACACCATGTCCCATTTGAAGCCCCCTGATGCACCCCTAGAGTAGAAACTCCAAAAAAGTGACCCCATTTTAGAAACTACGGGATAGGTTGGCAGTATTGTTGGTACTAGTTTAGGGTACATATGATTTTTGGTTGCTCTATATTACACTTTTTGTGCGGCAAGGTAACAAGAAATAGCTTTTTTGGCACCGTTTTTTTTTTTTGTTATTCACAACATTCATCTGACAGGTTAGATCATGTGGTAATTTTATAGAGCAGGTTGTCACGGACGCGGCGATACCTAATATGTATACAATTTTTTTTATTTATGTAAGTTTTACACAATGATTTCATTTTTAAAACAAAAAAATGTTTTAGTGTCTCCATAGTCTAAGAGCCATAGTTTTTTCAGTTTTTGGGCGATTATCTTAAGTAGGGTCTAATTTTTTGCGGGATGAGATGATGGTTTGATTGGAATCTATTTTGGGGTGCATATGACTTTTTTATTGCTTGCTATTACACTTTTTGTGACGTAAGATGACAAAAAATGGCTTTTTTTACTCCGTTTTTATTTTTATTTTTTTACGGTGGTCATCTGAGGGGTTAGATCATGTGATATTTTTATAGAGCCGGTCGATACGGACACGGCGATACCTAATATGTATACTTTTTTTTTATTTATGTAAGTTTTACACAATGATTTCATTTTTGAAACAAAAAAAATCATGTTTTAGTGTTTCCATAGTCTAAGAGCCATAGTTTTTTCAGTTTTTGGGCGATTATCTTGGGTAGGGTATGATTTTTGCGGGATGAGATGACGGTTTGATTGTTACAATTTTGGCGTACATGCGACTTTTTTGATCACTTTTATTACCTTTTTTGGGAAGTAAGGTGGGCAAAATTTCAATTTCATCATAGTTTTTTATTTTTTATTTTTATGGCGTTCACCGTTCGGGTAAAGTAACATGACCTTTTTTATAGATCAGGTCGTTATGGACGCGGCGATACCAAACATGTGTAGGGAATTTTATTTTTTTCATTTTTAATCAGTGATAAATGTGTTTTTTGATTTTTACTTTTTTTTCACTTTTATTCACTTTTTTTTGACCCAGACCCACTTGGTTCTTGAAGATCCAGTGGGTCTGATGTCTGTATAATACAGTACAGTACAATATATATTGTACTGCACTGTATTTTACTTACACTGAACAGATCTATGCCTTTTAGCACAGATCTGTTCAGCACCATGGACAGCAGGATGCCTGAGAGGCGTCCTGTTGCCATGGGAACCTTCCCCGTCTGCTCAGTACTGGTCAGAACTGCGCAGACGGGGAAGGGTAAGGAGGGGATCTGTCGGGGGGCTGTCTGGGGGCTCTCTCCCTCCCCATCGGGGGGCTGCAAAGGCACAGCTGCCCCCCGATGGGAGAGGGAGGGAGCTCCCTGCGCTGTTAACCTTTTCCATACAGCGGTCCGTACGGACCGCTGTATGGAAAGGGTTAAACGGCTGACATCGCATCGCAGATGTCAGCCGTTTATACCAGGGTGCCAGCAATGTGCTGGCACCCTGGTATACCCACTAGAAGCCAACGATTATACAAGGGGAGGCGGGCGGGGGATCGCGATCCCGCCTGCTGCACCGCCCGCCTCCCGCACCGCCCGCACCGCCCGCAACCCTCCCCCTGCACCTCCCACCACCATAAAATCATTCGGGGGTGCAGGGGGGGATGAATAAACGTTATTTTAGGCATATAAAGTTTCTGATCCCCGATCAGAAAATGCATAAATCGCAGCAAACCGCAGGTCTGAATTGACCTGCGGTTTGCCGCGATCGCCGACATGGGGGGGGTCCCGTGACCCCCCCCGCGCATTTAGCCTAGGTGCCTGCTCAATGATTTGAGCAGGCACCGGGTTCCGATCACTGCCAGCCGCACGGCAGTGATCGAAAATACACAGGGCGTACATGTACGCCCTGTGTCCTTAAGTACCAGGGCACAAGGGCGTACCTGTACGCCCTATGTCCTTAAGAGGTTAAGGGCACACTCTGTTGTCCAGGAACTCCCGCCAGATGGAGGTTGAGGTGCCCTTGGTGGAATAGGTTTTTAGGTGCCTTGGAGGCAGGGTCCTGGTTTTCGTGACGCCAGCACCTTTAGGTACAAAAGGAGGTGGTAGAAAGAATGAGGAGTTAATGGTTGAAAACAATGGAACCTTTACTTAATCATTTGCCTCAGAGTCATCAGTACAGTTCATTTCTATGGTAAAGATGATGATCCCAATATTATCTCAGCTGTAATCCTAGTAACAGGCTTGACAATGGGTTTCTTAAGATTGTCCTTTAGTAGGCAGGAAAGGTTCTTTCTTATATCTGTCTACACTAGGTCCACACTCTAGCACTCAGGTATTGCATATAATAACTTCTTACTTGTAATTAGCAATCCACAGGGCGGTCTCCCTAACGGTAGGCAAAAACCTCTGCTCCATTATTTGTACAGGATGCTCTCTGAAACTCTGGTCTACAATGTCCATAGAGGAATGTGGTAAAAGACAACCACGCGTATAGTCGTCCGGCTGTGTCCAGGCGCTTTTAGGCTTTTCACGGTCACTGGTGCTTGTGGAGCCTATAAGCTAATGCTGCTTCTGTAATGCCCCCCAAGTTGCATTACCACTCCTGCTTCTATCTGTGAATGCTAATATAATGTTATCTTATGCATTTATTCCCAGGTCCCTAGACACTGTGCATTTATAGTAATGTTATGTAATTGTTCATGTAATGTGCCTAGTTCACAAGCAGCTGGCAGCAACTATGGCAGAGCTACACTTAGAGAGAATGGAACTCACCATTCCATTCTCCCCTCATTTCTTGATCAGAAGTAGACCAGTCCTGTTTGCTACCAGAAGGAGGTAGGGAGTTCTGATGTGTTCTGGTTGAGACTCCATGTCGGAGCTGCCAGGATTCTAACCTATTCCCTGGCATAATCCAGTGTCAGACTACAGAGAGAAGTTGCAGCATCCTGCAGAAGCAGAGATTCCATTTAAGTCAAAGAGAAACTGATGTAGCAGATATTGAGATTGTTTGCCTGCCAGAGTTAATGCTAAAGCCTGCTGGAACCAAGATAAAGTCTGTACCGTTTGGAGAAACATTTATGCAAAGTAAAGCTGCCATTGAACTTCATCACAAGGTCTGGACTCAAATATTTCTTCAAATCCCTCAACTGTTCAACCTATTTGTCTGCTTCAGAACCGATGCCTGGGGTTCCAGCGTATCCAGGTAGGAGCACCATGACACGTGCACAAAACATTAAGGGACATTTTAGGGCACCCTATATTACTCGGCCAGTCCTACACCTGGGTGCCAACACCATTTCTTAAGGGGTCTTCGTCCTGTTGTTGCTTCATTGCAACAGGCGTCACAAGACACTTATCTCATCTTAAAGGGGCCCCTTGCCGACCGCTGTTGTTGCACTTCTATCTACCCTAGACTTGCTCTAGTTCCATACATTGACTCTCTGGTCTGTGCTAGGTAACTGTAAGAGATCTGCCCACACTCCCTCAGCTTGATCAGAGCCAATGGGCTAAAGGGGCAGCTACATCCTGGACTTGTGCTGTTCCACACCTCTATCAACTTCCTCCCTACTTCTTCTACATCTGCCTTGTCACCCCCATATATATATATATATATATATATATATAGTGGGCTTTCGGTCGGGTAGATAGGGTAGGCGTGTGCAGTACAGAGGCAAAATACAAGTTCTTAACTCAAAAATGTCAGTGTTTATTCACACTTGAGGCAATTGCACAAAACAGCACGTAACTTTGCAGTCTTGGTGTTAATTCACACACAATGGAAAGTTCATATAACACAAGTCACCTTGCTGGCAGTTCTGCCTCCAGTAGACCACAGCAGGCCTTAGGGGGCATGTTTCCCCAGTGTGCGGCTCTCAGCCCTCCAGCACGGCACAAAGCCTCAGATCCCAAAAACAGAGACATCACTGCTGAGCCCAGCTGCCTATTTAAGGACAGCCAGTTGCTGCACTCAAACTCCGGTCCAGTATTAGACCTCACCTGGCTGTAAACCAGCCCAGCCACACATGCTGGGAGGAAAATACCTGCCTTGCCAGACACAACCCCTCACTGTGTCACAATATATATATATATGTAGCACCCAGCACCACCTAGGGGTGAATAGTTGTAATGACACAAAAACAGTCTGCTATAAGGAATTACAGCTTGATACAACAATACATTAATATATATATGCCCAAAGTGGGACACTGCACAGTGACACAGGAGTAGGTGCAGCGTTTTCATTATCTCCCTTTCACCAAAGTAAAGTTATATGGGTGCCAGTGCTGTAGAGCCGACCTTGCAGCCAGGCCCCTGACAGGTGGCCCTGGTTTCTCTGACACTTTATGATGTATGATAATGAGCGGATGGGCTTGTGGTGTGAGTGGTGTGTAACATCATAAGCCACATGCCCTGCTGTGCTCTCTCACTATCTACTATCCTAATGACAGCGTAGCAAGGTCGGCAGTTTGCATTGTCACATCGGGCACACATGGCTTGTCGATCTTCTCATTACCATACAGTACAAAGTGTCAGGCTGCACAGCAGGGCAGAGACCCTGTGATGTCTATTGGCAGTGAGCTGCTGAAGACAGGTAAAATGTGAACAGTGAGGCTGGGTGCCATCGGCTCACTGCATAGTAAAAGGCAAACGGCCCACCGCTAATTTTCCTGGTAGGGTCAATGGACAACCCGCCCCTGGGGTCAACCAGGTTTTGGAACAGTTTTGGAGATGCTTTGTATCTGACCATCAGAACAGGTGGAAAAGGTTCCTGTCCTTAGCGGAGTTTGCTATTAGTACCCAAGCAAGCACCTGTAGTGGTGTTTCACCTTTTTACTGCAATTATGGTTTTAATCCACGTTTTTTTTATCTGTTTCTGGGTTCTGTGAGTCCTGCAACAGATGCCATCATGAATGATCTGGGCCCCAGCCTGGAAAAAGCTCAAAGCATCCAGTATAATCAAGCTAATAAAAGGCGTACATTAGGTCCAAACTTTACTCTGGGAGAATTGGTAAGGCTTTCTACTAAAAATGTGCGCCTTAGGGTACCATCTGGTAAACTTGCTCCTAAGTTTATATTTCCAAATAAAATCACCTCTATAACAAACCCTGTATCGTTCTGTCTTCAATCACATTCAGGGTACATAATTTGTTCCGCAAATCTTTGCTTAAAGGGGTTGTCTCATCACAGACGATGTGGACATATCACTAGGATATGCCCCCATTGTCTAATAGGTGCAGGTCTCACTGCTGGGACCCGCACCTATATCGAGAACGGAGCCCAGAAAGTGTTGGAGAGTGCACTGCGCAGCCGCCCTCCATTAATTTTATATGGGGCCGCCAAAAATAGCTGAGCTGGCTCAGCTATCTCCATCTGGCCTATAGAAGTGAATGGGAGCGGTGGCTGGTCATGCGCGGTGCGCTCCCATTCACTTCTATGGGGAGTGCGCTTGGTGGTGGCCAGACCGGTGTCCTCCAGCCACCACCTCGTGGGGCTCCGTTCCGAATGCGGTGGAAACCGCACCTATAGGAAAATTATTATTATTATTATTATTAAAGCGCCATTCCATAGCGCTGTACATATGAAAAGGGGTATACATACATAATACAGAAAATTGCACTAAGCATGAACAAGACGAATTACAAACTGGTACAGAAGGAGAGAGGGCCCTGCCCGTGAGGGCTTACAATCTACATGGTATGGGAGAAGGACACAGTAGGAGAGGGTAAAGTTGGTCATGGCGGTATAGAGGCAGGAGGGTCACTGGTTGTAGGCTTGTCTGAAGAGGTGGGTTTTTAGGATTCCACTGTAGGTGAGAGTCTGATATGTTGGGGTAGCGAGTTTCAGAGTGTGGGGGATGCACGGGAGAAATCTTTGAGGCGATTGTGGGAAGAGGTTATAGGAGTAGAGGAGAGAAGGTGGTCTTGTGAGGATCGGAGATTGCGAGTGGAGATGTATCAGGACACTAGCTCAGAGATGTAGGGAGGGGATAGGTTGTGGACAGCCTTGTATGTATTTGTTAGTATTTTGAACTAAATTCGCTGGGCAATGGGGAGCCATTGAAGGTATTGACAGAGGGGAGAGGCAGAGGAGTAACAGGGTGAGAGGTGGATTAGTCGGGCAGCAGAGTTGAGGATATATTGGAGGGGTGTCAGAGTGCTAGATAAAAGGCCACAGAGGAGAATGTTGCAGTAGTCTAGGTGGGAGATAATGAGGGCATGTATAAGCATTTTCGCAGACTCAAAGTTGAAGAAAGCACAGAAGCAGGGGATGTTTTTAAGTTGGAGGTGGCAGGTGGTGGAAAGGGATAATATGTGTGGTCGGAAGGAGAGGGCAGAATACAAGGTCACTTCAAGGCAGCGGACTTGGTTGACCGGGGAGAGTGTGCAGCCATAGATCGTGATAGATAGGTCTGTTGGGGGGGTTGAACAAGATGAGGAAAAGATGATGAATTCTGTTATATCCATGTTAAGTTTTAGAAAGCGAGAGGAGAAGACGGAGGATATGGAAGATAGGCATTGTGGGATTCTGGACAGTAAGGTGGTGATGTCTGGACCAGAGAGGTAGATTTGTGGTCAGCATAATACTGAAAGCCATGGGACTCTATAAGGTGTCCCAGGCCGAAAGTGTAGATACAGAAGAGCAGGGGTCCTAGGACAGAGCCTTGCGGGACACCAATAGAGAGGGAATGAGACGAGGAGGTGGTGTGAGAGTGGGAGACGCTAAATGTTCGCTCTGTGAGGTATGATGTTATCCAGGAGAGGACCAGGTCAGTGATGCCAAGAGATAAGAGAGTTTGTAACAGAAGGGAGTGGTCGACAGTGTCAAAGGCAGAGGACAGGTCAAGGAGAAGGAGGACAGAGTAATGTTTTTTGTTTTGGCTGTTAGTAGGTCAATAGTGACTTTGGTAAGGGCAGTCTCAGTTGAGTGGTGGGGTCGGAAGCCAGATTGTAGCTGGTCAAAGAGGGAGCAGGCGGAGAGGTGAGAGGACAGTTCAGAATGGACATGTTGCTCAAGTAGCTTTGAGGCATATGGAAGAAGTGATATGGGGCGATAACTGAACAAAGAAGATGGTTCAAGTGAAGGCTTTTTGAGGATGGGTGTAATGGTAGCATGTTTAAAACCAGAGGGGAAGACACCAGAAGTTAGTGATGGTTGAAGAGATGAGTTAGGGCTGGGTGGGATAAACACTGTGGTGATGTTAGGGATGAGGTGGGATAGGGATTCGGTCAAGTGTACAGGTGGTGAGATGTGATCTGGAGAGTAGAGTGGAGAGTTTTTCTTCTGTAATGGTGGAGAAGAGGGTTTGGGGAGAAGAGGACTGAGCAGTTGTGTAGAGGGTCTGTGGGGACTGTGCACTGAAGCTTTCTCTGATGTTGACTATCTTTTGTTTGAAGTATGTGGCAAAGTCCTCAGCTGAGATGAGAGGAGAGGGTGGAGGCGCTGGGGGACAGAGAAGGGAGTTAAAAGTGTTAAAAAGTTGTTTAGGGCTGTGTGCAGCATGCCAGAGCTCCCTAAGGATTAATTCGGGCGTGAGCATACTAGTGAATGAGGTCCCGAGGATAGTAGTACTCACGATTTAGTTGTCCCTTGGGGCCGGCAGTGCAGTGGATGGGAAGACAGCACGAAATCTTCCGGGGCATTCTCCATTGCAGGGAACACCAGCCAGATGTTGGTTGAGGTGCCCTTGATGGTGGTGATGTTTAGGGTGTTTGTGGCTGGGCCCCTGGTTCGTGACACCAGCACCGTTAGGTGCAAATGTTAAAAGTAGTGGTAGTAAGAATGAGGAGACGGTAGTCTCTGGACAGTTGGTACAATTCATCAATAAGAAGCGTTTTATATGGCATAGGTGATAAGTTCACTGGTAATCCTATTATCTGGTAGTGGCAAATGTATTCCAGGAATTGTCCTTTAAGGGCCTTTAAGTTTTCCTTTAAGGGTGTCCCCCTCACGGCAGGCAAACACATCTGCTTCATTCTTTGGCAGGAAACTCATCTAGAATCTGATTTTATGTTTTCTAACTGCCACCCAGAAGGTTAAGTTAGTGATAATAACAATTTGGCCTAAATTGTCTGGTTGTGTTCAGTCACTCTGTAAGCTTCTCCTGATCACTTGTGCTAATGAGGTCTATAAGCCTGAGTTAGCTGTTACCCTCACTAGTCTCCTTGCATCTCGGTGTATAGACTCACTGTCTGGTGCTGGTCTTTTGCAATGATCTTCTCCAGGCTTGATCAGGGCCCAGAGGGAAGTACAGCAGTTACATGGTGACTTAGGTCTGTCTCTCCCCTCCATGGACTTGCTTCTTCCTCCTCTCACTTCAACAACCTCTCACTCCTCAATCCTCTCTAAGCTACCGTAGACACACCCCACTATATATGCTATGTGGTGCCAGCACCACCTAGGGGCGAATGGATGTAATGACACTGCCAGCCAGAAAACAGGAAATACCATACAATGCGAATAAACACATTATATATATATATATATCAAGAGGTTTGAAGTGTCCCATTCTCACACATATGTGGGACATTGCATGTGGGACAGGGAAGATATGAGAGATGAAAAGTAGGCCTGTTTTGCATCAGCGAGTGAGGATTTGAATATGAGGAGGGATTGCTTGTATGTGGTGAAGTGATCCTTAGAGTGGAATTTCTTCCATCGCCGCTCAGCAGCCCTGGAAGCTTGTCTGAGTTTTTTGGTCAGGTTGGTATGCCAGGGTTGATGGTTGATTTTTCGGGTTTTGTTGTGTGTGAGGGGGGCAACAATGTCCAGAGCTGTATTGTGGTGTTATACAGGGTGGTGGCAGCATCTGGGTCTTGGAGGGAACAATGGGGGCATATCCTAGCGAGATGAGACAACCCCTTTAAGAAGTACATTCTTCCTGTGATTCCTCCAATTGATCCTCCCGATCCAGCTGTAATACAAGGCAAGTTAGAGTACAAGGTAGAAAAAATTCTCGACTATCGAAGAGTCCAGGGTCCTCTTCAGTACTTTATCCATTGGAAGGGATACAGTGCTATAAAAAGGATATGTGTCCCTGCTCGGGATGTTCACGCTCCTTGTTTAAAGAGGAAGTTTCATCTCGAGTTTCCATCGAAACCTGCTTCTTATGTTGAGGGTCTGGTGGCCCCTCCTAAGGGGAGGTAATGTAATAAAATGACCTGTCCAGGCTCCAGCGGCACGATCCTCAGCCTCGGCACATCCACACCAGGAGAGACATGCTGCTGAGCCATACCCCTGGGGGTGGACCACTTCCTTAGTAACGGGATGCAATGCTCTGCTTCTCCCCACAGCGGACGTGTGCCACGGGAGATTAGCAGTGGGCTGATTAGCTCAGCTGCTCCATTACTGTATACTAGTGTTTCTGACTAATGGAGCACCGAGTCAATGGACCTATCAGGTTTTAATTCAGGGACTCAGCGCTCTATTTAAATCCCTTCCTGGCCAGACATTATTGCCATTGATAGCCTTTATTGGCTCTAGCTGGTTCCTGTATTGCTATTTGTTTCCAGTGGTCCTGACCCCAGCTTGTCTTCTGAGCACTCTCTATCTCACGTTTTGGTTCTGCGTAGCCCATATGGTTCTGTCCCTGTTCGTAATACTCTGTTTTTGTGTTATGTGTCTTGTTTGCCCTGCACCTATACTAGTGTAGGGACTGTCGTCCAGTTGCGGTTCTGCCATATAGGGATTACACTGCAGGTAGGTAGGGTAAGCGGGCTGGGTTCTAGTCCAGGGACTCACTGTATCTCGTCTATCCCTACCTACAGTGATTACAATTTACAACATTCTTATCTGTTCAATGTGTTTTGGTTTTTTTTTTGTTGCTGGACTCTGCGATGGAAAAATTGTAGCACACCACGCTTTTGCATACCCCCCTCAACGTATATGTTAAACCTGGGACAAAAATGTGATGTGAACACAATCTTATTGTAGCGCTTTGAAAAGTTAACTTTAACTTGTGGAAGTCAGAGTCTTTATGCCATAGATGATAATAAGGACTGGTTTAGTGCATTGGATTCTTGTTCTGATTGTTGAAGTAACTATTCAGTGTGCACCATGGCAAGGGGTGGGGGGGAGTGAAGTCCTTGGCCTGTGTTGTTTTTGTTATTGAAATCCTGTATAGTATAAAAAATATCTATGTAAAAATGCAGAACAATGACTGAAGGCTATACCACAGACAAGATATTCAGAGAGGGAATGTTTCAGTTTTGTCCTAGACCTTCATAACATTCACTGATGAACGATTGTGTTGGCATATTTTGTTCAGGCACGGACTGGTACACCGGGAAGGTGGGGGATTCCTCTGTGGGCCCCCAGTCTCCTGCACCCGAGATAAGATGGAGGAGTAATTATTTCTCGTTTCTCAGGAGAGATAATTATTGTAACCACTAGGTGGCAGTATGGCACCGTGATGCAGCCTCCTACTGGAGTACATTGTACAGGAGGCCCCGCAGTATCTTCTAGACTTCTGGGGCTGCTGGCTGTGAAGGAGGACAGAAGGAGTCTGCCTCCTCTTGCCCTCCCTGCTGTCAGGAAACTGTGACTGCTGGAGAGAAGGACTCCTCTACAGTGCTAGTCTGATTTCTCAGGTGGGTGACAATAGTGAGCTGTAGGAGACTGTAAGTGGGAAATAAGGGACTTGTTTATAGCAGACACAGATCTGTGTATGTGTGCTGCTTTCTGCAGAGTTCAGAGTGGCATGGGGGGGGGGGACTCTGCCCTAGGTCCCCCCCCAATGCCTCTGCTATAGGTGGACCCCCATAAGTGCCCCAGCTCCAGATGCACCCCTAATATTGAATCTTCTCCAGTTCCCCCCCTAATACCCCTGCAGCTGCTCCAGGATCCCCACTCTTACCATGCTATAGGTGACCCTAATGCCTCTGCTTTAGATGTACCCCCATAAGTGCCCCAGCTCCAGATCTCCCCACTCTAAATGCACCACTAATATTGCCTCTACCCCAGTTGCCCCCCTAATACACCTGTTCCAGGATCCCCACTATTACCCTGCCTCAGGTGACCCTAATGCCTCTGCTTTGGGTGCACCCCAATAAGTGCCCCAGCTCCAGAAGCCCCCACTCTAAATGCACCACTAATATTGCTTCTTCTCCAGTTACCCCTGCTCCAGGATCCCCACTATTACCCTGCCTCAGGTGACCCTAAGCCTCTGTTTCAGTTATGACCCCCTGTTTGTGCCCTTTGCTCACATTGATCCTCTAACACCTTTGCTTGGGCTTTGTTAAACATTGTGACCTGCAAAGGGGAATGGACTTATGCCCAAAAAATTCTGCACAATGCGTCACATTCTCCAGTATTGACACGTATGGTTTACATTGCGGCAGTGATGATATTTCGTATTTACAGGCATCACTGCTGTCATGTAAAGAGATACTGGTGGTAGAGTGGTGGAGGATTTAACCCCTTAAGGACACGGCCATATTTCATCTTAAGGACCAGGCCATTTTTTGCAAATCTGACCATTGTCACTTTATGTGTGAATAACTTTAAATCGCTTTTACTTATCCAGGCCATTCTGAGATAGTTTTTTTCATCACATATTGTACTTCATGACACTGGTAAAATGGAGTAAAAAAAAAATCATTTTTATTTATAAAAAAATACCAAATTTACCAAAAATTTGGAAAAATTAGCAAATTTCCAAGTTTCAATTTTTCTACTTCTATAATACATAGTAATACCTACAAAAATAGTTATTACTTTACATTCCCCCATATGTCTACTTCATGTTTGGATCATTTTGGGAATGACATTTTATTTTTTGGGGATGTTATAAGGCTTAGAAGTTGAGAAGCAAATCTTGGAATTTTTCTGAAATTTTCAAAAACCCACTTTTTAAAGGACCAGTTCAGGTCTGAAGTCATTTTGTGAGGCTTACATAATAGAAACCCCCCAAAAATGACCCCATTCTAGAAACTACACCCCTCAAGGTATTCAAAACAGATTTTGCAAACTTTGTTAACCCTTTAGGTGATCCACAAGAATTAATGGAAAATAGGCAGGGCACAGAAGGAAAGAAATGCCATATGGTTTTTGGAAGGCAGATTTTGCTGGACTGTTTTTTTGACACCATGTCCCATTTGAAGACCCCCTGATGCACCCCTAGAGTAGAAACTCCAAAAAAGTGACCCAATTATAGAAACTACGGGATAGGGTGGCAGTTTTGTTGGTACTATTTTAGGGTACATATGATTTTTGGTTGCTCTATATTACACTTTTTGTGAGGCAAGGTAACAAGAAATAGCTGTTTTGGCACAGTTTTTATTTTTTGTTATTTACAACATTCATCTTACAGTTTAGATCATGTGGTATTTTTATAGAGCAGGTTGTCACGGACGCGACAATACCAAATATGACTACTTTTTTGGGTTGTTTGTTTCAGTTTTACATAACAAAGCATTATTTTTTTTTTAAATGATTCTTTAGTGTCTCCACATTCTGAAAGCCATAGTTTTATTTATTTTTTGGGCGACTGTCTTGTCTAGGGGCTCATTTTTCTTCGGGATGAGATGTTGGTTTGATTGGCACTATTTTGGGGTGCGTATGACTTTTTGATCGCTTGCTATTACACTTTTTGTGATGTAAGGTGACAAAAAATAGCTTTTTTTTTTACACCTTTTTTTTTTTTTTACGGCATTCACCCGAGGGGTTAGGTTAGATATTTTTATAGAGCAGGTTATTACGAACGCGGCGATACCTAATATGTATACTTTTTTTCTATTTATGTAAGTTTTACACAATGATTTCACTTTTGAAACAAAAAAAATCATGTTTTAGTGTCTCCATAGTCTGAGAGCCATAGTTTTTTCAGTTTTTAGGCGATTATCTTGGGTAGGGTATGATTTTTGCGGGATGAGATGTCCGTTTGATTGGCACTATTTTGGGGTGCGTATGACTTTTTGATCGCTTACTATTACACTTTTTGTGATGTAAGGTGACAAAAAATAGCATTTTTTACACCGTTTTTATTTTTTTACGGTATTCACCTGAGGAGCTAGGTCATGTGATATTTTTATAGAGCAGGTTATTATGGACACGGCGATACCTAATATGTATACTTTTTTTATTTATGTAAGTTTTACACAATAATATAATTTTTTAAACCCAAAAATATCTTTTTTTAGTGTCTCCATATTCTGAGAGCCATAGTTTTTTCAGTTTTTGGGTGATTATCTTAGGTAGGATCTCATTTTATGCGGGATGAGATGATGGTTTGATTGGCACAATTTTGGGGTGCATATGACTTTTTGATCGCTTGCTATTACACTTTTTGTGATGTAAGGTGACCAAAAATGTTTTTTCTTACACAGTTTTTTATTTTTTTACGGTGTTCACCTGAGGAGTTCACCTGTGCTATTTTTATAGCATGTTATTATGGACGCGGCGATACCTAATATGTATACTTTTTTTTTTATTTACTTAAGTTTTACACAATAACAGCTTTTTTAAAACAAAAAAAATGATGTTTTAGTGTCTCCCTATTCTGAGCCATAATTTTTTTTTTTTTGTGCGATTGTCTTAGATAGGTCCTCAATTTTTGCGGGATAAGGTGACGGTTAGATTGGTACTATTTTGGCGGGCATAGGCCTTTTTGATCGCTTGCTGTTGTACTTTTAGCGATGTAAGGTGACAAAAAATGGTTTATTTAGCACAGTTTTTATTTTTTACGGTGTTCATCTGAGGGGTTAGGTCATGTGATATGTTTATAGAGCCGGTCGATACGGACGCGGCGATACCTAATATGTCTACTTTATTTTTTCCCCTACTTTTTACCATTTTTTTTTAACTTTATTTGGGGGAAATGACGTTTTTTCTTTTTTTTTTACTGGAAACTTTACATTTATTGGGGGGAAAACTTTATTTTTTCAACTTTTTTTCACTTTATTTTTTGTCCCACTTTGGGACTTCAACTTTTGGGGGTCTGATCCCCTTTACAATGCATTCCAATACTTCTGTATTGGAATGCATTGGCTGTATGAGTAATACAGTGAGTATTACTCATACAGCTTCCTGCCTGTGAGATCCAGGGGGCTGGATCTCACAGGCTCTTCACCGGAAGGCAGCGCCGATGCTTAAGGAAGGCATCGCGCTGCCTTCCATGCCATCGGGTCCCCATTACAGCAGCACGGGGACTCGATGGCACCGCCGACCGACCGCCGCAACGACCCGTAAAAGCCGCAAACCGCAGGTCTGAATTGACGGGACCCCCCCCCCCCCACCCCCGCGCATTGTCCCAGGGTGCCTGCTCAATGATTTGAGCAGGCACCTTGTTCCGATCACCGCCTGCTGCGTGGCGGTGATCGGAAATACACAGGACGTACAGATACGCCCTGTGTCCTTAAGAGGTTAAAGAGGTTGTGCAGGTTTTCAAGTTATCCTTTCCACACCATAGGGCATAACTATATGATTAGTGGGGTCCGATTCTACAACTTTCACTGATCCCAGGAACAGGTCCTGTTCCCCCTTTTTATGGTGTGACAAGCCACACATACTCCCTGCTGCTCTATTCATTCTCTTTGGGACCACTGGAATTAGCCAGCGCTGTACTCCGCCATCTCTGGCAACCCCATAGAGAATGGATGGAGAGGCAGGGCATATGCTCGACCTGCCACTCAGTCAAAAAGGGGGATCAGTGGGGGCTCCAGCATTCAGACCCCCAAGGATCACTTAGTTATCCCCGATCCTGTGGATAGAGGATAACTAGAAAAGTGGACACAGGCCCTTTAACAGGCAAGCATTTCTATTTTAGTTCGACACATATTTTTGGCCAGATTTAAAAAAAAAATTAAAAATTACTTTTTTTACACCCAAAGAAAACCTTTAGGCCTCTTTCACACGGGCGTCGCGTGTGAGGGCCAGTTAGGATGCGGGTGCGTCGCGGAAAAAATGCGCGATTTTTCCGTTCGAGTGCAAAGCATTTTAATGTGTTTTGCACGCGCGTGAGAAAAATCGGCATGTTTGGTAGCCAGACCCGAACCCGGACTTCTTCACAGAAGTTCAGGTTTGGGTTAGGTGTTCTGTAGATTTTATTATTTTCCCTTATAGCATGGTTATAAGGGAAAATAATAACATTCTTAGTACAGAATGCTTAGTAAAATGTCCATTGAGGGGTTAAAAATAATAAACAAATTTAACTCACCCCATCCAGTTAAATTTGTAGCGGATCTCCTCTTCTTTCTTCTTTCTTCAGGACCTGGCTAAAGGACCTTTGATGACGTCATGCGCTCATCACATGGTCCATCACATGGTCCATCACCATTTTACTAAGCATTCTGTAATAAGAATGCAATTTTTTTCCCTTATAACCATGTTATAAGGGAAAATAATAAAGATCAGGTCCCCACCCAATCGTCTCCTAGCAACCATGCCTGAAAATCGCACCGCATCCGCACTTGCTTGCGGATGCTTGCGATTTTCACGCAGCCCCATTCACTTCTATGGGGCCTGCGTCGCGTGAAAAACGCACAATATAGAGCATGCTGCAATCTTCATGCAACGCACAAGTCACTGCTCATGTGCATAGCCCCATAGAAATGAATGGGTCCGAATTCAGTGCGTGTGCAATGCGTTCACCTCACGCATTGCACCCACGTGGAAAACTCGCCCGTGTGAAAGGGGCCTTAAGGATAGGGAATGTGAAAAGGTGAAATAGCTATGACACGACAGGTGATAAGTGTCTGATTGGTGGGGGTCTGATTGCTGGGACCCCCATGATCAAGGGAATGTGGTCTTAAAGGGGTTGTCTCACTTCAGTAAGTCGGATTTATCATGTAGAGAAAGTTAATACAAGCCACTTACTAATATATTGTTATTCTCCATATTGCTTCCTTTGCTGGCTGGATTCATTTTTCCATCACATTATACACTGATCGTATCCATGGTTACAGACCACCCTGCAATCCATCAGTGGTGATCGTGCTTGCACACTATAGGATAAAGCACTACCCTATGTGCGCTCCCATGGTCCCGGCCACCAGAGAGGCTGACACTTTTAGTGTGCAAGCATGACCACCTCTGCTGGATTGCAGGGTGGTCTGTAACCATGGATACGAGCAGTGTCTAATGTGATGGAAAAATGAATCCAGCCAGCAAAGGAAGCAATATGGATAATAACATAATATTAGTAAGTTGCTCGTATTAACTTTCTCTACATGATAAATGCCACTTACTGAAGTGAGACAACCCCTTTAAGACACTTGGGTACATAGATTGGCGGTAATGTAATTGAATGTCTCAGGACCCGTTTTTTCATGATCAGTGGGTGTTCCAGCAGTCAGACCCCCAGCAATCTGATATTTATCACCTATCCTGTAGATAGGCGATAGGTCATTATGGTAGGACAACCCTTTTAAATAGGCTACATGCTCACGAATGTTGTTTGTTTCCGTGTCCGTTTCGTTTTTTTTTGCAGATAGGATGCAGACCCATTCATTTCAATGGGTCCGCAAAAAACGCGGACACCACACTGTGTGCTGTCAGCATCAGTATGTCCGTTCTGTAGCCCCACAAAAAAAATAGTGCATGTCCTATTATTTTCTAGTTTGCGGACAAGGATAGGAATTATTACAATAGTTCCACAAAAAAAATGGATCCACAAAAAAATGGATGCCATACGGAACGCTATCGTTTTTTTTTTGCGGATCTGCACTTTGTGGACCCCAAAACACATACGGTCGTGTGCATGTAGCCATATACTGTAGATTATGTACAATCTGAGGAGGTTAAGATTTGATAAATTTCATGCCAGACATTTATGCTTAAAGGGGTTAAAGGGGATGCCTCTTTTTTTGTTTTTCTTCTTTGCACTAGCACTTTATTGTATTGGACTATATGCAATCAGATGTAATGTATATATACTTCTGCTTCTTCCCTGTATATGTAACGGAGTACTAGCCTCATCCCAGTTGTCCCTCTTTTATGAATTTTTATCCCGCTGAATAGTGTGGACTGCAGTATATGTTGTTAAAGGATTGTATTTAATAAAGAGATTTTTTGCAAATAATATGGTCGTTTGTAGTTTAATGACCTGGGCATACACATCTTTGCTGTAGGTTTTGTATTTTACTTAATAGGGTTAGGCAAAAAATGTCTTGGTGCGTGCATTGCATGTTTCCTATGTGTGATAGGAACTGCATGTGTCTTGTTTCTGACTGACTTAAGAGCAGGATATCCATATATGTGTAAGACTACTTTCACACTTGCGGTAGCAGGGTCCGGCAGGCTATTCCAGTGGGGGAACAGCCTGCCAGATCTGTGCTTACGCTAGCCCACCGCGCCGCCGGAGGTCCGCTCCGGCCCCATTCACTATAATGGGGGCGGGGCGGAGGTCCAGCCACAGCACGGCAAACATGCCGAGAGACAGCTGGACAAAAACTACAGCGGGCTTCCGGCGGCACAGTGGGATAGCGCTAGCACGGATGCGGCAGGCTGTTCCCTCGCCGGAACCTGTTACTGCAAGTGTGAAAGTAGCCTAAATTCTGCCACATGTATGTTTAAGCATTTTGCTGTGAGTGTCTACTGTGGGGATTCGCTCTGGTAGTTAGGATTAGCGGGTGCAGCACAGAGGCAAAGTTCAAGTTCTTGGTTCAAAACATCCGTTTTTATTCACACGTGAAACCAAAACAAAACCGCAAGTTGCTTGGTGATCATTCACACACATGAAAAGTTCATATACAACACAGTCACCTTTTCTCCTGGGTGTTACTTCACACCCTGTTGGAAGTTCTGCCTTGTCAAGTCCATAGCCAGGCGTTAGGCGGCTGTTCGCCCTCACAGGGGTCTGAGCCCTCCAGCCCGGCTCAAGCCGCGGATCCCAACACAGCCCTCAAATCACAGCACACAGACCTCCTGAGCTCCAGTCGGACGGAGGTAATCCTCTCCACCTGACAGTGCTTGCTGGTTTTTATGCCGGCCTGGAACATGGGGAGTAGTCACCCACCCAGCACTTTGACTACTTCCAGTAAGAGCCATCCCGGATCAGCTATTACAGCCATACTAAGTATCAAGGTGTCAAACTGCTGCTGACACATAAAAACCGGCTCTTACTCCACCGAGGCCAGGAACCTTGGTGACATGTACCTATCATGCATGATGATTCCTTGTACCTTCTTACACTACCATCATACTTCATCTTTAATATTTCTGTTATCACTGTAAGGGCTCATGAACATGATTGTTGGATGTTTTGTAGTCTGCAAATTGCGGACCTGCAAAACATGGATACTGGGTGTGTGCATTCCACATTATGTGGAACAGAACAGCCGGCCTCTAATAGAACAGTCCTATCCTTGTCTGTAATGCTGACAATATTAGGACATGTTCTATATTTTGCGTAACGGCCATGCGGACATACAGACACAGAATGCACATGGAATCATTTCTGTTTTTTGCAGCCCCATTGAAATGAATGGTTTCACATGCAGGCCCCAAAAATTGGTACGGACACAGAAAAAAAATAAGTTTGTGTGCAGGACGTGTGCAGTCGACACCCCTATTCCACCACAGGTGAGGCCAGCTAACTGTAATCACTGAGGGATAAAACAACTCTCAGTGTAGGAGTCCAGGGGAGAGGAAGTGACCCTAGAGAGCGGGAAGCCTGCAAAGCGGGATGTCTCCTCTGTGTGGGACTGTGCCTGATGAGCTGACCTGCTGAGTGTCGGAACTTTATACCCTGTTTGTGAACTGTGCTCTATAGGTGAGATAGAGACGACACATGTATTAGGTAGAGCCCAGACGGGCAGGTGTTTATTTTTGGTTTACGTTTGTGTTTGTGCTGGTGCTGAAGTGCCAGAATAAAGCACCATTTGGACTCGAACCCCGTTGTCTGAGAAGGAATCTGTCATTGCCACCCTGCTTGAGAGAGCGACCCTTTACAATATTGTAACGCCCCAGAAGGGCATTACCACCTTTTGTGCCCCACTACTATCTATGATTGATCCAATGGTTGATCCAATGTCATCATGTGTATTTATTCCAGATCCTACACAATGTGTATTTCAATTCTGTGGAAATGTACTGTTAAAGTGTAATGTGCCTGGTTTACCAGCAAATGCCGCCACCTATGGCAGAGCTAGTTTACATAGAATGGAACTTGACTTTCCATTCTAGCCTTCTCTAGAGAGGAAGGAGTTTAGTGAGTGTAAGGCAGTCTAGCCTTCCCCTCCTTGGGGACAGGATATGTAGAGTCTATCTTACCCCCTGTAGGGGAAGCAGCAGGCCCTGGTCCCTTCTGGACGAGTCCTGCCAAGACCAGCCAGAGTACCTGGGCCAAGGAAAAAGAACCAAAAGCTTCAGAAGCCAGGAAGAGAGATTCCCTGGACAAAGAAAAAGACAAAGATAAAGAGAAATATACAAGATCAAGAGAGAGAGAGTCGGACTACAGAAAGTTAAGTTGCAGCATACATCAGAAAGCCAGAGAAAAAGTTCCTATTAAATTTAGTCAGCATAGCAAAGCTGAAAGAGTACAGATGTAGCAGAGCTGATTGTGTTTGCCAGCCAAAACGTATGCCAAAATCTGCTGATCACCAAGATAAAGTTGGAAGATTGTTTCCTGATGAAAGTTTATTCAAGTAAAGCTATTAACTACTTCAATACCAGTCTGGACTCAATTTATTCAGCAAATCCCTCAACTGTTAACCCTATTATCACTGCTTTGGACGACCATGCTTGGGGTTCCGGATATCCAGGTAGAAGCACCGTGACAAGTGCAATACGCACCTAAAGGGACATTATAGGCAACCCTTACACCACTCTGGTATTCCTACACATGGATCCCACCATCACCTTCTATATAGGGGGACCTAGTCCCTCGTTGCTGAAATGCAACTGGCGTCACGACAAAAACTCTAAAAACCTCACATAACACCTGTAGAAGAGACCCTGGGTGCGGGACCGGTCCGCTGCAATATGAACATATATATTTCTATAAGCTCCATAGAAGTGAATGGAGTGATGGTCACGCTTGTGTGGTGCGCTTCCCATTCATTTCAATAGGACCTTCAAAAATAGGTGAGCGCGCCGTTCCGCTATTTTCGGCGCTCCCACAGAGATTAATGGAGGACTGCTGCACATGCATGGTGCGCCCTTCGGCATATTGTGGGCTTCATTCTAAGTCCCAGATGGAAATAACGCTTTAAGGCTACGTTCCCATCTGCATTGTGCAATCCGGCAGAGAAACAGCCTGCCAGATTTCACCATATCCAGCATAGCCATATAATGCCGCGAACCAGCAGGTCCCCATTGACTTTCATCTTCATTGCTTGCTGGAGAATGGACATTGACTTGACCTATCCCACCATTAGTCTATGCAGGCCTGCCCACCGTAAGCTGACAAAAAATAGTAGAGAAAAAAGGAGCGTAAATAAGGGTAATGGAGGGGAGAAACAGAGGTGGTGTGGGATACCACAGAAAAGGGGGGTTGGGGAGGTGGATAGGGAAGGAGGAGGAGTGGGAGGGGGGGGGAGGCGCCAAGGGATACCCCAATTATCAGGAAAAGAAGAGGTCAGTGAGGCTGCTCACACTAAGTTGGACCACAGGTCCAAGCCAGCCTGACTGGCAGGCTGCAAAAAGTATACAATATAAGAAAAGGAAAGAACAGTTGGTGGAGCGCCTATGGTCAAGAGTCGGTGAGGGAGTGGCACCCAGATAGGATGGTGAACACCTCTATATAACTGTAGTGAATGCCCCTAAATACCATGGGGGAATACTAGAATCTAGCCCCCATAATTCCAAAGGGTAGGTAAGTGGGAGCAGTGTATAGATATGTTAAAATGATGACATAAGTTTATGACCTTAAAATCAGTGTAGAACGATTTCCAGGATTATCAATAAAAGGAAGTACAAACAATCTTGTTTAGTACTCACGTCACCAGGGAGGGTGGTGCCAGATAAGCACATGACACTGGACACCAGGCCCTCCCCCGCCGAGATCGCCTGTAAGTAGGTGATTCTTTCGTCGTCCTATGAATGGATGACACAACGGACTTCCAAGGTACGAAGTGACTTGTTTAATTCAAATAGCTCGACGCGTTTCGGGGCAATAAAAAAAAAACTGGATGCTCCTGAAGGGGTTTTTTATTGCCCCGAAACGCGTTGAGTAACCAATAAAAATGCACCACATTTAGTCACCTCCCACCGGGAGGGTATATTCTGTGTGAACACTTACAATTAAACTAGAGATTTTACTTTGACTCCAATGGGTGTGTCAGAGTTTGATTTCTCCGTGCACGTTAAGATATTTTTCTACTAATTTGGAGCAGTACATCAACCTACCTGGTACCCTGACCAGATGCAAAACAGCGGGTGATAAGAAATGTGTGCCACCACTCCTTTAATTTCTATAGGAGCACCAGAGTACAGCACTTGGCTATCTCCAGCTCTCCCGTAAAAATGAATGGAGTGGCGGTGCGTATTTGATGGGGGCTGCATGCTGCATGCTGTAGATAGCAGATAACTTTGTATAACCAGAAGACCCCTTTAATGCAGTGCAGCTCTAGTCCAGAGAGACAGAAACATTGATATGTGCAGTGAAAGTGTCATTGTTTGTCAGTTCATCTGTACACTGTCTGCCCTATCCTGCAGGTCGCTGTCCGCCCTATCCTGCAGGTCGCTGTCCGCCCTATCCTGCAGGTCGCTGTCCGTCCTATCCTGCAGGTCGCTGTCCGCCCTATCCTGCAGGTCGCTGTCCGCCCTATCCTGCAGGTCGCTGTCCGCCCTATCCTGCAGGTCGCTGTCCGTCCTATCCTGCAGGTCGCTGTCCGCCCTATCCTGCAGGTCGCTGTCCGCCCTATCCTGCAGGTCGCTGTCCGTCCTATCCTGCAGGTCGCTGTCCGCCCTATCCTGCAGGTCGCTGTCCGCCCTATCCTGCAGGTCGCTGTCCGTCCTATCCTGCAGGTCGCTGTCCGTCCTATCCTGCAGGTCGCTGTCCGCCCTATCTTGCAGGTCGCTGTCCTCCCTATCCTGCAGGTCGCTGTCTGCCCTATCCTGCAGGATGCTTTATGATATGCTTATATTTACTTTACTATATACTGCAGCCTGTATTGCTTATACCTCTGTATACTTATAGTATGTATGCTGCTCCTATGTATACACATAAATACAGCTCCTGCTTCAATATACTGCACTCTGTGTGTATACAGAGGGGGGAGCAGTATATATATGTACAATATATAGATGTAAGCGCTGCCTATATACGCATGCAGATGTGCGGTATGCCAGACCAACAGGGGAATTATATGTGAGGTCATGGTGTGAGCAATAGGTGGGCCGAGGTAAATACAGTTCTGGTTACTCACGGTTACGTCGTCCCTGGGCAGGCTCGCATAAGTGATAAGGAGAACGGCACAAGGATTCTCTGGGGCACACTCTGGTGAAAGGGACACAGGCCATATGGTGATTCGAGGTGCCCTTGATGATCTGAATTAATGTGCCTATAGCAAGGTCCCTTGTAGTCGTGACGCCAGTACCTTTTGTGGTGGTACAACCATTTATTGTAGTGTTAATTGAGGAACTGAAGACTGAGACAAGGATGGTGCAATCCAAATATCCAAATTATAACTTTTACTAAACGTTGCTCCTAGTAACAATTCCATCCAATTTATAAGACAGTCTTTGGTACATCCCAGTATAAAATACAGTCTCATGCATACAGGGATAGGGAAATGTAAGTCCTCAGAAGAAACAGGCTCTTAGTCCTATATATATATATATATATATATATATATATATATATATATATATATGTGTGTGTAAGAAAGCTACTGCTTCACACTAGGGTTTGAAGTAATAAAAGTCTTTGGCTGGTAAAAACTCGCCTGATTCTAACCTGAATGAAGGTGGTTTGCTGAATCCTTGAACCTCTATTTTCCAGTGTTTTCTGACAGATGGCCTATCTGTCCTCAGGGTTTAAACTGGAGGTGTCGATGCTGGAAGCTGTGTCCTACACCTGCTTGCAAAGGTGCCTGGGAAGCCCTTAAGTATGGCCGTGTGCTATCCTTTGACTTTAAGACAATATAAAAATCCCCTTGAATACTTGCTTTAGTAGCTGGACACTGGTCACCCCGGAAGAGTGAGCTGTAGAAGTGGACTTCTCACCTCTGGGTGGAATCTTGTGGCTTTAACCCTGGGCTGTGAAGCCAACAGGGAGAGAGCAGAGAGGCAGGAGGCCTCCCTCCAGCAGGCAGCTACATCATGGCTGCTCTCTGTCTAGAAACTAACTCTACTCTTCCTAACTTGAGCCTGAGCTATGCACTGTAACACTGCCCCATCTTGTGGAGAAACTAGTGTAGTGCACCCTAACTAGGCCTGTGTAAAGGATCTTACATGTAGAATCACATTGTGACATGGGAGAATATGACACGAGATGAAATACAGCATACAGGCATAATATAATGACAATAAAACACAATAAAAACAAGTTTGCGGTGCCCACAATCACGTAGTGGGACACTGCAGACGTAGGAGTAAATATATGGCAGTGCATTTTTGGTTCTGACTCAGGGCTCTGGGGGCATCCTATGTAATACCTGATATTTGGGTTGAGACATTTTGTGGGTGGGTGCTAAATAAGGAGGCAGGGAATGTGTCCATAAAAAACATACACTGTCTGCAAATTCAGCCCAGTTGTCCAGAAGTAACTCATGCCAAGGTTGGTAACCCTGACCATAAGCAGTATTTTATGCAAACTGGGTGCCATCTAATATTTGCTGTGAGGTCTGTAGTTTCTAGTTCTTTTGCTGACAGCCTTAACCTGTAGATTACAACCATGTTCTGGTAGCGTAGTGGGGTGGGAGCCGTTTCTGATGCACTCAAAAAAGCACATTCATGCAGTTTGGGCTCCTTCGAGGGGATATGAAGAACATCTCAACAGCCGCTGTATAGTCTCAGTAGACCTTTATTTCATTTTATTTAGCTAACAAAACACAAAATGCGATTCATCCCATCCCAGCCTTTTTCAAATCATTTTAAAAAGGCTGGGATTGTCCGAAACATGTCATATATTTTGTTTTCCTGAATAAAATGGAATAAAGGTCTACTGAAACTATACTCCGGCTTTTGGGATCTTCTTCAGTTCGTGTATTGGATTTATTGCTTCCCGCTGCAGCGCTATAAGTGTGATCGAGTGCTGAGCAGCTTTCACAAAGCCCCATTCAGGGGGAGTCCCCAGTTAAAGGGAACCCGTCATCAACTTTATGCTGACCTCACTGGGGGCAGCATAAAATAATGACAGAAATGCTGATCTCAGCGGTGTGTCCCTCATGAGCTAAAAGTAAGTGGTTACTGAGAACCAGCATCATAATCATTGCAGCACAGGCCTTGAAAAGAGTCATGGCTTCCTGAGAGAGTCCTGGTTATTCATAATCTCCTGCTCTCCCCGATCTGCTGATTATTGGCAGTTCTCTCCTAGAGAGAAAGGGAGAAAACTAGGTAGAAGACTGTCAGTCATCAGCAGGTGGGCAGGAGAGCAGGAATGTATGAATAACCATGACCCTTCCCAGGTGGCCGGGACTCTTTTCCAGGCCCAGTCTGCAATGATTGTGATGTTGGTTCTCGGCAACCACTTACTTTTAACTTATAAATGACAGACCGCTGAAATCAACTCACCTGTCCCTACTTTATGCTGCCGTTAGTATGGAAAGCATATGGTTGATGACAGGTTCCCTTTAAGACAAAGCCGCTTCAGGAGGGTTACGTTAGTAGGTTTTGTTTTAGACAGTCATCCATCCAGGGAATTAAAGCAGCAGGAATTATCTGCAAGAAACAAACTAATGAGAATCTATGAATGAATGATTGTGATACAGGGACGGTGAAAGTGAGTGTGTGGAGCTTAACTGGGAACTACCCCTAAATGGGGGTGAGCCGGAAGTGCATAAACACGCTCTTTTTAGAGCATCAAAGTGCTTCCTTCTAAGTACATCAAGTTGAAAATAATAAATGGAGAGTACTCCACAAACTGTACACTAGGAGCACAATAGTGTTATGTATCTCATCCACACACTCTGAGCTCTATCTACACTATATATATATATATATATATATATATATATATACATATATATATATATAAGAAAATCCATGGCACTTCCAAAAAACAGTTAGTGTGTTTATTACACCAGGTGCAATGTTTCGGTCCTCTCAATGGAACCTTTTTGAAGCAACAATGATACAGTGGTGCACTCATGATATATAAATACTGCCAGCATACATAATTGAATAATATGCTAATTAACATTCAATGTGCAAATGTGTACAAAAAATACTATAAAAATTCAGGGGAAAATTCTTATTGCAATACATCAGTAATGAAAAAAAATCAATACATAATCATATATATAGTGTAAATCCATAAGAAAAATACAAAATCATGAATAAGACCCAATATTACAAAATTAGGAAATAACATCCATATGTGTAAAATTGTCTGTGATAATTAAAAACAATCCTGGATTGGTGGGAAGAAATCAGAACAAGGGGCGGCCATTGTGAAAGTCACTGTTATTTAATATAAAATTGCAATAAATAAATACCCGAGCAACGCCGGGTCATCAGCTAGTGTATATATATATATATACACTCACCTAAAGAATTATTAGGAACACCATACTAATACGGTGTTGGACCCCCTTTTGCCTTCAGAACTGCCTTAATTCTACGTGGCATTGATTCAACAAGGTGCTGATAGCATTCTTTAGAAATGTTGGCCCATATTGATAGGATAGCATCTTGCAGTTGATGGAGATTTAAGGGATGCACATCCAGGGCACGAAGCTCCCGTTCCACCACATCCCAAAGATGCTCTATTGGGTTGAGATCTGGTGACTGTGGGGGCCATTTTAGTACAGTGAACTCATTGTCATGTTCAAGAAACCAATTTGAAATTATTCGAGCTTTGTGACATGGTGCATTATCCTGCTGGAAGTAGCCATCAGAGGATGGATACATGTTCTCATTCTGTTTACGCCAAATTCGGACTCTACCATTTGAATGTCTCAACAGAAATCAAGACTCATCAGACCAGGCAACATTTTTCCAGTCTTCAACAGTCCAATTTTGGTGAGATCGTGCAAATTGTAGCCTCTTTTTCCTATTTGTAGTGGAGATGAGTGGTACCCGGTGGGGTCTTCTGCTGTTGTAGCCCATCCGCCTCAAGGTTGTGCGTGTTGTGGCTTCACAAATGCTTTGCTGCATACCTCGGTTGTAACGAGTGGTTATTTCAGTCAACGTTGCTCTTCTATCAGCTTGATTCAGTCGGCCCATTCTCCTCTGACCTCTAGCATCCACAAGGCATTTTTGCCCACAGGACTGCCGCATACTGGATGTTTTTCCCTTTTCACACCATTCTTTGTAAACCCTAGAAATGGTTGTGCGTGAAAATCCCAGTAACTGAGCAGATTGTGAAATACTCAGACCGGCCCGTCTGGCACCAACAACCATGCCACGCTCAAAATTGCTTAAATCACCTTTCTTTCCCATTCTGACATTCAGTTTGGAGTTCAGGAGATTGTCTTGACCAGGACCACACCCCTAAATGCATTGAAGCAACTGCCATGTGATTGGTTGACTAGATAATTGCATTAATGAGAAATAGAACAGGTGTTCCTAATAATTCTTTAGGTGAGTGTATATATATATATATATATTATAGAGATGAGCGAATTTCATGTTATGAAATTCGTTCACGCTTAGTTTGGTGGTAAAAGGTGAATTGCGTTATAGATTCTGTTACCAGAGACCATAACGCAATTCTATGCTGGAATGCAAAATGGAATGCCTTTAACCCCTTAAGGACACAGCCTTTTTACACCTTAGGACCAGGCCATTTTTTGCAAATCTGACCAGAGTCCCTTTAAGTGCTGATAACTTTAAAACACTTTGACTTATCCAGGCCGTTCTGAGATTGTTTTTTCGTCACATATTGTACTTCATGACACTGGTAAAATGAAGTCAAAAAATTATTTTTTTTTGCCCCAAAAAATACCTAATTTAACAAAAATTTGGAAAAATTAAGCAAATTTCAAAGTTTCAGTTTCTCTACTTCTGTAATACATAGTAATACCCTCAAAAATTCTGATGACTTTACATTCCCCATATGTCTACTTCATGTTAGAATTGTTTTGGGAATGATATTTTATTTTTTGGGGATGTTATAAGGCTTAGAAGTTTAGAAGCAAATCTTGAAATTTTTCAGAAATTTACAAAAACTAAATTTTTAGGGACCAGTTCAGGTCTGAAGTCACTTTGCGAGGCTTACATAATAGAAACCACCCAAAAATGACCCCATCTAAGAAACTACACCCCTCAAGGTATTCAAAACTGATTTTACATACGTCGTTAACCCTTTAGGTGTTGCACAAGAGTTATTGGCAAATGGGGATGAAATTTGAGAATTTCATTTTTTTGTCTAATTTTCCATTTTAACCCATTTTTTCCACTAACAAAGCAAGGGTTAACAGCCAAACAAGACTGTATCTTTATTGCCCTGACTCTGCCGTTTACAGAAACACCCAATATGTGGCCGTAAACTACTGTACGGCCACACAGCGGGGCGTAGAGGGAAAGGTGTGCCGTATGGTTTTTGGAGGGCTGATTTTTATGGACTGGTTTATTTACACCATGTCCCATTTGAAGCCCCCTGATGCACCCCTAGAGTAGAAACTCCCTAAAAGTGACCCCATCTAAGAAACTACACCCCTCAAGGTATTCAAAACTGATTTTACATACGTCGTTAACCCTTTAGGTGTTGCACAAGAGTTATTGGCAAATGGGGATGAAATTTGAGAATTTCATTTTTTTGTCTAATTTTCCATTTTAACCCATTTTTTCTACTAACAAAGCAAGGGTTAACAGCCAAACAAGACTGTATCTTTATTGCCCTGACTCTGCCGTTTACAGAAACACCCAATATGTGGCCGTAAACTACTGTACGGCCACACAGCGGGGCGTAGAGGGAAAGGTGCGCCGTTTGGTTTTTGGAGGGCTGATTTTTATGGACTGGTTTATTTACACCATGTCCCATTTGAAGCCCCCTGATGCACCCCTAGAGTAGAAACTCCCTAAAAGTGACCCCATCTAAGAAACTACACCCCTCAAGGTATTCAAAACTGATTTTACATACGTCGTTAACCCTTTAGGTGTTGCACAAGAGTTATTGGCAAATGGGGATGAAATTTGAGAATTTCATTTTTTTGTCTAATTTTCCATTTTAACCCATTTTTTCCACTAACAAAGCAAGGGTTAACAGCCAAACAAGACTGTATCTTTATTGCCCTGACTCTGCCGTTTACAGAAACACCAAATATGTGGCCGTAAACTACTGTACGGCCACACAGCGGGGCGTAGAGTGAAAGGTGCGCCGTTTGGTTTTTGGAGGGCTGATTTTTATGGACTGGTTTATTTACACCATGTCCCATTTGAAGCCCCCCTGATGCACCCCTAGAGTAGAAACTCCCTAAAAGTGACCCCATCTAAGAAACTAAACCCCTCAAGGTATTCAAAACTGATTTTACATACGTCGTTAACCCTTTAGGTGTTGCACAAGAGTTATTGGCAAATGGGGATGAAATTTGAAAATTTCATTTTTTTGCCTTATTTTCCATTTTAACCCATTTTTTCCACTAACAAAGCAAGGGTTAACAGCCAAAAAAGACTGTATCTTTATTGCCCTGACTCTGCCGTTTACAGAAACACCCAATATGTGGCCGTAAACTACTGTACGGCCACACAGCGGGGCGTAGAGGGAAAGGTGCGCCGTTTGGTTTTTGGAGGGCTGATTTTTATGGACTGGTTTATTTACACCATGTCCCATTTGAAGCCCCCTGATGCACCCCTAGAGTAGAAACTCCCTAAAAGTGACCCCATCTAAGAAACTACACCCCTCAAGGTATTCAAAACTGATTTTACATACGTCGTTAACCCTTTAGGTGTTGCACAAGAGTTATTGGCAAATGGGGATGAAATTTGAAAATTTCATTTTTTTGCCTTATTTTCCATTTTAACCCATTTTTTCCACTAACAAAGCAAGGGTTAACAGCCAAACAAGACTGTATCTTTATTGCCCTGACTCTGCCGTTTACAGAAACACCCAATATGTGGCCATAAACTAATGTACGGCCACACAGCGGGGCGTAGAGTGAAAGGTGCGCCGTTTGGTTTTTGGAGGGCTGATTTTTATGGACCGGTTTATTTACACCGTGTCCTGTTTCAACCCCTCTGATGCACCCCTGGAGTAGAAACTCCCTAAAAGTGACCCCATTTTGGAAACTACGGGATAAGGTGGCATTTTTTTGGGGACTATTTTTAGGGTAAATATGATTTTTGGTTGCTCTATATTACATTTTTGTGAGGCAAGGTTACCAAAAATTTTAATTCTGAAATTTCATCTCCATTTGCCATTAACTGTTGAGGAACACCTAAAGGGTTAATAAAGTTTGTATAATCAGTTTTGAATACCTTGAGGGGTGTAGTTTCTTAGATGGGGTCAGTTTTGGGGAGTTTTTACTCTAGAGTGCATCAGGGGGGCTTCAAAAGGGACATGGTGTCAATAAAAAAGGCCATCAAAATCGGCCTTCCAGAAACCATGTCAGTCCTTTCCTTTTGCGGCCTCCCTTTTACTGATACAGCAGTTTACGACCACAAATGTGGTGTTTCTGTAAACTGCAGTATCAGGGTAATAAATATTAAGTTTTGTTTGGTTGTTAACCCTTGTTTTGTTACCGGAAAAAACGGATTGAAATGGAAAAGTGCCAAAAATAGCGGTTTTGGCACCGTTTTTTTTTTTTTTTTAACCGTGTTAATCTGGGGGGTTAGGTCATGGGATATTTTTATAGAGGAGATTCTTACGGACGCGGCAATACCTAATAAGTCTACTTTTTTTACAATTATTTAGGTTTTTGACTATATTATCTTTTTTGATACAAATCTTTTTTTTGGGTATCTCTAAAGTCTAAGGGTCATTTTTTTAAAAAATTTTTTATCCAATTATCTCATGTGGGGGCTCATTTTTTGCGGGAGGAGCGGACGGTTTTATTGACACTATTTTGGGGGCTATATGACTTTTTGATCGCTTGCTATTAAACTTTTTATTATGTAAGGTGACAAAAAAAAACTTTTTTTGCACCTTTTTTTTTTTTTTTTTCTTGACCGTGTTAATCTGGGGGGGTTGGTCATGGGGTAGTTTTATAGAGGAGATTATTACCGACGCGGCGATACCTAATATGTCTACTTTTAATAAATTATTTTAGTTTTTTTGGGTGTCTCAGGTCTGAGAACCATTTTTTTTTTATCCGATGTCAGTGCTAAATTGGGATATAAATTTAGTACTCCATGGAAGTGTGATACTCCCTGAAGCAACCGTCAATGCAGAGGCCCGGATGATCGGGGCACGTGTCGCACTGAGTAGTCGTGTCCTTCCGTATCCCCCTCCTGCGACACACTCTGCACTTTTTTTTGGTTCGTCCCTTCTTTCCAGTATGGGGGACCACACCTGGAAAGTGTTGGCCAGGGACGATCCGGGCACCTACAGTTCCCGAGGTACTCCGGCCTGCTCTTTCCCGGTCCGAAAAGATCAGGGCCTTGAGGACTGCCTCATAGAACTGGAGGAATGTCCCTGTGCTGCCAGCGCTTCGGGATAGTACAAAAGAGTTGTACATGGCAACCTGCACCAAGTAGACCGCAACTTTTTTGTACCATGCCCGGGTTTTGCGCATGGCATTATATGGCTTGAGGACTTGATCCGAGAGATCAACTCCTCCCATATACCGATTGTAGGCGACGATACAATCGGGCTTGAGGACCGTTGCCGCGGTACCTCGCACAGGGACAGGGGTGATGCCGTTACCATGAATTGTGGACAGCATAAGGACATCCCTCTTGTCCTTATACCTGACCAGCAACAGGTTTCCAGTGGTAAGGGCACGGGTCTCACCCCTGGGGATAGGTACCTGGAGGGGGTGGGCAGGGAGGCCGCGTTGATTTTTCCGCACGGTCCCACAAGCGAACGTGGATCTGGCGGCAAGGGACTGGAACAAGGGGATACTGGTATAAAAGTTATCCACGTAAAGGTGGTAACCCTTATCCAGCAGTGGGTACATAAGGTCCCACACAAGTTTCCCGGTAACACCCAGAGTGGGGGGACATTCTGGGGGTTGAATCCGGGAATCTCGCCCCTCGTACACACGAAATTTGTAAGTGTACCCTGAGGTACTCTCACAAATTTTGTATAGCTTCACGCCATACCTCGCCCGCTTGGAGGGCACATACTGGCGGAAAATGAGTCTCCCCTTGAACGCAATGAGAGACTCATCAACCGCGACCTCCCTTCCAGGTACATAGGCCTCCATGAATTTGGCCCCAAAGTGATCGATGACCGGCCGTATCTTATACAGACGGTCATGGGCAGGATCACCTCGGGGGGGACATGCTGCATTATCGGAATAATGCAGACATTTCCGGATGGCCTCAAACCGGGAGCGTGTCATGGCTGTACTGTAAAGTGGGGCCTGGTATAGGACGTCCCCACTCCAGTACAGCCTGACACTGGGTTTTTTGACCAGGCCCATATGCAGCACGAGGCCCCAAAATATCCTCATTTCGGCTGCACTGACCGGCGTCCAGCCACCGGGCCTGGCCAAAAAGGAGCCCGGGTGTTGAGCGACGAACTGTTGGGCGTACAGATTCGTCTGCTCCACCATCAGATTTACCAGTGGGTCACTGAAAAAATGACAAAAAAAGTCATATTCAGTGTAGCCCACTGTGGAAATCTGGATTCCTGATTGGCCTACAAAATCAGGAATCACGGGCTCGTATCGCTCTGGGCTACACCAGACAAGTTCACCGGCAGGGGGCTCCGGTGGATTTAACTGGTGGGCCGGGAAACCAGTACGAGCCCCAGAGCTGCTCGTACTAGTGTGGGCCACAGGGTCCCTAACATGGCGGTCCCCTTGCTCCGCCTGGCGGCGTCTCCGCCGCCTTGGGGGCTCATCATCATCGCTAGATGATGAGGAGGATGCGGATGACAACAGGAATGTGGGGTCATCCTCATCCTCACTGGGACTCTCGGAGTCGGAGACAAGCTGGGCGTATGCCTCCTCGGCCGAGAACGTCCGGCGGGCCATAGGGGAGTGTGTGTCTGCGTGTATATGTGCGTGTGTGTAACTCTTTATTTTGTGTGCGTGTGTGTGGGGGCACGGGTGTTCACGAACTCACCCTAAAACTAACAGAAAAAAAAGAAAATAAACTAACTAAAAAAAGGGCAAAAAATGTGGGAAAAAAAAATCAAAACCGCTGATCAACTGTCCGAAGTTGATCAGCGGTGGGGTGTGCGATGTGCTAACAGTGGCCGGACACTAAGTGCCGGCCACAATCAGCGTACACAAAAAAAAAAAAAAAAATGCACCCCAAAAAAGGTGGGGGGGGGGGGGCAGGGGGGGGGGGGGGGGGCAAGTGGCAGCACCCCTGGGGGGTCTAGGGTCACACAGCTGTGCTGTGGACCCCAGACACCCTAACTTAGGGTGATGCAATCAAAGTAAGAAAAGTTCAGAAACTAACTTTCCCTTTTTTTTCCCTGCCTAAACCAAACTTTCCCTATGCTGTCCCTATGTACCTGATGGGGGGTGCTGGGGCACAGATCGGGTCCTGGGGGCACAGATCGGGTCCTGGGGGTGCTGGCACCGATGGTGGACACAAGTGCAGGCAGCTCCTCTCTCCTCCGGCTCCGGAACACAAAAGGAGGAGGAGAGGAGCGCCTGCCTCTTTTGAATTTGGCGCCGGACCGCCCACAGACCAATCGGAAAGCGATCCTGAGTGGTGATGTCACCATCACCACTCAGGATCGCTGGATGGTGATTGGTGGGGTGAAATCACACCACCATCACCATCCTGTTACGGGTTATCGGGTCTTCAGAGACCCGAACAACCCGGAAACGCAGAAAACCGCAGGTCTGAATTGACCTGCGGTTTTCTGCGATCGCATACATGCGGGGGTCACCGGACCCCCCGGCGCATTTGCCCCAAGTGCCTGCTCAATGATTTGAGCAGGCACGGGGTTCCGATCACCGCCCGCCGCGCGGCGGTGATCGAAAATACACAGGGCGTACAGGTACGCCCTGTGTCCTTAAGTACCAGGGCACAAGGGCGTACCTGTACGCCCTATGTCCTTAAGAGGTTAAAGGCATTCCATTATTCATTCCATCATAATAGAAGTCTATGGCCTGCATAACGGATCCGTCCCGTTTCCGTTATGCAGAAAAGGACTCCCCTGCATAACGGAAATGGGACAGATCCGTTTTTCAACCAATAGACTTGCATTATGAAGGCATTCCATTATGCATTCCGTCATAGAATTGCGTTATGGTCCGTGGTCCCTGCCCCCCATGCATTTAACAGTGTAGTTGTGCCATCATACGTCATATGACTGAATATTTCAGGACCTGAGAACTGCTAAAACCTGTGATCAGTTGTTATAATAACCTGGAGAAGGACCTGCGAGCTTCTATTGGCTGATAAGGGACATGTGACTGTGTGTATGGCAGTTAGGATTTAAGTGAAAGGCTGGCAGGCTTGTATTGGCTAATGCAGGTAATTTTTGGGGAATATCTCGGGAACGGTACGTCCTAGAGAGCTGAGATTTCTCTCCAGATAGCAAGGAATGTGTATACCAAGTTTCGTTGAAATGGATGGTTGCGTTTTTGAGTTTTTGCGGAACATACACACATACATACACACACAAATATATACGTCCTTCTATATATATATATATATATATATATATAGATAGATATATATTGTAAGGGATCGCTTTTCTTCAAGGGGGGGAATCACGCTCACGGACTTCTTCGCCAGACACCAAGTTTAAGGTCCAAACTTGTGATTTATTATAGCACTTCAGCATCAACAAAACAAAATAAACACCTGCCATTCTGGGCACTACCTATACAAAATACATCCCTACCTCTCTTGTAGAGCACCGTTCACAAGTGCAAGTCGGTCTGGCTTTACTCAACCAGATAGGCCACCCAGGGAAATGATCAGGCATCGCATAGCCTTGTGGCCCCTCAGTCCTCCTGACTGAGACCACGCAGAGCCTCGGCAGGTCTCTGCTTTCAAGTCACTCTCTCTTCCCCAGACCTACACTCTGGGAGGTGCTTTATCCCAGTTTGATTATCGCAGACCTCATCTGCGATCCTCTCTGGACCAAGGGAACACCTGTCCTGGAAGGGTGTGGATTGGCAGTTCACACTTTGAGTCCTATCTTCCAATCCAACTAAAATCCAGCCCAGAATATACCAAAAACAACCTTGTCTCAGCAACCTACATAATGCTGAGACTACTGCATCCCGGATTTTAGCTATTCCACCCAGCTGAGGTATTTGAGTGGGATATACACACATTCCCGCACTGTCCACCTTATCACATATCCCCCCCCCCCCCTCTGTTAACACCTGTGGGGGTGAACACTTGTAATACCCAGATGCTCGTGAGAGGGCATCCGCTGCACACAAAAACTCATGTTCTGCCTAACAGTGTTTAATGGACTCCAGTGTCCATGTAATGGGCTGAACCTCTCTTTCTACTATTTGACCTCGCTCTCCCTTTGTTTTGCATAACTGCTTCAGCAGAGCATGCTTCTCACAGCTCGCCCCTTTTCCACGCATCTGCACCACTTTTTCCTTCTTTTCAGCAGGGGCTTCCTCGGGTTTGGGGGCAGATTCAGAGTCTTCTGCGTCTTCAGTGGCTTTTCCCACTTCAGCAGCCGCTCCTTTCATCTTTTTTGAGTTTCCATTCTTTTCGTTGGCCTTCTCATTCTTCTTGGGCACGGCAGCATATACTTGCCCTCTTAACTCCTCCTCCTCTTTCTTACCGCTGGAGGAGGCAGCGGGGACTTCACCAGACTCGTAGTCTTCTGGTATTTTCTCCATAGGCTCACCCAGGATATTGTTCTCCTTTCGGACAGGATTCAGGAGAGCCAGTCCATCGTAGTAGACCGGAAATGCATACTGGTCATCCACCTCCTCGTATTTCTTCCCCAGCAAGCTGCTGGCTACTTGAAAGGGCTTGTAGGCGGAGGGGACATCTTTCAGGCCCGGGCTACACTCTACCATGAGTCTTTTGGCTTCCACAGCCCTATCAGCCTCATCAACTTGGTCAACAGAGACCTCTTCCATCTTTTCTGCTTTGGCTGGCACTGTAACGTCACAGTTTCCAGACCTATTCTTAACAGGTCCTGGTTTGTACTTTTCTAACTTGTGGACATTCTTCACAATGTCATCCTTTGAGCTTATAATATCTTCCAATTCTGCTCTAAGGTGTTTTTCCAGTCCTTCACCTTTACTTCGCTTTCTCAAGGGCCCTTGCCAGAGAGATAGCCTTATTCTCCTTTTCTTGAACATTGGCAGACACAGGAGTACATTTTCTTTTGGCAACCCTGTGGGAGTTCTACTCATGGACTCTTCAAGCCCTTTGTCGATGTCTACTGAAGTCCTTTGTGTTTTTCTGGAGTCTTTACTCTTCTCCTGGACATCAGGCAGTAGACCATTCAGTTCACTCATCTCTTTCTGG
Source organism: Bufo bufo (assembly GCF_905171765.1). Taxonomy (NCBI): domain Eukaryota; kingdom Metazoa; phylum Chordata; class Amphibia; order Anura; family Bufonidae; genus Bufo; species Bufo bufo. The sequence continues at coordinate 137,100,390 of NC_053394.1, forward strand.
GTATTCTCCTTTGACCCCTCTGAAGCCTTCTTCAGTTGCTCTGTGAAGACAGCTAGTCCCTTCTCTATCGTATCTAGGGACCGTGTGGAGAGAGAGAAATCATCCTCCTGATTGCAGCTGAACTGACATGTCAGGTAACCTATCACTGCCTGAGTATGGGTCTCAGACATTAGGCTGACGTCTCCCCACTTAACTCTCATCTCGTCAGGTATAACTGTTGTCTAGTCGCTACTAGTAACCACCTTAATTTCGCAGGACCTTGACATGGTAGCTTCATTCTCTGAGTTGCTATCGGTCACAGCAAATACGTCACATTTACCGCTCGTGTCATTATTATTCCTGACCTCTAGGGGCACCGATGAGCTAATTCCCACCCGGGTCCTTTCCTTATTAAACATAGAAACACTGGAGAAACTGCACACTCTCCTCTGGTACGTGTGGTACATACTCCAGCACTGCCACATTTTCCACATTAAGTTCCCCCAGCTGCGTTCTCTCAACATTTATCAACACTTCTACATCCTTTATTATTTTTTCCCCAGAGGCGCTTCTCCCCTGATCACAACCTGCAACGGAAAAGGCTTGTCATCATCACCACATATTTCACATGACATCACATTTTCATTATGCATTTCCGCAAGTTTGGCGCCATCACTTTGCACCTTATCGGTACCAATGTCTTCAATGGTCATATCACTTAAATGGGTTGGTACAAGTTCGGCAGGAAGTTCGTCACTAACCGCAGAAGTGTTTCCACTTCCCCTCAACTCACAGAACAATGGGAAATCATGCCCCAACATTCTCTCATGCATGAGCGTATTTCTACCAGCAAGTCCTTGTTCCCACTGGAATCTCACACTGAGTGAGAACCGCCGGATAGTCCTTATTATCCGCATGACTGTCCAGCACATTTAGCATTTTACCAGTCACAGGTTTCACTATCGTGCTACCTCTTACCCGGGCTAGCATAGGATCTCTGAGTTTTTCCATCCCAAACCTAGATTTGTTACGGGCAATTTAGGCAAAACATTAACCTTCTCCCCTGCAGACTCCTGTGGGGGGAGCAACCACAACAGGCTTACCCGCCTGTTCAGACACTGCTTTTTTCACATTGACACATATTTTTGTAGCAGTTTCTCCTACCAGCCCAGCAGGTAGCAACTGCTGCCGGCTCACTGTCACGGGGTCTGCCACACAACCAACAACAGGAACTTTCTTACCCCCTGATGTCACGGGTTCGGCAGTCTCGGGAGACGGGGACATTCCAGGGACATCTCTAACGAGATCATCATCCTTCTTCCGGACTTTGGAAACCTGCCCTTGGTTCCTGGTACCACGATTACCTGCAGACTCCATGATGCAACCGTTGCTACTAGAAACGCCCTGGCCTTGAGTCCAGACTTTTCCCAGATGGTCACTCCAGCTGCACCATATCTGCCAAAAGAACGGAAAGTCCTTGCCCAGTATGAACTCTACCCTCAGGGTCTCGCATTTCAAGAGCTCCCACTGTACGGAGCCATAGTCCGTTATAAAGGTCAGAGACACGGTGGCATCTGTCTCTGGCCCCCTCTTTAGAAAGTCCAGTACTTCGGGCATAACCCGGGACACTTGTTGGCGGGAATCTAAAGTGACCCACAGCGGGATTCCCCCAATCACCAACTCGCAGGATCTTTCATACGTTTTTTTCAGTTCTCCTGTTTAAACGATCATCCTCAATTTTTCTATTCATTTATTTCTTCCTCAGATATAATAGAACATTGGATAGATGTTCCAATATGAAGAACCTCTACAGTGAAACTCTCTGGTGTCTTTTTGTACAGCCATTCTATTGTATGTGGATACATTGTGACTATTGCATAAGTCATGGCAACAATTCTGCTCGATTTATAAATTACATTTTCATCTTTTCTATAAAGAGTGGAGCTGTCAGCTGTAATAAGAAATACACAAATCACATCAAAAGCAATATCTCATCATGCTTACAGCAGGTAGGTGCAGACTATTGTCAGTCTATGATATTAAATACAGCAGTTTAACTCACATCTGCGCTGTGCTCTCTAGCATGCGGTTCTGGCAGAGCCGGATGCTATCACGATTCCTGCTGACCCTATTGACTATAATGGGATCTGGCGGAGAGACTTTTTTTGGAGTTCGGACACATAATTAACTATGGTCATGTGCAGTGTTGAGCGAAGCGGAGCATTCAAAGCGGAATTCAGTCCAAAGTTTAGGAAAACTTCAGTTCCCAGCAAATCCGAATTTTCTCATGCTTTGTGGTAACAAATCAGTTTTTCCTGTTTCCATGTTACAAAGTGAAAGTAAGAAGGCCAGGAATGTGATATCACCCAAAATGCTGTGCAGCTAGCAATCCACAGATAGCCATCCCTTGTTATGTCACAGCCCTATAAAACCCTCATCCTGTGCGGTCTTCGCCACTGTCCTGTGAGCTGAGCATAGGGAGAGACGTGGCAAGTGCTCATGCACTAGGGACAGTGTTGCTGAAAACAATTAATAGAAGAATATTGGAGAGTAAAAATTAACTTCAATACAAATAAAACTGAGAATATACTGTAGGTACCCTTCATAGTATAATTCATCACCCCTAATAATTCATAAAAAATTGCATCAATCCTGATACATGCAGTACAACATTTCATATAACTCATAAAATATATAAAAAAGAAGGAAATGTAGATATAAATGTACAGTCTGACATAGTTCAGTTCCCTAATTAATAGCCTTTCTATTGTTCCATGATTTTGTCTTAGTAAACACAAAAGTTAATGTTTCACGTGATTATTCCAGAGATATACTTATCAAACCCCCAAAAATAGTGCTAATGATAGGCAATGAAAAAATAAAATAAAATATATATATACTAGCAGAAGGACCCGGCTTCACACGGGTATATTTAATCTATTTAATTTAAAGAGGACCTTTCACTAGAATAAAACATCTAAACTAACTATACAGACATGTAGAGCGGCGCCCAGGGATCTCCCTGCACTTACTGTTATACCTGGGCGCCGCTCCGTTCGCCCGGTATAGCCTCCGGTATCTTCATAGTTAGGCTCCACCCAGGGGAACCTGCCGGCGTCTCATTCTCCCATGCTGTAGCGCTGGCCAATCGCAGCACTCAGCTCATAGCCTGAGAGGCTTTTTTTTCTCTCAGGCTATGAGCTGAGCGCTGCGATTGGCCAGCGCTACAGCATGGGAGAATGAGACGCCGGAAGGTTCCCCTTGGTGGAGCCTAACTATGAAGATACCGGAGGCTATACCGGGCGAACGGAGCGGCGCCCAGGTATAACAGTAAGTGCAGGGGGATCCCTGGGCGCCACTCTCCATGTCTGTATAGTTAGTTTAGATGTTTTATTCTAGTGAAAGGTCCTCTTTAAAGTTTCTGTGTGTCGTTAAAAGATATCGACAGTTTCCCCCATAACAGTGACCTCTACAGCACCCCGCCCCACTGAGCTGTGTATCTAATCCTATCCTGTGTGATACTGCCTGCTGAGCTGTGTATCTAATCCTATCATGTGTTATACTGTCTGTTGAGCTGTGTATCTAATCCTACCATGTGTGATACTGTCTGTTGAGCTGTGTATCTAATCCTATCATGTGTGATACTGTCTGCTGTGTATCTAAGTCTATTGTTTGATACTGTCTGCTGAGCTCTGCATGTCTTTGTGTAGCCCTAGCCTAAAGCTGACTTATAGCAGTGAAGAAAAATGGCTGGGTTGTTTTGTATTGGCTAATGGGGGTCATTTTTTGGGGAATATCTCAGGAACAGTATGTCCTAGAGAGCTGAGACCCGGTCTAAAACCTTCACGGACACCTGATGTACCTGTGTGCCAAATTTGGTGAAGATCGGTCCAGTCGTTTGGTCGCGCATAAAGAACGTCCCTACAGACGTCTAGACAGACAGAAACTCATTTTTATAATATAAGATATATATATATATATATATATTTTTTTTTATATATATATATATATATATATATATAATAAAAAAACTGAAGAAAAAAAATTAGAAAAATAAAAAATAAAGGAAGTGACTCGATAAATTGTGATTTCAATTCATCCTTAGTAATCCATGATTTGTGTCTGATTAGTGGTATTTATTTCATATAGTGTCCTTCATCTATATTGAGGTGTAGTCTCACTTACTTATGAGAAAAGAAGGCAAGTAGATACCAATGTGTCCTTAGTCTTTTACTTAATAATTATGCCTTTTGTAGAAATAAAATGTTCATTCACACTTTAAAAGATGTATACTAATGAATGTGTACATAGAAAGTACATAGAAAGTAGGTGAATAAAAATCCAACTTGTGTATGGTGTCACGTCCACAAGCCAAGGTACAAGTTACCAACTGGGATCTCAATGAACCTATATTGGAGTCCCGTAATGAATGAACCCCATCAGACGGTATGGCACAGTTGGAATGGACAGTGGACCGTGCATCAAACTTAGGGTTTTGGGCATGCAGCTGTCTCTGCAGCTGATCAAACACCCAAAGCCTATTAAATCCCCAGACCTGTGCATGTGGGAGACACTGCCAGCATACAGTGCTCATCTTGTCCCTAATATACAAGCCGTGCAGGAGAAAGTAACCACAGTAAATTGCAAACAAGAATGCAGGTTACACATCCCTACAGTGCCTATACCCCAACTGTAGAAGTTCCACTAATGCCTAGCTCGCACTGCACATGCTACAATCTAAAGACCTAACACTTCCGCTCTACGTGTTTCTGCATCGAATAAATGCCTCATCAGGAGCAACTAATGTGAGCATGGAAAGGAGCAGCAATACACTGCGATTAGGTACAAAAAGATGCTATACCCCTAACATATAGGGGCAGCGTTCCGACGCTATGATGGCCGTGAAACGGCCGCCACAGCTGGGGAAGTCCAAATCGAGTACCAGACTCGTACTGTCTAACAGGGACCCCTAGCAGACGTATGATGCTAGGACACTTAGGTAAAGGGATACAGAGCCTGAACGGCGATGACAGATGTAATCAAAGGTACAGTGCTACCCATAATTATTCATACCCCTGGTAAATTTTGACTTAAAGTTACTTTTATTCAACCAGCAAATAATAAGGCACACAAAAGCTCGCTTGGCCTTTGCAAAAGCTCATCTGGACAAAGAAGAAGACTTCTGGTCTTCTGTGTTATGGTCAGATGAAACAAAAATGTAATTGTTTGGTCACAATGATGTTTCCTTCATTTGGCGTAAAAAAGGAGAAGCCTTCAACCCAAAGAACACCATCCCCACTGTCAAACATGGTGGTGGGAACCTAATGCTTTGGGGGTGTTTTTCAGCCAATGGACCAGGGAACCTAATCACAGTAAACGGCACCATGAAAAAAGAGCAATACATGAGGATTCTTAATGACAACATCAGGTAGTCTGCAGAGAAACTTGGCCTTGGGCACCAGTGGACATTTCAGCATGAAAATGACCCAAAACACACAGCAAAAGTGGTGAAAAAATGGTTAGCAGACAACAACATTAACATTTTGGAGTGGCCCAGCCAGAGTCCAGACTTGAATCCAATAGAGAATCTGTGGAGGGAGCTAAAGATCAGGGTGATGGCAAGAAGACCCTCCAACCTGAAAGATTTGGAGCGCATTGCTAAAGATGAATGGGCAAAAACACCTGTGGAGACATGCAAAAAGCTGTTAGCAATTATAGGAAGCGTTTGATTGCTGTAATAGCCAATAAAGGCTTTTCTATTGATTATTGAGAAGGGTATGAATAATTGTGGACTTGACACTTTTTGCTCAAATGTAAATAAAAGCTGAGAAATGTTTTTTTTCCACAATAATGCCACTTGTACATCGTCTTATTATCTTTTGGGAGACACCTATGTCATTTCCCATCAAAAAATTACTTGCTGGTTGAATAAAAGTAACTTTAAGTCTAAATTTGCCAGTGGTATGAATAATTATGGGCAGCACTCTATGTACAATGACAGATGTTAGATGTAATTAAAAGTCAGTGCAATATAGAGGTATGTCAATCAATGCTCAGCAGACGCTCTCTATATCACACCAATTACAGAAAACCAAGAAATATGTCACACTGTAAAATTGTGAAGCAAGATAGTTGAAACCGGTAATGATGTGCTTAAAGGAAACACAAATAAGAAATGTTGTCGTTCAGCCCCTTCGGACGCATAGTGTGCCTCTTTTTGCAACACCCGTCTATCAAAGTCACTTCCTCTAACTGAGGGTCTAATGACTTCCATTCCTTGAAAACGGATGGCATTCAGGTCATTGGCATGATGTTCAGCCACATGTCTCGCCACAGGGGTGTCGGCCTCCTTTCTGATGTCGTTTAAATGCTCCCCTACGCGCCTCCTGAATTCCCTCACCGTTTTGCAAGCATATTGAATGCCGCATACACACGTTATCAAATAAATCAAGCTCGTGGAGCGACAATTGATAAAGGACCTGATGAAAAATGTGCGGCCAGTGTTGGTGCTAGAGAAAGTTCTACCTTTGCGGATACAATTGCAGGCAATGCAACGTCCGCATTTAAAGGTCCCTAGAAGTTGTTCTCCAAAGGGATTTACAGGTTGTACGCTTGGGGAATAGAGGCTATGAACAAGGCGTTCCGTAATGTTTCTACCTCTCCTGAAAGTAATAGAGGGGGTCGCCCCCACCAGGTGACCAAAATCAAGGTCCGCCTGTAAGATGCCCGAACACTGGGCGAGGATCTGCCTGACTGACTGATGGGCCTCGTCATAATCGGCTATAATACGCAACTGACCAGGCCCATCATCCCGTGTACGAGGGTGCAATAACGTTTGCCTATCACTGCACATGGCATTTTGGTATGCCTGCCTTAGCACCCTTTCCAGGTAACCACGATTCTTGAATCTCTGCCTGAGGTCCCCAGCGGCCAATTTAAAATCCAGCAGATTCAAACAGTTCCGCCGGAGGCGCAAATATTGCCCTTTTGGAATCCCATGTTTCAGCGCCCCCCCGGGTGGTAACTGTGCCAATTCAGTAAACTATTGGTCACCGTTTTCTTTCTGAAAAGCCTTATACCAATGTTGCCATTTGGGTCTTTAAAGATTGTGATATCCAAGAAAGTCACTATGGAGGGGTGAATCTCATACGTAAAAAATAGCTCCCAATCATTATTGTTCAGGTATGCCACAAACTCCCTAAAGGCCTCCTCACAGCCCTTCCAAAATATTAATACATAATCAATATATCTTAACCATAAGACTATCAATGATGCATACTCATTGCTGTCCTCCGCGAACACCACTTTCCTTTCCCACCCACCCAAGTAAAGGTTAGCGTACGTGGGGGCACAAGGACTCCACATCGCCACGCCCTTTACCTGGTGGTAGATCTTGCTATTAAAAAGGAAAGAATTGTGCTCCAAAATGAACCAAAGAAAGTCCAGTATAAGTGTATTATGAAGCCAGAGATGGGTGCCCCTCTCCTGTGAAAAACCTGCCACTGTCTCACAGCCCTTACCGTGCGGGATGGAGTTGTACAGGGCCTCCACATCTAAGCTGGCTAAGAGGACATCCTGCTCTACATGGAGGCCATCAATTCTCTTAATGACCTCCATGGAGTCACGTACATATCAGGGCAGAGATACGACAAATGGTCTAAGAATCGTATCAACATACGTGCTGATGGGATGGCTATTTGTGCCCGCAACTATAGGTCTCCCTTTCAGGGGATCCAGGCCCTTGTGGACCTTGGGCAGGCCATAGAAGACTTTAAAAGATGAAACACAATTGATTTGTATTGCTACTATGTAGCTGCGTAACCACTAGTGATGAGCGGGAGGTGCCATATTCGATTTCGCGATATTTCGCGAATATTCGCACGAATATTCGTGTTATATTCGTCGAAATCGAATATTCGCAATTATTCCAATTATCGCGAAATTTATTTTTTCGCATATTGCGAAAATTTATCTTGATAGTATAAGGCAACGTTCCTATGCTAATGACTATGGCTAGGCTAATATGTGTATTTTACGAAATTTCGTAATATTGCTCTAACTTCGTCTCTTAGAATATTACGAATATTCTAAAAGACGAAGTTAGAGCAATATTAAGAACATTTGCAAAAGTCGAAATTGCGATGCGAGTAATATAACACGAAATAGTCGCATGAAGATTTCAACTTAGCACAGCTATATTCCATATTCTAGCCTAATATGGAATATAGCTGTGCTAAGTTAGCACTGCTATATTCCATATTAGGCTAGAATATGGAATATAGCTGTGCTAAGTTGAAATCTTCATGCGACTATTTCGTGTTATATTACTCGCATCGCAATTTCGACTTTTGCAAATGTTCTTAATATTGCTCTAACTTCGTCTTTTAGAATATTCGTAATATTCTAAAAGACGAAGTTAGAGCAATATTACGAAATTTCGTAAAATACACATAGATTGTATTTAAGCTAATATACTGCTATAGTAATAATTTTTAATAGTGTACATATTTTACAAAACTTAGGTTCAGAAGAGGCAAAAAAAAATTACAGGAAAAAAAAGGGATTATAGCACTATATTAGCTAAATTACAATCTATATGTGTATTTTACGAAATTTCTTAATATTGCTCTAACTTCGTCTTTTAGAATATTCGTAATATTCTAAGAGACGAAGTTAGAGCAATATTACGAAATTTCTAAAAGACGAAGTTAGAGCAATATTATGAAGATTTGAAAAAGTCGAAATTGCGATGCGACTTATACAACACGAAATTTTCGCATGAAGATTTCAACTTAGCACTGCTATACTCCATATTCTAGCCTAATATGGAATATAGCTGTGCTAAGTTAGCACTGCTATATTCCATATTAGGCTAGAATATGGAGTATAGCAGTGCTAAGTTGAAATCTTCATGCGAAAATTTAGTGTTATATAATATATAACACGAAATATTCGCATGAAGATTTCAACTTAGCACTGCTATACTCCATATTCTAGCCTAATATGGAATATAGCAGTGCTAACTTAGCACAGCTATATTCCATATTAGGCTAGAATATGGAGTATAGCAGTGCTAAGTTGAAATCTTCATGCGAATATTTCGTGTTATATTACTCGCATCGCAATTGCGACTATTGCGAAATTTCGTAAAATACACATATAGATTAGATTGTAATTTAGCTAATATGGAATATAGCAGTAAGTTGAAAACGCCACTGACTGGAGCAGCCAGGAAGCCAGGAATCCAAAGGACAGGTAAGAACAATTTTAGGGAAGTGGGAAAGAAAAAAATATAATAAAAAAAAAAAGAAAAAAAACGAATATTCTATTTCGCGAATATATAGAACGATATTCTAAATATTCGCGAAATCTCGAAATTGCGATATTCGAGAAAAAAATTCGCAATTCGAATATTCGCGCTCAACACTAGTAACCACCTTGACAACTGTAGCGGGAGCAGCTTATGTAAGAACCGCTTATACTTAATATTGTGTCTCTTGTTGAAATGTTGAATGTTCATTCAGACTTTCAAAATGAAACATAATTGATTTATATTGCTACTATGTAGCTACGTTACCGCCTTGACGACTGTAGCGGAAGCAGGTTATGTGGGAACAGCTTCACTTATACAAAGCACTGTAAATGCAAATGTTCTTCTCCGGACTTGGCTTCCCACGTGTTGTTGGTTCCGCCTGTATTTTGAATTGCTGAGTTACACAAATCATGGATTACTAAGGATGAATTGAAATTACAATTTCTCAAGTCACTTCCTTTATTTATTTATTTAAATTATATATATTTTATTTTTATTTTTTTAATTATTTTTTTTAAATTTATTTTAGGGTTTGATAAGTATATCTCTGGAATAATCACGTGAAACATTAACTTTTGTTTTTACTCAGACCAAATCATGGAACAGTTATATGAAATGTTGTACTGCATGTATCAGGATTGATGCAATTTTTGATGAATTATTAGGGGTGATGAATTATTCTATCAAGAGTACCTATATTCTCAGTTTTATTTGTATTGAAGTTTATTTTTAATTAAAAATATTTAGTTTTTTAACACGGCCACGAATGGTAGAGTGCGTGTTAACTATTTACAAATATATCCTTTAAAGTTTTTTTGCGGTAAAAGCTTTCTATAACAGAGCACCTTAATCCAGATATCACGGCAGGTGAGCAACCACATACATTTTATTAATCACATCGCCGTGTGCATCACTGTTAAGTTCACCGAAATTCAGAGTTAGGGTACTTTCACACTTGCTGCAGAGTGATAGGGCAAGCAGTTCCGTCGCCAGCAATCTGCATGCAAACGGACAGCATTCGTAGATGCATCTGGATGAGGATCCGTCTCACAAATGCAATGCAAGAACGGATCCGTCTGTCCGTTTTTCATACGGACAAACGGATCAGTTTCTATTTTTTCTCACACTTTTACCGGTCTGCGCATGTGCAGACCAGAAGGACGGATCCGGAATTGCTGTATTTTGAATGCCGGATGCAGCACTAATACATTCCTATGGCAATTCAGGCAAGTGTTCTGGATTTTTGGCCGGAGATAAAACCGTAGCATGCTGCAGTATTATCTCCGCCCTGAACAGTCAAAAAGACTGAACTGAAGACATTCTGATGCATCCTGAATGGATTGCTCTCCATTCAGAATGCATGGGGATAAAACTGATCAGTTCTTTTCTGGTATTGAGCCCCTAGGACGGAACTCTATGCCGGAAAATAAAAACGCTAGAGTGAAAGTACCCTAAATCCGTTATTTTAGTGATACAGTTAGTGTGCCTCAGTATTAAAGGCAGGTGTAATGTATCGCCATGTGCTTCACTTTCTAGTGCACCGACATTCAGGGTTAATCCGTTATTTTAGTGATACAGTTAGTGTGTCTCAGTATTAGGCCTCATTCAGACAGCCATAGTGTTTTGCAATTTGCGGACTGCACATGGTCACAACTACAATAGAAAATACCTATTCTTGTCCGCGATTACGGACAAGAAATCCTTCCGCAGTGCGGCTCCACTGAAATAACTGGATTCGCACCCACCGCTTTTCAATGATGATGAGCTTTGTGAGGACAGTCAGCAGTTACAGACCAGCCCAGACTTGGAGGAGAGGTCTGCTGCAGACTCCTTTAGGCGTGTAACTACCAATGATGACAGTCGGGTGGGAGAACATGCTGGTACTACAGTCCTTCCCTTTCCATGTAGTTGACTCTGCACATTTCAGAGAACTGATGGCTTGTGCCAAGCCAAGGTGGAGAGTCCCAAGCTGACATTAATTTTCCAAAAAAAGCTGCCCCAGCCCTGCACACATACGTTGAGCAGACAGTCCTTGGGCATCTCGGTGTCTGGTAGAGTTCACGCCAGAGCTGATGTATAGAGTTGTAACTATAGTCATGAACAATATATGTTGTTCACAGCCCACTGCCACTGAGTAAATGTGGTTCTGACCCAGGCGCACTAACAACTTGGCCAGGTGATGGCAATGCCGCCTCCGCGTTGTTATTGCTGGGATTTAGGTGCCAATGTCCTCCTCTGCCTCTTCATCTTCCCCCTTGTCCTCACCCTCCCCTCTAGACACAGTTCACAGTGGTCCTCTAGCATATCACCTATGCAAAGATAGACGTTGTCACGCGGTTCTGCACCTTATCAGCCTGGACGAACGGAGCACCACCATGGAGGAACTGCTCGGTGTCATCAATAAAGAAATTGAACACTGGCTGTCTTCTCACCAACTGGAGATTGGAGCCATGGTTACTGGTAACGGGAAGAACATTTTGTCTGCGCTGCGTCAATAAGGGCTGACGCGCACGCCCTGCAAGGTGCACGTCTTTAACAGCGTTGTCACTCGGTTCCTCAAGTCTTCCACTGAACTGTTAAAAATGTCCAGGAAACAGCATGCACTTTAGCCACTCTTACCGTACAAAACACGCCCTCCTTGAGCTGCAAAGGCAAATTGTTCTTCCCCAACATTGCCTAATATGCAATGTTTCCGCCCGTTGGAACTCTGCGCTCCAAATTTAGACCTCATGTACTATACGAGCAGAGGAAGGCGGTCAACAATTCCTTAATGCAGCAGAAGGACAGGTGTACTCCCCAGTGTGACTTCCACATTAGCAAGTGGCAGCTCATGAGTGACATGTGGCATTTGCTCAGGCTCTTTGAGGAGGCCCACTGTGTGTGTTATCTCACTATTGTTATATCACTTTGTCCATTATTTCTGTGCATTGCTGCTAAAGGTAGCCAAGTTAAGGTATGGCCCTATTCCAAGTTTTGCTATAGGGTCCCAAAGTTACATGTGATGCCCATTGGTCTTTGCTTGCTATTCAATTAAATAAGAAGGAAAGGTGAGACTGCAGGAGGGAATAGAGCGACACAACAAATCCATGCAATGAGTTCCATTCTGGGGATTGTAGTTTTGCAGCAGCTGGAGAGCTACGGTTTGAACACCAATGCCCTAGGGCAGGCATGCTCAACCTGCGGCCCTCCAGCTGTTGTAAAACTACAACTCCCATAATGCCCTGCTGTAGGCTGATAGCTGTAGGCTGTTCGGGCATGCTGGGAGTTGTAGTTTTGCCACAGCTGGAGGGCCGCAGGTTGAGCATGCCTGCCCTAGGGCCTATAAGCATAATTGATGCTATAACAATCAAGTGATTGCTCTGACCAGTAATGACTGATCACCTCTCAAAATATCAAAATTATATCTGGGTAAGAAATAAAAATATTCTTCACCATCAAGGAGTTAAACTTTACTGCTGAAAATGTTTTTTTTTTTTTTAAAAAGAAGGAGGTGGGTGTGGGGGAGGTGAGGGCCGGAAAACTTCAGGAAAGAAATGCTGAAACTTTTCTACAGAGATCTGTAGAGATCTAGTAATTTTACTTGACACCAGCTGAGGAAAGGATTCATTACAGTATAGAATATGTCATTCCTATTAAAAAATAGTCACTAGCTACATCAAGCCTTGAAGAGAATCCTCCTGCACAGGATGTCATTAGACATTAGTGTGTCTGCCTTCGTTTTTTGGCACACATTGTCACGGAGGTGGCTGCAAGTCACAACCTCTGCAGACACCAGTCGGGAGAAAGAGGAATTTTTTTAGGCAATTTATTCACTAATGCTGTAGTATAATAATTTCCTACATTGAGCTAGACCTAGGCTATATGTCCTCTCCACCTTGCCCATTTCATTGAACCTTGCGTGTCTGGCACTCATTCTTGCATATAAAGGACAGGAATGGCTGGAGTGAAACTGAAAGGGAGGTCTACTTCACATGCTGGAACGTCCCACTTCTACTCCCATACCAGCCTTTCAATGCTTATATTAGAGAGCCTCAAGAAGTTTCTTTCTTCCTTTTTTTGTCTTCAGGTTCTTATAGCCACTTAAGGGTATACTGCTATAGTCCATATACCTTTGTACGGAATAGTTATACAGTATACAGGCTTAATGTCCACCTTGGTCACAGATGAGCAAGTTGGATGAGTTCTCGTTCATGCCATATGGGTCATTAACCCGGTTACCCTAACCTAATACCGTTTTCATTACTTAGATAACATCAAGGGGTTATTCTGTTATGAATGGGGGATTCTCCCCACCCAAAGAGAAGAAGGTCAACCAGGATGAGGATGACTGCTGATGGGTTTTGTTGTCATCTCCACAGATCCCATAGTAACCTTACAGTTTACCTCTATAACAAATATGTCCTAGGTTAGCTTAAGTTAGCAAAACCAAAAAAGTAGACAAACTACCAAGTTTGAATGTGTGCTACACAACATCAACAATCACCAAAAACAAGACACACATGAATAGTAAATTAACATATCTTTATTATTACAAATCAATTCATTATCAGAGACAATAATAAATATAAAAATTAGCAGCAATGTTGGAGATACTGATCCACAAAGGTGTTAATTTACTATTCATGTGTGTCTTAGTTTAAGTTAGGTAAAGTTTGTATGGTTAAAAAAAAACATATGTCCATATGTTGAATAAGGTCTGGTTCTTTTGTCACATGGTTCAAACTGTCAGGGCACTGCAAACGCCATTGATGACATTCCACCATCCATTTGTTTGAAAGATAACCCTAACACTATAGGAATTGCATGCAGGGTTATCCATTAAAATGAATGGTGGACCATCATCAATGATGGGGTTTGTAGTTTTCAAACCATTTAACTATTTGTTATCTCATGTAGCATGCCAAGTCAAACTGGAGGGTCCTACTGTTATATACATATACTGTTATAGTATAGAGGAAGTTCATAGATTGCTATGGAAACCATAAAGATGGCACCACAGCCAGGGTTGACCTTCTCTTTGGGTGGTGATAATGTGTCATCAGCACCCAAAGAGAAAGTGGACAGGTTCTCTAACATAAAGGGCGACCTCCAATCCAAAGGCTATAGAAGCTTCATGCAAGGCTATCTTGCCACAAACAGATGCTGTTACCAGTGGGGTTTGCGGTGCTCGAACAGTTTAACCCATGTTAATGTTCTTTATCCACTAGAATAGTGATGGTTAACCTCCGGCACTCCATCTGTGGTGAAACTATGACTCCCAGCATGCTTCATTCATTTCTATGGAGTTCTGAGAACAGCCAGGCAAGGAGGCATCTTGGGAGTCATAGTTTCACCACAGCTGGAGTGCCAGAGGTTAGCCATCACTGCACTAGAGTCACAGATGACCAAATTATATGAGATATTTTTCTTGTATTACATGGTTACACGCCAACAAGAAAGTTAGGGCATACTAATTTATAGGAAAAACTGGAGGAGATAACATGCTCATAACAACCCCAGCAAAAATTAATGAAACAATCTCCATATGTATAATCAAAAAAATTACATCTTTATTAGTTGTACAGTATAAAAGCAAATACATAAAATAGCAGCAGAGAAACTCCAAGTGAGATTAAGGGGGAAGCTGCAGAGTCATACAGCCATCAAGGGTACAAGAAAGCCAGAAGAAGCCTGCGTGGCGAAACGGTGTCGGGTGAGGGAGGCTGAGGAGTCAGAGTGCGATCATCGGTATGGCTAATTTTTTAATTGTGCCCAATGTTCCATTTTGATTATTATTTTTTAAATGGCAATTTTTGCCTTTAGCCATTTTTATTTTTCCCTTTGGGCTACATTGATTTATGGTTTCTTGTACCCTTGATGGCTGTATGACTCTGCAGCTTCCCCCTTAATCTCACTTGGAGTTTCTGTGCTGTCATTTTATGTATTTGCTTTTATGCTGTACAACTAATAAAGATGTAATTTTTTTTATTATACATATGGAGGTTGTTTCATTAATTTTTGGTGGGCTTGTATTACATGGGTTAAATGGGTGCAATACATGCAAACCCCAAATGTAATAGTCCACCATCCATTTGGTTGTAAGATAACTATGCATACAGCTTTTATAGCCCTCTAAGGGGTATCTTATGGCTTCTTGATTCTTCCTCAAAAAAAAAAAGTTTGGGCCAGGTTTAGCAATATACTGTTTCACTATCATTCTTCTCAAGAGTTCCAGGTTTGATTAAATCATGGGCGTAATTACTCTTGCAGCTTCAAAGGCCCACATAGGTGCAAAAATGTTATTTTTTTTGGTTGGGGGCCAATTCCTGACTTTGCTATGGGGCGATCAGTGATGTCCCTAGGTGGAGTTATCAGTATTTGTAATCTTCTAAGGCAGTTTAACAGGTAGTGAAAAATGTAGGGCCCAGAATAATGCTGCAGCTCCCTAAATGCCAGCCTAAGCGTCTACGAAGAAATACTTGGTAGCAGCGAGTTAGACAAGACGTTGTGTGTTATTTGTTTGCCATTTTATCACGGTCAGATTCCATCTCAGCTGAATCGTAATCTCTCACCCTGCCAGCCGCACTCTGCAGGGTGATATCCACATCTCGCTATGTCATCAGCTCAGCCCCGGGTTTGTCTGCATCTATTTCCAGTGTCTCTTGAGGACAAGTTGGATTATTTATTCTTTAACCCTTTGGTGGTATATGTTCTGCTCTTTTCTAGACTGTTATCATCTATATTGTCACTACCAAACCATGTCTAGATGAAGTAAAAAAAACTATGGTCTGGATACACTCTTGACTTTGCACCTTAATTTTGTGTACAATTTTGATGCAGTTTGAGCCGCTTCTATCTAGAGAATGGGGCACCTTAAATGAAGGAGAGCACACCACACATGCACGGCGTAAGCGTGGCCACCTCTCCATTCACCGCTAGCTGGACAGAATTCCCATAGTGGGAAATGGAGGGTGGCTGTGCATGTATGGTGTTATGAACATGGCCAGTGAATAATGGACGTCAAATAATAGAGCATGTTCTACTTTGTCCCTTTACAAGGAGGGCATTTTTAACATCCATTTCTCAGAAAGGCATCAGTGAAAAAAAACATCCGTTAAAAACAGATTGTTTTGCCTTACATATTAAAAGGTTTCGATCATGCCATTCCTTCCCCTCTTTCCTCAAGGCTAGACAAAGCAAGTTCTTTAAAGGGGTATTCCAGGGTTTTGTTATTGATGGCCTATCCTTAGGATAGGGTTTCAGTGATCTGCCGCTTGGAGACACAACACCACTAAGACCAGTCAATGACTGCAGCAGTGCACGTGACCCCGTCTGTCTAGAAGTTTACAGAATGAAGATTGAAAGACCACTGAAGGGAGCCAGGGACCCGGGACAGAGCATGTGAGTATGATTTTTTCAACAGGTACAGCAGGCTGGGGTTCACAGTTAAAAAAGTTCACAAAGCTGGACAACCTCATTCATCACTTCAGTGACATAATTCAAGGAAGTCCATGAGATTAGTTTGACATAAACTGCTCTCAGTAAACCCATGTTGTTTTGGGTCCAACACGTTTTTGGTTTTTAGGTGGTCAATTATCTTCTTCTCTACTACCCTTATTATGGATGGGTACACAGCAATGGCCATTCTCCAATTGTTAGGAACATCTGTGGTTAGAAGGCACCAATAAAACAGATCAGTGATTAGTATAGCAAGTACAGCATGGAATACTTTCAGAAACGTAGTATGGACACCATCTACACCCATTGCCTTATATAACTTCAAACATGCAAGTTCACCTAAAACATCAGCCTCCAAAAAACACTCGAGCAGGACACTTATAACTAGAGGTAATGACTTGCCCAAACACGATTATAAAGGTTCTGGGAGGAAAGGGATGCAAATGAGCTCTTAACAAGCTCTGCCTCTAATGCCACAAGATGTAAGGCAGCTATCCTATAAGTCAATGTTCAGCTCATTAACTAAGCCTTAAGACATGACTTGGATATTAAATAAGCCAGCACCTCATCTGCAGACAGCTGTTTCAGGGTGATTGCCCCTCATCAGTGCAGAGCAGAGAGTACTGGCTTGCTGGGTTTCCTAGCAGAATTCCAGAGGAGCATGTATGGCCTATAAGTCTCCTCACGCTGATTAAGGCGCTCTCTCCCTAAGGAGAGATATTACCCCCCTAAACCTATAAAGGTTCTGACGCACATTTAGTAATCTGAGTACACCTACAGAAATCTTGATCTACTATGTGGTGCACCAAAAATACTTAAAGGCTATGGATACCTTCTGGGCAATTTTTTATGATTGCATTTAACTCATTTTGAGCTAAAAATCTTTTTTTTTTTCAATTGGTCTTCATTAAAAATGTTTAGCCATTTTTTGGCATACAAGGGTTAAAACTAAGTCTGTTTGCAGTCAGCTGAGGGCTCCTGTGAAGCCTTATCTCTGATCTCCTGACCTCATAAACACTAATTTAACCGCCTCCGGACCACCTAAGGCAGAGTCACGCATATACGCGTCATCTCGTGAGACGCAAGATTTCCTGTGAACTGCAGATAAGCGAGTGGATCTACAGCCTGCCAGCAGCGATCATTCGCTGGCAGGCTGTAGATGCGATTTTTTTAACCCCTAACAGGTATATTAGACGCTGTTTTGATAACAGCGTCTAATATACCTGCTACCTGGTCCTCTGGTGGTCCCTTTTGCTTGGATCGACCACCAGAGGACACAGGCAGCTCTGTAATAAGTAGCACCAAGCCCCACACTACACTACACCCCCCCTGTCACTTATTAACCCCTAATTAACCCCTGATCACCCCCATATAGACTCTCTGATCATCCCCCTGTCATTGATCACCCCCCTGTCATTGATCACCCCCCTGTAAGCCTCCATTCAGACGTCCGTATGTGTTTTGCGGATCCGATCCATGGATCCGTGGATCCGTAAAACACATACGGACGTCTGAATGGAGCCTTACAGGGGGGTGATCAATGACAGGGGGGTGATCACCCCATATAGACTCCCTGATCACCCCCCTGTCATTGATCACCCCCCTGTCATTGATCACCCCCCTGTAAGGCTCCATTCAGACGTCCGTATGTGTTTTACGGATCCACGGATCCATGGATCGGATCCGCAAAACACATACGGACGTCTGAATGGAGCCTTACAGGGGGGTGATCAATGACAGGGGGGTGATCACCCCATATAGACTCCCTGATCACCCCCCTGTCATTGATCACCCCCCTGTAAGGCTCCATTCAGACGTCCGTATGTGTTTTACGGATCCACGGATCCATGGATCGGATCCGCAAAACACATACGGATGTCTGAATGGAGCCTTACAGGGGGGTGATCAATGACAGGGGGGTGATCACCCCATATAGACTCCCTGATCACCCCCCTGTCATTGATCACCCCCCTGTCATTTATCACCCCCCTGTAAGGCTCCATTCAGACGTCCGTATGTGTTTTACGGATCCATGGATCGGATCCGCAAAACACATACGGACGTCTGAATGGAGTCTTACAGGGTGGTGATCAATGACAGGGGGGTGATCACCCCACATAGACTCCCTGATCACCCCCCTGTCATTGATCACCCCCCTGTCATTGATCACCCCCCTGTAAGGCTCCATTCAGACGTCCGTATGTGTTTTGCGGATCCACGGATCGGATCCGCAAAACACATATAGACGTCTGAATGGAGCCTTACAGGGGGGGTGATCACCCCATATAGACTCCCTGATCACCCCCCTGTGATTGATCAGCCCCCTGTAAGGCTCCATTCAGACGTCCGTATGTGTTTTGCGGCTCCACGGATCCATGGATCGGATCCACAAAACACATGCGGACGTCTGAATGGAGACTTACAGGGGGGTGATCAATGACAGGGGGGTGATTGCCCCATATAGACTCCCTGATAACCCCCCTGTCATTGATCACCCCCCTGTCATTGATCACCCCCCTGTAAGGCTCCATTCAGACGTCCGTACGTTTTGCGGATCCGATCCATGGATCCGTGGATCCGCAAAACACATACGTCCGTCTGAATGGAGACTTACAGGGGGGTGATCAATGACAGGGTGGTGATCACCCCATATAGACTCCCTGTCATTGATCACCCCCCTGTAAGGCTCCATTCAGACCTTTTTTTGGCACAAGTTAGCGGAAATGGATTTTTAGTTTTTTTGTTTTTTCTTACAAAGTCTCATATTCCACTAACTTGTGACAAAAAATAAAATCTCACATGAACTCACCATACCCCTCACGGAATCCAAATTCCAAATTTATATTTCAGACTTCTTCTCACGCTTTAGGGCCCCTAAAATGTCAGGGCAGTATAAATACCCCACATGTGACCCCATTTCAGAAAGAAGACACCCCAAGGTATTCGCTGAGGGGCATATTGAGTCGATGAAAGATTGAACTTTTTGTCCCAAGTTAGCGGAAAGGGAGACTTTGTGAGAAAAAAATAAATAATAAATTTCCGCTAACCTGTGCCAAAAAGAAAAAAATCTTCTATGAACTCGCCATGCCTCTCATTGAAT
Source organism: Bufo bufo (assembly GCF_905171765.1). NCBI lineage: Eukaryota > Metazoa > Chordata > Amphibia > Anura > Bufonidae > Bufo > Bufo bufo. The sequence goes on from NC_053394.1 coordinate 137,120,219, forward strand.
ACCTTGGGGTGTCTTCTTTCCAAAATTGGGTCACATGTGGGGTATTTATACTACCCTGGCATTTTAGGGGCCCTAAAGCGTGAGAAGAAGTCTGGGATCCAAATGTCTAAAAATGCCTTCCTAAAAGGAATTTGGGCCCCTTTGCGCATCTAGGCTGCAAAAAAGTGTCACACATGTGGTATCGCCGTACTGAGGAGAAGTTGGGCAATGTGTTTTGGGGTGTCTTTTTACACATGTCCATGCTGGGTGAGATAAATATCTCGGTCAAATGCCAACTTTGTATAAAAAAAATGGGAAAAGTTGTCTTTTAGAGAGATATTTCTCTCACCCAGCATGGGTATATGTAAAAAGACACCCCAAAACACATTGCCCAACTTCTCCTCAGTACGGCGATACCACATGTGTGACACTTTTTTGCAGCCTAGGTGGGCAAAGGGGCCCACATTCCAAAGAGCACCTTTAGGATTTCACAGGGCATTTTTTACACATTTTGATTTCAAACTACTTCTCACGCATTAGGGCCCCTAAAATGCCAGGGCAGTATAACTACCCCACAAGTGACCCCATTTTGGAAAGAAGACACCCCAAGTTATTTCGTGATGGGCATAGTGAGTTCATGGAAGTTTTTATTGTTTGTCACAAGTTAGTGGAATATGAGACTTTGTAAGGAAAAAATAAAAATAAAAAAATCATAATTTTCCGCTAACTTGTGACAAAAAATAAAAAGTTCTATGAACTCATTATGCCCATCAGCGAATACCTTAGGGTGTCTACTTTCCGAAATGGGGTTATTTGTGGGGTTTTTCTACTGTCTGGGCATTGTAGAACCTCAGGAAACATGACAGGTGCTCAGAAAGTCAGAGCTGCTTCAAAAAGCGGAAATTCACATTTTTGTACCATAGTTTGTAAACGCTATAACTTTTACCCAAACCATTTTTTTTTTTTACCCAAACATTTTTTTTTAATCAAAGACATGTAGAACAATAAATTTTGAGAAAAATTTATATATAGATGTCGTTTTTTAAAAAAAAAATTACAGCTGAAAGTGAAAAATGTCATTTTTTTGCAAACATTTCGGTAAATTTCGATTAATAACAAAAAATGTCAGCAGCAATGAAATACCACCAAATGAAAGCTCTACAGGGAGTGCAGAATTATTAGGCAAATGAGTATTTTGACCACATCATCCTCTTTATGCATGTTGTCTTACTCCAAGCTGTATAGGCTCGAAAGCCTACTACCAATTAAGCATATTAGGTGATGTGCATCTCTGTAATGAGAAGGGGTGTGGTCTAATGACATCAACACCCTATATTAGGTGTGCATAATTATTAGGCAACTTCCTTTCCTTTGGCAAAATGGGTCAAAAGAAGGACTTGACAGGCTCAGAAAAGTCAAAAATAGTGAGATATCTTGCAGAGGGATGCAGCACTCTTAAAATTGCAAAACTTCTGAAGAAGCGTGATCATCGAACAATCAAGCGTTTCATTCAAAATAGTCAACAGGGTCGCAAGAAGCGTGTGGAAAAACCAAGGCGCAAAATAACTGCCCATGAACATAGAAAAGTCAGGCGTGCAGCTGCCAAGATGCCACTTGCCACCAGTTTGGCCATATTTCAGAGCTGCAACATCACTGGAGTGCCCAAAAGCACAAGGTGTGCAATACTCAGAGACATGGCCAAGGTAAGAAAGGCTGAAAGACGACCACCACTGAACAAGACACACAAGCTGAAACGTCAAGACTGGGCCAAGAAATATCTCAAGACTGATTTTTCTAAGGTTTTATGGACTGATGAAATGAGAGTGAGTCTTGATGGGCCAGATGGATGGGCCCGTGGCTGGATTGGTAAAGGGCAGAGAGCTCCAGTCCGACTCAGACGCCAGCAAGGTGGAGGTGGAGTACTGGTTTGGGCTGGTATCATCAAAGATGAGCTTGTGGGGCCTTTTCGGGTTGAGGATGGAGTCAAGCTCAACTCCCAGTCCTACTGCCAGTTTCTGGAAGACACCTTCTTCAAGCAGTGGTACAGGAAGAAGTCTGCATCCTTCAAGAAAAACATGATTTTCATGCAGGACAATGCTCCATCACACGCGTCCAAGTACTCCACAGCGTGGCTGGCAAGAAAGGGTATAAAAGAAGAAAATCTAATGACATGGCCTCCTTGTTCACCTGATCTGAACCCCATTGAGAACCTGTGGTCTATCATCAAATGTGAGATTTACAAGGAGGGAAAACAGTACACCTCTCTGAACAGTGTCTGGGAGGCTGTGGTTGCTGCTGCACGCAATGTTGATGGTGAACAGATCAAAACACTGACAGAATCCATGGATGGCAGGCTTTTGAGTGTCCTTACAAAGAAAGGTGGCTATATTGGTCACTGATTTGTTTTTGTTTTGTTTTTGAATGTCAGAAATGTATATTTGTGAATGTTGAGATGTTATATTGGTTTCACTGGTAAAAATAAATAATTGAAATGGGTATATATTTGTTTTTTGTTAAGTTGCCTAATAATTATGCACAGTAATAGTCACCTGCACACACAGATATCCCCCTAAAATAGCTAAAACTAAAAACAAACTAAAAACTACTTCCAAAAATATTCAGCTTTGATATTAATGAGTTTTTTGGGTGCATTGAGAACATGGTTGTTGTTCAATAATAAAATTAATCTTCAAAAATACAACTTGCCTAATAATTCTGCACTCCCTGTATTAGTGAGAAGAAAAGGAGGTAAAATTCATTTGGGTGGTAAGTTGCATGACCGAGCAATAAACGGTGAAAGTGTAGGTCAGAAGTGTAAAAAGTGGCCTGGTCATTAAGGGTGTTTAAGCTAGCGGAGCTGAGGTGGTTAAAGGGGTTATCCAAGACCTTATAATGCCCCACCCCCCAAATACCCAGGCCCCTCACACAGATTGTACTGTACCGGTACCCGCGCCACTTCTGATGTCGGCACGGCCACCGCTGCATCTCCCCGTCGCGTGAATGAAAACATCCGACGTCGGGGTGCAGCCAATAGCAGGCCGCGACGGGAGCGAGCCTTCCTAGCATCACCCGCGATGCTAGAGAGGCTCGTTACACATTTTAGGGGCTCTGACACACACATGAAGTTGCTTTGGCATTATTGCTTGCTCAAAAAACGCCATAGAAGCTATGCGAACCGCGCTTTCTTTCTTGCATTTTTTTCCCTATAGAGAAGATGTGAAAATGCCCATAGACCTTCAGCTAGCTTCTAGAGCTGTCCTTTATACGCCAAGAAATACACCAAAAACTGCATGTGCAAAAACTCCCTAAAAAGGCAAAAGTGCAGAAAAATGCAACTAAAAGCCTACATGTGAACCCACCTTAAGACAAATTCTTCCTCCAAATCCTAAAATACTGGTTGACGTCTCGGGGCTTATAACTAAATAATTTGTTCCGTTAAAGAAAACGCTGCGCTGAGGATCTAAAATTGAATCTGTGTTTACTACTCGAACAGCAGCGCAAAATGGAGACCCAAAACATGTTAATATTTTTCGCCAGGCAATGAGGCGAATGATTCATCTGGTCTAGACGCTGAAATCACTGCGCAGTGAGAGCAAATAAAACCGACCGTGTCTCGGCAGCAGATTAGAGGATGTCATTTACTTAAAATTTGCAGCGAGACACCGCATGAACAGCAGAGAAAAATGGCCCTGCGACTTATCGCAGGATTCCAGCGGGAGAGACAAGGGATGTCGTCTGCCTCTCACGCTTCTGACAATTGAGTTTTCTGCCAATCAATAACCAGAAGCTTTTCATTCCTTGACTCACTTTATCAAACTTTTCGCCTCATTTATTGTCCCTGTGGCAGGCGGCGGTGGTGGCAGCGATGTGGGGAGGGGGATCGTTATTAAAACGGCTGCTGCCATAGATGAAAGCTGATTACATGAAGAAGAAATAAAGAGAACGTTTCAGTGACACCCTGAGAAGTTCATCTACTTAGTAGAAATATCAGAGGCATGTGGCAGATTGTGTCTATAGTGCAGGGACAAAAGAGATCCTGTCAGTGTGAGAAGATGGATGATAGACAGGTAGATAGATAAACACAGTGATAGATGATAGATAGATAGATAGATAGATAGATATGAGATAGATAGATAAATAAATAAATAGATAGATAGATAGATAGATATGAGATAGATAGATAAATAAATAAATAGATAGATAGATACAGATAGATAGATAGATAGATAGATAGATAGATAGATAGATAGATAGATAGATAGATAGATAGATAGATAGATATGAGACAGATAGATAGATAGATAGATATGAGATAGATAAATAAATAGATAGATAGATAGATAGATAGATAGATAGATAGATAGATAGATAGATAGATCATACAAATCTCCGGGGTACTAGGAATAATTCTTCTAAAGAGTTGCCCTAATTTTGTATGGTGCCAAGATTTGCATCATTAGATGCGGTCCTAGTGCCCAAAGACACACTGAGGGGGCAGGGCTCTTCTAAAAGGGATGGTGCCTACAGTGAAAGGGGGCTCGGCACATCAGTAAAGGGAATGGGGTATATCACAAAATGGGTGTGTCATATCAGAAAGTGCATGGATGCATGCATGATTAGCTTCAAGTGTTGGCAAGTATGAGATAGACGGATGAATAGATATGTAACGCCCCAGAGTGGCATTACCACCTTTGCACCTCGCTACTGTCTTTACTGGTTAACCTCATGTCATCATGTGTATTTATTCCAGGTACAAAGACTGTGCATTTCCTATTTTGTAACTGTTATGTTCAGATATAGTGTGCCTGGTTCACCAGCAGGTGGCAGCAAACATGGCAGAGCTACAGCTACATAGAATGGAGCTTTCCATTCCATTCTAACACCCCCCTCTGTGGAGGAGTGGGCGAGTCCCACTTCCTGCAGGAAGGGAGGGGACCAGTTTCTAGAGCAGTCTAGATTACCCCCTGCTCTGGGAAGGAAGCAAGTGCTGGGCACATCTCTGCTGGATGTGCCCAGGCCAAGCAAAGCCAAGCCAGCCAGAGTACCTTTAGCTCTGCTGGATATGGAGGCCACAGTTTGGAGCCTCAGGAGCCAGGAGGAGATTTCCCTGGCCTAATTAAGAGACAGACTACAAAGAAAGAAGTTGCAGCATAAAGAAAAAGCTAAATTATACAGCTAACCTGTCAGTACAGCAGAGCCAGAGAGCAACAAATGTAGCAGAGTTGAGTTTGCCTGCAAGAGTTTAATGCTAAAGCCTGCTGGGACCAAGACAAAGTCTGTAAACCATTTTGGAGAACATTTATGCAAAGTAAAGCTGCTATTGAACTTCATACCAGGTCTGGACTCAAGTTGCTTCTTTAATCCCTCACTTACTACCCCCTATTTGTCTGCTTCGGAGCCAACGCCTAGGGTTCCAGCTGTATCCAGGTAGGAGCACCTTGACACTCGCACAAAACATTAAGGCCTCTTTCACACGGGCGAGATTTCCGCTCAGGTGCAATGCGTGAGGTGAACGCATTGCACCCGCACTGAATCCGGACCCATTCATTTCTATGGGGCTGTGCACATGATCGGTGATTTTCACGCATCACTTGTGCGTTGCGTGAAAATCGCAGCATGCTCTATTTTGTGTGTTTTTCACGGAACGCAGGCCCCATAGAAGTGAATGGGGCTGCATGAAAATCACAAGCATCCGCAAGCAAGTGCGGATGCGGTGCGATTTTCACGCATGGTTGCTAGGAGATGATCGGGATGGGGACCCGATCATTATTATTTTCCCTTATAACATGGTTATAAGGGAAAATAATAGCATTCTTAATACAGAATGCTTAGTAAAATAGCGCTGAAGGGGTTAAAATAAATAAATAAATAAATAATTTAACTCACCTTAATCCACTTGCTCGCGCAGCCCGACTTCTCTTCTGTCTTCATCTTAGCTGTGTGCAGGAAAAGGACCTTTGATGACGTCACTCCGGTCATCACATGATCCATCACATGATCTTTTACCATGGTGATGGATCATGTGACGGACCATGTGATGACCGGAGTGACGTCACCACAGGTCCCTTTTTTGCAATCAGCAAAGAAGGAGACAGAAGAGAAGCCGGGCTGCGCGATCAAGTGGACTAAGGTGAGTTTAATTTATTTATTTTTTAACCCCTCCAGCGCTATTTTACTATGCATTCTGTATTCAGAATGCTATTATTTTCCCTTATAACCATGCTATAAGGGAAAATAATACAATCTACAGAACACCGATCCCAAGCCCGAACTTCTGTGAAGAAGTTCGGGTTTGGGTACCAAACATGCGCGATTTTTCTCACGCGAGTGCAAAACGCATTACAATGTTTTGCACTCGCGCGGAAAAATCGCGCATGTTCCCGCAACGCACCCGGACCTTTTCCTGCAACGCCCGTGTGAAAGAGGCCTAAGACTTTGTGCTGGATGACAAGTTCTGTTCAGAGGTTATTTTGAATTTAAAGGGACAGACTAAGGCTACATGCACACGAACATTGTTTGTTTCCTTTCTGTTCCTTCTTTTTTTTTTTGAGGATAGGAAGAGGACCTATTCATTTCAATGGGTCTGCAAAAAATGCAGACAGCGCACCGTGTGCTGTCCGTATCAGTATGTCCGTTCCGTAGCCCCGCAAAAAAAAAATAGAACATGTCCTATTCTTGTCAGTTTTAGGCATTGTTACAATGGATACGCAAAAAAAAAAAAAAACGGATGGCATACGAATGTCATCCTTTTTTATTTTGCGGATCCGCAATTTTCAGACAGCAAAATACATACGGTCGTGTGCATGTAGCCTAATGCAGATTATTCTTTTTCAGCTTTCTACAATTTTCAATGAATTCTGTCCATTTTTTTTCTTCCTTCTGAAAAAGTTTTAACTCCGTGGCATAGTATAGCCTCACGCTAATTATTATTACTTTTACAAGGCCTGTTAAGTGTTATTAAAATGTCATCCTGCGCATCTCATTAGGCGGCTGAGAAAGCGAATCAGCGCCGGGAGAGGGGGCGACTTTTCAGGTTCAGGCGACAGATAAAAACCCATAATCACCAAACTGTGTCAACAATCCGAGATGCAGATCCAAGCTGGAAATATTGTGTACGGAGATAATATAATAATATTTACACTGTTGTAATATCTGTTTCCAGGAAAGCTGGGTAGACTAACATATCTAGCTTTATACATTTAAAGGGCATCTGCCAGCAGATTTGTACCTGTGAAACTGTCTGACTTGTTAAATGTGCGCTTGGCAGCTGAAGGCACCTGTGTTGGTATCATGGTCGTATATGCCCGCATTGCTGAGAAAAATGTATATGCAAATGAGTTTTTAGGAGCAATGGGGGCATTGCCGTTACACCTAGAGGCTCAGCTCTTTCTTCAACTGCTGTGCCCTCTGCACTTTGATCGAGAGGGCCAGACAATGAAAATGTGATCGCAACTGGGTCTGTTAAATCACAGTGCAGAGGGCGCAGCAGTTGCAGAGAGAGCAGAGCCTCTAGGTGTAACAGCAACGCCCCCATTGCTCCTAGAGGCTCATTTGCATATACTTGCATATAAACTTCATTTTTCTCAGTAATACAGGCACATATGATAATGGTACCAACACAGATGTCTTGAGCTGCCAAGTGCACATGTAACAGATCAGCCAGTTTCATAGGTACAAATCTGCTGACAGAAGCCAAAATTGCTGCATCTGTTCCTAGGAAAGTCGGGTTATAACTAAGGATCGACCGATTATCGGATTTACCGATATTATTGGCCGATTTTCAAAGTTAGCGGTATCGGCATCTAACCTTGCCGATATGCCGATAAAGCGTCCAGCGCTGCTCGCTTATGAGGAAACATGGCGCTTGTCGTGCACCGCCATGTTCAGTGGCCAGAGTCAGTGGAGAAGGAGGGAGCGACGGAGGGAGGGAATCAGCACCATGACGCGGCTGCCGCAGAGCCCAATAAAATGAGCAGGCTCTAAAGCTGCCCGCACCACTGGCACCAATGAATGTCTGGCTAATATTAAAGCAGGAGGAGGGACAGGGGAGGGTTTACCGCTGCGCCGTCTCAGCCAGTGTGTTCGGCGAACGGCAGCAGCCTCCTCCTCCTGAGTGTCCTCTCCAGAGTCAAACAGCCAGCAGGTGCCTGGCTACTGTGCCACCAATGATAATTTTATCACAAATACAGGAGGCGGGTGCCAGCTGTACCCGCCTCCTGTATCTGTATTAAAGGTTAATTATCATTGGTGGCTCAGTGCGCCCCGCCCCCCAGTATTAAAGTCATTTGTGGCAGTGGCCACAGGGTACCCCCCCAACCTAAGTAATTTCATTGGTGGCAGTTCTGATCGGAGCCCCAGCAGTGTAATCGCAGGGCTCCGATCGCTTACCATGGCAGCCAGGACGCTACTGAAGCCCTGGGTGCCATAGTCAGGTCCCTGCTGCTGTGTGTACTATGCACAGGGAGAGTGTGAAGTCCTATTCACCCTAATAGAGCTCTGTCAGGGTGAATAGGGAATATCGGTATAAGTTATCGGCTATCGGCCTGAAAGTTCACAGGTTATCGGTATCGGCTCTAAAAAATCAATATCAGCCGATCCCTAGTATAACTCATATAGCCAGCATTACAGCTTTCATTCACAAAACTTTCCTAGACTCCTGCATGGCAAATGTAGATACCAGAGAAGGAGGAAAGCTGGGAGATAAGCAATGAACTTTTGGGGCAGCTTTTTATGTTCTGCAGTCATACACACCCATCCCCATGCAGGAGTCTGGAAAAGTTGGGTGAAAACCCAAGCAAAAGCTCTAATGTTAGCTGAAATTGTTGTCATCCATCTTTCAGTCCATTGTTTTACCCGTTTCTGGAAAAGCGGGGTGGTAACCAACACAGCTGTGGTTGTGACCCAGCTTTTCTTGACTTCTGCATAGCATACCTGCAAGATACAGTATATGGTGATATGGAAGAGGAGTTTGGGCAGACCTCCCAAGTGTCCCTCTTTTGGAGGGACTTGAGTCCAAAATTGGGACTGTCCCTTGCTTCTTAAATGTCCCTCTTTTTGATCTGAGGTATAGATTTGCATTGTTACATTTACAATATTGATCCAGAAAGTGTTTGTCTGGTTCCGCTCTGTATATTTGACCCCACCCTGTATATTATTTCATTATTTGACGCCATTTCAATTTTAGAAATTTCTATATTCAGATATTTTTGTGCTATTGTGAGCTAAGAAAACGATTGAAGTGTATAAATATACAGGAAAAATGGACTTTCACACAATAAACCATAAACGTCCCTCTTTGAACATCCAAAAAGTTGGGAGGTATGTATGGTTTGGGTATTACTATAGAACAAGGAAAGCTGGGTACTACTACTGTGACTACTGTGAAATTGTGATCATTAGCATATATGAGCAAATATTGACCTTTACAAGCCTGGGCAGTTTAGAGAGGTAGTCTGTAGTAGAGCAGCTTCCAAGCGTGCAATCAAATAGTGGTCACCAACATAGGAATACATGTGGTTGCTAGGCAACCTGATGTTACAAACTCTGCACAATACACTAAAAGCTGGTAAAAATGGATGCAGAGGTTGCTGTATTTAACCCCATTATCACTCCTTCTCCATGTTCCACAGGAGTCCTTGAAGTTGAGCTATAAGGAGCTGTGTGGGTGGGGTCCTCAACTGCAGTCACTTCTTAAAGCTTGAGCTACCGTGTTTCCCCAAAAATAAGCCCTAGCGCTATTTTGCAGGGTTTTTGGAGTAGGCTTAAAATATAAGCCCTACTCCAAAAATAAGCCCTAGATACAGCCGTATTTTATTTTATATAAAGGGAAGGTGGGGGAAATGTGCGGGCTGCCGCAGCTCGGGAGCGCTCACTAATGGCTCCCGAGCTGCCATGAAACTGGGGGCGGGCGGACAGGCAGCGCAGGCTTTAGTCCATTAGCCTTCAGTGAAGCCGCCAGCCCACGCATACATTGCGGCACTAAGCAGCACCTGACGGGCGGGCTGGTGGCTTCACGAAATGCTGAATTATGCCGGAAGCCCGCGCTTCCCTTCACTTTCACGTTGGGCGGGCTGGCGGCTTCTCTGTATGCCCTGTACTGCCGCCAGCCCGCACGTTCTTACTTAGGCCGAGTTCACACGAACGTGTGTGACCCGTGCCTGTGCTGCGGCCTGCAAATAGCGGGCCGCAATGCACGATCGCCGGCCGTAGGTTAGCCGCATCGGATCGCGGACCCATTCACTTTAATGGGTCCGCGATCCGGCCGTTCCGCTAAAAGATAGGACTTGTTCTATCTTTTAGCGGAACGGAAGTATGGGACGTAACCCCACGGAGGCACTCCGTAGTGCTTCCGAGGGGTCCCGTCCCGTGCGGCCGTTCCGCAATTCCGGATTTGCGGACCCATTGAAGTGAATGGGTCCGCATCCGTGATGCGGAATTCACACGGAACTGTGGCCGTGTATTGCGGCCCGCAATACGGCCACAGATCACACACGTTCGTGTGAACTTAGCCTTACATGAAGGAGGCAGCAGGAGGATCTCCTTCTCCTCTCTGCTGTCTGGAGGAGCTCCCTACATCTCCCCCGTGCCGTATCTGCTCTCCCTGGTACCGTAGATTGCTGCCTAGGTCCCTTGGGTAAGGACAGCTGAGGGGCAATATACGGTGCCAGAATAAAAAATGTGTGGCAAAGATGACTATAACCCCCCTCATCCATAGGAATGCACCCGTGTACTGCAGTATATGGGTGCATTCCTATGGACGAGGGGAGTTATAGTCATAATTAATATAAACACTGTCCAGGGACTGTTCTGTAATTGGCATGTGTCTATATAAAATATGTTCATGGAGCCAAAATAAGCCCTAAACCTTTTTTTCGGAGAAAACGATAATATAAGACCCTGTCTTATTTTCGGAAAAACACGGTAGAAGCCTCACAAGCAAATCCATGTAACCGAGACAAGCAATACAATGTAATGCCTTCCTTTCATCCGCAGACGCGCTCCAGTGGGATTATCCTCTGAAGACTTTCAGGGTCACCAACTTTTCTCAATAGATGTTGAGCCGCATTATAAGACTCTGCAAAGGTGACGGCTCCGAACTTTATGAAGATGTAGCCTCGAGTTAACCAAATCCACAATATAAAAAATGATTGCTCATTGCCTGTAGACGTTCATGTCGAGACTCTCCATAGCAAGCTGCAGTGTAAAGCATGGAGAAACAGAATAGCAGGTTGAGCCTCTGATGAGACAGGAAGTGGATTTCAGTTTGCATTAGACTCGAATAAACAGTGCTGCTAAGCTGGAGTCATTCATCATAACTGTGCCCTTATAGATTTTTTTAAGCGCCTTGCTTTACAAAATGAGGTCCCCTCAAGCGTCTAGTGAGGGAAGATCTATCACCTTAAAATCTCTGCAACTATTGGTCACACCAGTGGATGAAATATAACAACACTTCACCCAAGAGCATACATACCAACACTTTAGATGGTAAATTCAGGGCATGAAAGCCCCGTCTCCGGGAAAGCCCCAAACCCACCAAGGAACGTTCACTTATTAGACACACGGATTTTGTGCCTGGGACAGTCTCTGCAAACTGGGGACAGTTGGCCGCTATGTTAGAGTGTAACAATTGCTGCAAAACTCTTAGGCCTCTTTCACACGGGCGGATGCATTGCGGTACGCAATTTCAGTCAGTTTCGTCTGCGATTGCGTTCCGTTGAGTTTTTTTCCGCGCGAGTGCAATGCATTTTGCGCGCACGTGATATAAAACTGAATGTGGTACCCAGACCCGAACCCGGACTTCTTCACTGAATTTCGGGTTTGGGTTAGGTGTTCTGTTTATTTTATTATTTTCCCTTCTAACATGGTTATAGGGGAAAATAATAGCATTCTGAATACAAAATGCTAACTAAAATGTACATTGAGGGGTCAAAAAATAAAAATAATAACTCCCCTCATCCACTTGTTCGTGCAGCCGGTATCGTCTTCTTTCTTCTTCCTGCAGGACCTGCAAAAGGACCTTCGATGACGTCATCGCAGGTCCTTTTGCAGGGCCTGCAGGAAGAAGAAAGAAGACGATACCGGTTGCGTGATCAAGGGGATGAGGTGAGTTTATTTCTTTTATTTTTTAACCCCTCAATGGACATTTTAGTTAGCATTTTGTATTAAGAATGCTATTATTTTCCCTTATAAGTTATAACCATGTTAGAAGGGAAAATAATACAGTGAATTGACTCTAATGGGGTCCGGGGTTGCTCATTGCTATTTACTAACATCATCTTCTAGCAAAAATGCGTTAAAATCACACCGCATTGCTTGCGGATGCTATGCAATTTTCACACAGCCCCATTCATTTACAGTTCATGTGCACAGCCCCATTGAAATGAATGGGTCAGGATTCAGTGCGGGTGCAATGCTTGGCGTGAACGCATTGCGCCCACGTGGAATACTTGCCCGTGTGAAACGGGTCTTAGGCCTCGTGCACACAAACGTATTTTCATTCCGAGTCGTTCTGGGTTTTTTGCAGACTGTATACAGAACTATGTATTTCAATGGGTCCGCCAAAAAAACTGAAGGTACTCCGTGTGCATTCTGTTTCCGTATTTTCGTTCCGCAAAAAAATAGAACATGTCCTATTATTGTCCCCATTACGGACAAGGATAGTGCTGTTCTATGAAGGGCCAGCTGTTCCGTTCCGCAAAATACGGAATGCACACGGATGTCATCCGTATTTTTTGTGGATCCGATTTTAGCGGACTGCAAAATACATAACGAACGTCTGCAAGAGGCCTTATACAAAGAGAAAAAAAAGCAATGCTGCAATGTAAAGCATCGTGGTGATAAGATCAGTAGCCTGAGCTCTGGTGAGACAGGGAGTGGATGCAGCTAAGCTGGAATCACTGATCACAACTGTGCCCAAATAGAGCAAAGCTACAGTATAAGGCCTCATGCACACGACCGTTGTGTGCACCCGTGGCCGTTGTGCCGTTTTCTGTTTTTTTTCGCGGACCCATTGACTTTCAATGGGTCCGTGGAAAAATCGGAAAATGCACCGTTTTGCAGCCGCATCCGTGATCCGTGTTTCCTGGCCGTGAAAAAAATATGACCTGTCCTATTTTTTTCACGGCCAACGGTTCACGGACCCATTCAAGTCAATGGGTCCGTGAAAGAACACGGATGCACACAAGATTGGCATCCGTGTCCGTGATCCGTGGCCGTAGGTTAGTTTTTATACAGACGGATCCGAAGATCCGTCTGCATAAAAGCTTTTTCAAAGCTGAGTTTTCACTTCGTGAAAACTCAGAACCGACAGTATATTCTAACACAGAAGCGTTCCCATGGTGATGGGGACGCTTCTAGTTAGAATACACTACAAACTGTGTACAAGACTGCCCCCTGCTGCCTGGCAGCACCCGATCTCTTACAGGGGGCCGTGATCAGCACAATTAACCCCTTCAGGTGCCGCACCTGAAGGGGTTAATTGTGCTGATCACGGCCCCCTGTAAGAGATCAGGGCAGACCCCCCCCCCCCTCCCCAGTTTGAATATTATTGGTGGCCAGTGCGGCCCCCCCCCCCCTCTATTGTAATAATAGGTTGGTGGCCAGTGCGGCCCCCCCCCTCCCTCTATTGTAATAATTCGTTGGTGGCACAGTGTGTGCCCCCCATCGGCCCCCCCTCCCTCTATAGCATTAACAACATTGGTGGCCAGTGTGCGGCCTCCCATCTCCCCCCCCCCCCCCCCATCATTGGTGGCAGCGGAGTTCCGATCGGAGTCCCAGTTTAATCGCTGGGGCTCCGATCGGTAACCATGGCAACCAGGACGCTACTACAGTCCTGGTTGCCATGGTTACTTAGCAATAGTACAATAGTAGAAGATTCATACTTACCTGCTGCTGGCTGCTGCTGTTTCGATGTTCGTGTCCGGCCGGGAGCTCCACCTACTGGTAAGTGACAGGTCTGTGCGGCGCATTGCTAAATGAACTGTCACTTACTAGTAGGAGGAGCTCCCGGCCGGACACGAACATCGCAGCTCCCAGGTAAGTATGAATCTTTTACTATTGTACTATTGCTAGTAACCCGCTGCCACCAATGATCGGGGGGGGGGTGGGGGGGGGGAGATGGGAGGCCGCACACTGGCCACCAATGTTGTTAATGCTATAGAGGGAGGGGGGGGGGGCGATGGGGGGCGCACACTGTGCCACCAACGATTTATTACAATAGAGGGAGGAAGGGGGGGGGGGGCGCACACTGTGCCACCAACGAATTATTACAATAGAGGGAGGAAGGGGGGGGGGCGGGCCGCACTGGCCACCAATGATATTCAAACTGGGGAGGGGGGCAGTCATGTACACAGTTTGTAGTATATTCTAACTAGAAGCGTCCCCATCACCATGGGAACGCCTCTGTGTTAGAATATACTGTCGGAAATGAGGTTTCACGATCTAACTCTTATCCGACAGTATATTCTAACATAGAGGCGTTCCCATGGGGATGGGGACGCTTCAAGTTAAAATATACCATCGGATTGGAGAAAACTCCGATCTGATGGTATAAAAGGGACTCCAGACTTTACATTGAAAGTCAATGGGGACGGATCCGTTTGAAATGGCACCATATTGTGTCAACGTCAAACGGATCCGTCCCCATTGACTTGCATTGTAATTCAGGACGGATCCGTTTGGCTCCGCACGGCCAGGCGGACACCAAAACGACCTTTTTTTCATGTCCGTGGATCCTCCAAAAATCAAGGAAGACCCACGGACGAAAAAACGGTGCGGCACCTGAAAGGGTTAATTGTACTATCATATCCCCCTGTAAGAGATCAGGGCTGCCAGGCAGAAGGGGGCAGACCCCCCCCCCTCCCCAGTTTGAATATCATTGATGGCCAGTGCGGCCCCCCCCCCTCTATTGTAATAATAGGTTGGTGGCCAGTGCGGCCCCCCCCTCCCTCTATTGTAATAATAGGTTGGTGGCCAGTGCGGCCCCCCCCTCCCTCTATTGTAATAATTCATTGGTGGCACAGTGTGCGCGCCCCCCTCCCTCCCTCTATTGTAATAATTCGTTGGTGGCACAGTGTGCGCCCCCCATCGGCCCCCCCTCCCTCTATAGCATTAACAACATTGGTGGCCAGTGTGCGGCCTCCCATCTCCCCCCCCCCCCATCATTGGTGGCAGCGGAGTTCATCGGAGTCCCAGTTTAATCACTGGGGCTCCGATCGGTAACCATGGCAACCAGGACGCTACTACAGTCCTGGTTGCCATGGTTACTTAGCATTGTTAGCAATAGTACAATAGTAGAAGATTCATACTTACCTGCTGTTTCGATGTTCGTGTCCGGCCGGGAGCTCCACCTACTGGTAAGTGACAGGTCTGTGCGGCGCATTGCTAAATGAACTGTCACTTCCCAGTAGGAGGAGCTCCCGGCCGGACACGAACATCGCAGCTCCCAGGTAAGTATGAATCTTTTACTATTGTACTATTGCTAGTAACCCGCTGCCACCAATGATCGGGGGGGGGGGGAGAGATGGGAGGCCGCACACTGGCCACCAATGTTGTTAATGCTATAAAGGGAGGGGGGGCCGATGGGGGGCGCACACTGTGCCACCAACGATTTATTACAATAGAAGGGGGGGGGGGGCGCACACTGTGCCACCAACGAATTATTACAATAGAGGGAGGAAGGGGGGGGGGCCGCACTGGCCACCAATGATATTCAAACTGGGGAGGGGGGGGGTCTGCCCCCTGCTGCCTGGCAGCCCTGATCTCTTACAGGGGGATATGATAGTACAATTAACCCCTTCAGGTGCGGCACCTGAGGGGTTAATTGTGCTGATCACGGCCCCCTGTAAGAGATCGGGTGCTGCCAGGCAGCAGGGGGCAATCATGTACACAGTTTGTAGTATATTCTAACTAGAAGCGTCCCCATCACCATGGGAACGCCTCTGTGTTAGAATATACTGTCGGAAATTAGGTTTCACGATCTAACTCATATCCGACAGTATATTCTAACATAGAGGCGTTCCCATGGTGATGGGGACGCTTCAAGTTAAAATATACCATCGCATTGGAGAAAACTCCGATCAGATGGTATAAAAGGGACTCCAGACTTTACATTGAAAGTCAATGGGGACGGATCCGTTTGAAATGGCACCATATTGTGTCAACGTCAAACGGATCCGTCCCAATTGACTTGCATTGTAATTCAGGACGGATCCGTTTGGCTCCGCACGGCCAGGCGGACACCAAAACGACTTTTTTTTCATGTCCGTGGATCCTCCAAAAATCAAGGAAGACCCACGGACGAAAAAACGGTCACGGATCACGGGAAAACGGAACCCCGTTTTGCGGACCGCAAAAAAATACGGTCGTGTGCATGAGGCCTTAGACCTACAAACATTAGTCAGTGTGATTCCTCTTGAGTTAATCTCAGTATGTTGCATTCAGGCAAACACAATGAGAATCACAGAGACGTCAGATAATTATTCAATTTATTAGAAAGAAAAAGAGAAAAAATAAAGAACCCGCCGCGTTTTCCTTTGTTTCCTTCTCTTTCCTGCAATCTAATCTTTGATTTTGTTAACTTTGGATCAGGTCTCCTGCAGAGAAGCGGCGCCTGCTGTAATTAGGACTCTGCTTCTTACACTCCGCTATTATAATGAAAAGAGTCAGGACTTCTCAGATTTACCAATGCCAGTGTACCTGGATGCCCCTAGAGACAAGCAATGCTGTTATGGGGGCACCATGGCTGTAATGAACGGGCATTGTCACTTTAATTAGGGTGATGGGGTCACTCTAGATGTAATGGGGGCAATAAGGCTGTAATAGAAGGAAGGGGACAATGGGGACTAATGAAGAGGCACTGTGGCTGTAATGTAGACAGAGGTTGTGCATCAGACTGGATGGGAGGCATGAGGGAAAAGGATGGGAGGGGTAGTAGTGTGAGAATGGTGGTGGCTGTCCTGCTCCCGCACTCAGTGAAGAGGGGGCGCACCTGATATTTTCTCTAAGGCACATCCTAGTAGAGGCTTACTGCATGTTGGAAAGTAGGGTGGTCTTAATATTGGTAACAGGCAGGGGCGGACTTGGCAGTTATGTCTGAAGGCCCTAATTATCCTCAACCTGCGGCCCTCCAGCTGTTGCAAAACTACAGCTCCCAGCATGCTCGAACAACCTACAGCTATCAGCCTACAGCAGGGCATTGTGGGAGTTGTAGTTTTACAACAGCTGGAGGGCCACAGGTTGAGCATGGCTGCCCTAATAGGACAGTCAGGAATCGTCCTAGGTCACAGATACAGTCGAAAGCTGTGGACAGAGACGATTCTAGCTTTTGTGCTCGCGGAGATAAAAACTGAAATGGCGCCATCTCAATCCAACCCTTCCCCCAGCCCTACTACTAAAGGTATATTTGAATTGGACATTGCATACAGCACCACATACATCTTACATCCAGTGATGTCTCTTCTGATGTTCTCTTCCCTCATCTTCTCCATTCAGACCAGACCGCCATGACAAATTATTTCAGCCACATCTTGTCTCACAGCCATCTTAGCTTCCTCACTTTTCCATCATCCTCTTCCTCCTGGCGCCCCAACATTGTTATTCTGCTGCTACCCTCAATATTGTGCCCACTGTGCTCCTCAATACCCCCAGGAGGTGGAATGTAAATAATTCGATTTTTTTTTCAGAATTTCTATTTTTGGGGAACACAGCAGGTGATTAAAAAAATATATATATATTAAAACTCTTTATTAGAATTGGTCTGTTAAAATTGAAAATGACATTTATTTCCAGTGATATATATAGTGTTAGCTCAAAATGTTTCAGTTTGACAAGGATTCCTTGGAGAAAGGGCACCCCAAAAATTGTTACGCAACTCCTCCCGAGTACGGCAATATCTCATAGGTGGTCATAAGCAGCTGTTTGGGGAAACAGGGACAAAAGAGATCGAGCCCCTTTGGGTTTTGGTACATGGATTTTGCCGAAATGATTTTTAAAACACATCATTTTTTGTCAGCTGAGCTGTGGGAGGGCTTGTTTGTTGTGGGATGAGCTGTAGTTTTTAATGACACCATTTGGGGGTAGATATGGCTTTTTAATCACCTTTTATTTAATTTTCTAGGTGGTGAGGTATCAAAAAAAATGGCAATATAGATGGGAGAGTATAAAATGCTGGTAGAGGACCATGGAACATTGATTGTGGATCTTTATTCCATCACCAGAGAGGGAACAGTTTTTCTCCGGCATCTTCACCGCGTACTCCACTGCTCCCCGCTCGCTAATTTCGTAATCTGTTTTGTGACTGTCTAGACATTGTTTGGGTCCGTCATCAGCCGCGGGCCTGCTGCTCAGTTGTGCACCCGCTGCGCTGGGCAGAGTTCACTGGAGCTGTCCTGCTCCGTCTCTCCAGTTATTAAGAGGCTAAATTATTCTGCTTTCCTAGACGAGAGTCACGGAGAAGAGGCGAAAGAGAGGGAGAGAAGAAGGATGAGCTGGCAGGCGAGGTAAACAGGTCAAACATCTCGCAACTCTGCATTGTCAGATTGCTCCGTGGCCAGGCACACAGACAGAGAAGAGGCTCGACCGCCCCCCCCGCCACATCAAGGCGCAAATGTTAAAGTTGAATTCTGTGCTGAAAACTAAAAGCTAAAATAATTCAAAAGTATTATTGTGGTCATCAGTAAATCTACTGCTTAAAAGACAGCGCGAGATTACGCGCTGATGTCAGTGGCCTGAAGAAGCGCAAAACGTCCGTCGCTGCTCGATGCGTGGGAAGTATGCCTGCCGCCCCGGTCTGCTATACTGAAGTCTATGTTGCACCAATAAAGAAGTACTTTTAACTGGATTTACAGTGGTGAGTGTCGTCCTATTTATTTCTTCTTGTCGTGGACATCAGTAAATCTACGTAATGCACATTGTACTTGCCAACTGCACTAGTTTCGGACTGGGGTTCTTTGGGCCCAACAGAGGAAATTATTCTCAGGGCCCAACCCCTATCTCATCAATAAAGTCTAATAGGTTTGGAATCAAATAAATACGGTATTCAAGACCAAGAAAAATCCAGCTTCCAAGATGCAAAAGGTGGAATCTTTATTGTGCGTTTAAAATCTAATGCAAGACATCACAGGTTACAGTAACGCGTTTCAGACCGCAAGTATATCAGGGTCCTTCATCATGACAAAAAACTTGTGTACAAAACTCAGTTTAAAAAGGCTAGTCCACACCTAACACCCCAATCTGTTACTGTAACCTGTGATGTCTTGCATTGGATTTTAAACGCACAATAAAGATTCCACCTTTTGCATCTTGGAAGCTGGATTTTTCTTGGTCTTGAATATTTCACAGCAATCAAGTCCGGAGGTTGCCATCCGTGCTCAAGGCACGTGGACGGTGGGTGAGAGCTGCTTTACTTTCCCTGTTTCAAATAAATACGGTAGACCCTAAAGGCAAGTTATTAGCTCCAAAGGCTGCTCCAAATAGGATATTTCTCCTGGACCTTTGGGGCACACAATGACTTCAGAGACTGATCCACTGGTACTCTGGTGGGCCAAGTCCAACCTTGAACGGCACCAATATCAACCTAAAATCTATAAAGCTATATCACTGTAGAATTACATGTTCTGCAACTTTCTAATATACTTTGAAAATCAGTTGCTTGCCATTTTCAAGATCTCTGCTTGCCATCAGTGATTGTGATCATTCTGGAAACCTGTTCTGACCTTGCTACATTGTGTAATGTAAATCCTGTGTAATGTAAGCATCCTGGACTCCAGAATGATACATTTTTACCGCAGTGGTGATCCGCCAGTGACTGGCTGAGCCGTTTCCAGCATGTAAACCTAAGACCAGGAAGTGAAGAGAAGTGGGGACAGGAGCAGCTGTGGGGGGGATTGGTAAGGGGAATAAAGTCTCCAACTCAATTTTTACATAAACTGTTTCCCTTGAAAACCGCTTTTAAAGTGGCAGCAAGCAATGCTGTAGCAGATACAGGAATATTACAGTCAGCACCGGATGATAAATGTCTAATGTACCATTCAGTATGGTCAAATCACATTTCTTTTCTTGCAGCAATCACATGTAGTTGAAATCCCATCATCCACAGTGTCCAATGGCAACACGGTTTTGAAAGTAAATTATTCGCAGCCATTGGCCACCATCAGCGGAGGGAGGAATTTTGATTGTGTGCGGTTGTTGCATTGTAGTATATGCACACATAGTGGTTTAGATGTGCTTAAAATTGCCTTAAAGATCCATTTCGAAAAGTCGCCACTTAGATTGGGAGCCCCATTAGGGACAGCTTGATGCTAATCTGTAAAGCGCTGCAGAATATGTCAGCGCTATACAAGTACATGAACTAAATAAATATAAATAGTTTTACCCCTACTGCCCCCACACAGTAGTTATTCTCGTGTAGTGCCCCACACACAGTAGAAGGCCCCCTTAGTGCCCTCTAATAATAGTTCTGCTCTCTCTGTGCCTGCCATGCAATGGTGTTGCCCCCTTAGTGCCCACCCTACAATATTGTATCCACCTTAGTAAGTGCCCTCCTTAGTTAGTTCCCATCTTACAATACTGTAGCCCTCCTTAGTTAGTGCCCACTTTACAATAGCGTAGCCCCCTTAGTACCCACCTTGGGCAGTGGTCAACAGGGGAGGTTTGAAGTGGAGAGGATGGCAGTGGTGACTGTAGAGAGGATGGTGGCAGTTGTACTGACCTTGGCGATCCTGCTCCAGCACTCCCAGTGAATACTTTGTTCCCCTTGGGGCACACCTTGGTGTGAGCGGTCTCCTGTCTGATAGCAGTTGGGGTGCCCTTGGGGTTGGTGGATTATGGGGTGCAAGGCAGGGACCCCAGGCAGAACTAACACACCATGGTGCAGTGCCAATGATGAGACTGGCTATGCAACAAATAACAGTTCCTTAGTGAAGGTAATGGAGTTACAAGTGAAAATACACATACGTTTTAGAACTAGGCACAGTTCTTGTCAACGTTGCATAGAACAGTTTATCCTGATACTGTGAATATGGGGTAGTCACTCTTCCAATATTGGTCATCTGTTAAAGGGTGTAGTCCTTTAACAGGTGACCAATCTGTCTCTTGGGAAGGCCTGGAAGCCTGAAGCTTCTAGTTTAGATAAAACGCTATGAAGCCCAAGGCCTTAAATGTGCATTAGCTCCACAGTTTTGTGTCCAGCACCTCCCTGGTAATAGTTCTTCTTCAGAGGCTGGTGTTTGGTTCCGCACCTCCCTGCTGCTGCTTTGTGTCAATCTACTCCACTGCTGTAACTCCCTCTGCCAGCTATACTGAGCAGCAGCCCCTCTAGATACGGATCATTGGGGTTGTGGCTTCTAGGCCGGATAACCCTTTTACTACCCAGGGGTTTCAACTAAGGGTACATTCACACAAACATAAAATAAAAAAAGCTGTTATAAATTGCAATACTGTCTTTTTTTTTTTTTTAAACCAAATTGTTTTATTTCGGCTTTTCAAATAAATTTCCACATTGGTACATCACAGACATATTTCCTGTCTCCAATTTTCCTTATACATCACATTTTCAAAAATACAGTGTACAAATTATATCCATAAAACCTTTACTATAATGCAATCCCTGAGTTAGCTTTATTGATCAGTGTCAAGGCATCGATCACATTCATTATAGCCTTATTGATGAAACTGTTTTAATCAGTAACTAATTGGAACTTTTCCCCCCTCCCCCCATGCTATGTCTGTTTTTAATGTCCTTTTTTTAATGGATGTTCCTTTAGAAAAACGTCTGTTTCCAGTCGGTGTAAACAGCCAAAAATAGGACATGTCCTATTTTTTGATGTATGCTATTTGCGAACTGTTAATGGTTCTGAAAATGGCCGTTTTTTCATTCATGTGAATACACCCTTAGGCCTCATGCACACGAACGTTTTTTTTCACGGTCCGCAAAAACAGGGTCCGTAGGTCCGTGATCCGTGACCGTTTTTTCGTCCGTGGGTCTTCCTTGATTTTTGGCGGATCCACGGACATGAAAAAAAAGTCATTTTGGTGTCCGCCTGGCCGTGCGGAGCCAAACGGATCCGTCCTGAATTACAATGCAAGTCAATGGGGACGGATCCGTTTGACGTTGACACAATATGGTGCCATTTCAAACGGATCCGTCCCCATTGACTTTCAATGTAAAGTCCGGAGTCCCTTTTATACCATCAGATCGGAGTTTTCTCCAATCCGATGGTATATTTTAACTTGAAGCGTCCCCATCACCATGGGAATGCCTCTATGTTAGAATATACTGTCGGATATGAGTTAGATCGTGAAACCTCATTTCCGACAGTATATTCTAACACAGAGGCGTTCCCATGGTGATGGGGACGCTTCTAGTTAGAATATACTACAAACTGTGTACATGACTGCCATCCGATCTCTTACAGGGGGCCGTGATCAGCACAATTAACCCCTCAGGTGCTGCACCTGAAGGGGTTAATTGTACTATCATATCCCCCTGTAAGAGATCAGGGCTGCCAGGCAGCAGGGGGCAGACCCCCCCCCCCCTCCCCAGTTTGAATATCATTGGTGGCCAGTGCGGCCCCCCCCCCCCTTCCTCCATTGTAATAAATCGTTGGTGGCACAGTGTGCGCCCCCCCTTCCTCCCTCTATTGTAATAATTCGTTGGTGGCACAGTGTGCCCCCCCCCCCCGCCTCCCCCCCCCTTCCTCCCTCTATTGTAATAATTCGTTGGTGGCACAGTGTGCGCCCCCCCCCCCCCCTTCCTCCCTCTATTGTAATAAATTGTTGGTGGCAATCATTGGCCCCCCTCCCTCTATAGCATTAACAACATTGGTGGCCAGTGTGCGGCCTCCCATCTTGCGCCCCCCCCCCCCCCCCCCCCCCCGATCATTGGTGGCAGCGGGTTACTAGCAATAGTACAAGATTCATACTTACCTGGGAGCTGTCATGTTCGTGTCCGGCCGGGAGCTCCTCCTACTGGTAAGTGACGGTTCATTTAGCAATGCGCCGCACAGACCTGAGGCTGTCACTTACCAGTAGGTGGAGCTCCCGGCCGGACACGAACATCGCAGCAGCAGGTAAGTATTAATCTTCTACTATTGTACTATTGCTAAGTAACCATGGCAACGAGGACTGTAGTAGCGTCCTGGTTGCCATGGTTACCGATCGGAGCCCCAGCGATTAAACTGGGACTCCGATCGGAACTCCGCTGCCACCAATGATGATGGGGGGGAGGGGGGGGGAGATGGGAGGCTGCCCACTGGCCACCAACGTTGTTAATGCTATAGAGGGGGGGGGGCAATGGGGGGCGCACACTGTGCCACCAACGATTTATTACAATAGAGGGAGGAAGGGGGGGGGGGCGCACACTGTGCCACCAACGAATTATTACAATAGAGGGGGGGGGGGGGGGGCCGCACTGGCCACCAATGATATTCAAACTGGGGAGGGGGGGGGGGGGTCTGCCCCCTGCTGCCTGGCAGCCCTGATCTCTTACAGGGGGATATGATAGTACAATTAACCCTTTCAGGTGCCGCACCTGAAGGGGTTAATTGTGCTGATCACGGCCCCCTGTAAGAGATCGGGTGCTGCCAGGCAGCAGGGGGCAGTCTTGTACACAGTTTGTAGTGTATTCTAACTAGAAGCGTCCCCATCACCATGGGAACGCTTCTGTGTTAGAATATACTGTCGGTTCTGAGTTTTCACGAAGTGAAAACTCAGCTTTGAAAAAGCTTTATGCAGACGGATCTTCGGATCCGTCTGTATAAAAACTAACCTACGGCCACGGATCACGGACACGGATGCCAATCTTGTGTGCATCCGTGTTCTTTCACGGACCCATTGACTTGAATGGGTCCGTGAACCGTTGGCCGTGAAAAAAATAGGACAGGTCATATTTTTTTCACGGCCAGGAAACACGGATCACGGATGCGGCTGCAAAACGGTGCATTTTCCGATTTTTCCACGGACCCATTGAAAGTCTATGGGTCCGCGAAAAAAAACGGAAAACGGCACAACGGCCACGGGTGCACACAACGGTCGTGTGCATGAGGCCTTAGGCTTAGGCCTCTTTCACACGACCTTTTTTTTTTTTTTTCGTTTTCCGGGCCTTTTTTTGCGTTCCGTATACGGAACCATTCATTTCAATGGTTCCGCAAAAAAAAACGGAATGTACTCCGTATGCATTCCGTTTCCGTATTTCCGTTCCGTTGAAAGATAGAACATGTCCTATATTTGGCCGCAAATCACGTTCAGTGGCTCCATTAAAGTCTATGGGTCCGCAAAAAAGCAGAATGCATACGGAAATGCATCCGTATGTCTTCCGTATCCGTTCCGTTTTTTGCGGAACCATCTATTGAAAATGTTATGCCCAGCCCAATTTTTTCTATGAAATTACTGTATATGCCATACGGAAAAACGGAACGGAAACGGAAACACAACGGAAGCAAAAAACGGAACAACGGATCCGTTTAAAACGGACCGCAAAACACTGAAAAAGCCATACTGTCGTGTGAAAGAGGCCTTATTCAGTGTTTTGCGGTCCGTTTTTCACGAATCCGTTGCTCCGTTTTTTGTTTCCGTTGTGTTTCTGTTTCTGTTCTGTTTTTCCGTTCCATATTTCCATATGTCATATACAGTATACAGTAATTACATAGAAAAAATTGGGCTGGGCATAACATTTTCAAAAGATGGTTCCGCAAAAACGGAACGGATACGGAAGACATACAGATGTATTTCCGTATGTGTTTTGTTTTTTTTGCAGACCCATTGACTTGAATGTAGCCATGGCAATAATAGGACATGTTCTAGCTTTCAACGGAACGGAAAAACGGAAATGGAATGCATGCGGAGTACATTCCGTTTTTTTTGTGGAACCATTGAAATGAATGGTTCCATATATGGACCGTATATGGAACGCAAAAAACGGCCAGTAAACGAAAAAAAAAAATTGTCGCGTGAAAGAGGCCTTAGGGGGAGCAACCACGGCATGTGCTTTGGGTGCTCAGTGCCAGTGAAGGGGGGCACCAACGGACTTTGCCTTGGCCAGGATATTTAGATATGGGACATGTCGTAGTTTTATTCCGGCCGCCTCTCAGCATGTTTGCTGTGCTGCCGGCGGACCTCCGGCCGCAGCACGGATCCGTCAGGCGACACAGTGCACTAGCGGCAGCACAGATCCGGCAGGCTATTTCCCCGCCAGGACAGCCTGCCGGAGACGGCTGCCGCTAGTGTGAAAGTACCCTTATATCGTTTTTCTTGTATTTTGATACAAAAAAAATAAAAAACGTTGACATTTTTTCCTTTTCATCTCCATATTCTGACCCTCATGACTTTTTTTTTTTTAAGTCAGGTCAGGGCTAATTTTTTGCGGGGCGATCTGTAGCTTCCATTGATATCATTTTGGGGTGTGTATGAGGACTTTTTGATCACTAATTATAAAAATTTTGGAGGGAGGGGAAGCAATGAATTTGAACTGTAAAAAAACATTTCCTGAACTCAGGTTCGGCTCCAAGTGGTACCTTGGAACCGAACCCGAGTTTGGGAAATGGTTTTTCACAGTGCAAATTAATTTATGAAGATATTACCCAAAGTC
Source organism: Bufo bufo (assembly GCF_905171765.1). Classification (NCBI taxonomy): domain Eukaryota; kingdom Metazoa; phylum Chordata; class Amphibia; order Anura; family Bufonidae; genus Bufo; species Bufo bufo. The sequence continues at coordinate 137,145,780 of NC_053394.1, forward strand.
TCGAGAGACTTCGCGAAGCAATAACTTCGGCTCATCGGAGCCAGTACATTCTAATACTGTGCGGAGCTCCTGCACCTTACAGTATTGGAACAAAGTTTTATGCGAATCGACTTCGGATGTTTCATCTGAAGTCGATTCACTCATCCCTACCTATGATGTTTATTTTTTATTGTTTATCATTATGGGGTATTTTTTATATTTTTCTAAACTTTTTTTTTTTTTATTACACTTTTTAAAAGTTCCCCCAAGGAACTTGAACATGTGATCATTGGATCGCTTTTCTCATAGACTCCAATGAATTAGCATGAAAGATTTGCTGTGTTCCTCAATAGGTAAGGCCTCCATGGGAACAAAGCTTCTTTAGATCGTTGATCTAGAGCAGGGGTGGGGAACCTCCGGCCCGCGGGCCGGATCATTTCATGTGGCCCCCGGCCAGAACATATTGTGAAAATGCTAATGACCACTTCCATTATGGAAGCGGTCATTAGCATGCGGGAGGCACAGGAAAGTGAGAACAGCACTGCACTGGCTGTCCTCACCTTCCCTGGTCTTCTTCCAGCCCCGCTCTGTGTCCTGACACATACAGCGTCCGGACATAGTGCACATAGATGTGCACTATGACCAGACGCTGTGCGCTGTCAGGTCACAGTACAGTGCGGCGGGAAGAAGATCAGGGAGGGTAAGTGAATCTGCCAAGTCGCAGTGCTGTCCGGAGCTAGAGAGGTAAGTTTATTTATTTATTTTAAATGTCTGATCTGAGGTCTGCTTGGGGCGGATATGAGGCTAATTGAGGGTGGAGAGGGTCTGATGGGGGTCTGATCTGAGGCTGGGGGGTCTGATGGGGTCTGATCTTAGGCTGGGGGGGGTCTGATGGGGGCTGATCTGAGGCTGGGGGGGATCTGATTTGTGGCTAGGGGTCTGATCTGAGGCTGGGGGTCTGATCTGAGGCTGGGGGTCTGATTGGGGCTGATCTGAGGCTAGGAAGGGTCTGATGGGGGTCTGATCTGAGGCTGGGAAGTCTGATGGGGGGGTGACCTAAGGCTGGGGGGTCTAATCTGAGGCTGGAGTCTGATCTGAAGCTAGGGAAGGTCTGATTGGGGTCTAATCTGAGTCTGGGAGGTCTGATCTGAGGCTTATGTAGGCTGGGGGTCTGATAGGAGGCTGATGGAGGTCGGGGCAGATCTGAGACTGAGAAAGGGACAAAGGCAGGGACAATTGCAAAGAAAGAGGCAGGCAGAGTGAAAGCTGGGTGAACCACTCTCTGGTTTTTCACAATATTCAAATTTTAAGTTGCATTAATGCAATTCCTTTTCATTTGCACTACTGAAATAAATGGACTTTTGCACGATATTCAAATTTTTCGAGTTTCACCCGCATGTTGTGCACTGCCCATATGATGCCAGCCATAGTGGCCCAGGATGTCCACACTAATGCCAGCCATATAACCTAGAGCCACGGTGCTTCATAATCCCAGCATTATACTCTACAACCGTCGTGCCCCATAATGCCAACCATAGTGTCTGCAGTCTTAGTAAATCATAATGCCTGCCATAGTGCCCACAGCACTGTACCCTATAATATCATCAGTCACAGTACCCCATAGTGCTAGTCATATGTACCACAGCGCCATCTTCTGACTCTATTCAGAATCATCACAGGAAGCAGAGGATTTATGCAGCAATAGCAGTTCTGCAGTTACAGTTAAACGTTTATAAATTATCATTATTATTATTATTATTTTTTTTTTTTTGCAGGACTGATATGTGAATATAGCCTTAACGACAGTCCGTGTAAAGGCAGCCCCAAAGGGCACTGTACTGGCAGCCATTGGTGACTGTCAGTATCTGATAAGAGACAGAAGAGGAGAAGGCTCTTCTGTGTACTCCTTACTGACTCACAGCGGCCAGGATGTACATTGCCTCCTAAAGTTAATGAATCTCGTGAAAGGAATGTGAGTCATATGTATATAGGAGATTATATAAATACTGCACCCACTCGCCTTCCAAGCAATGCTTATCTTGAGTCTATACAGGAAACTGCCTCCCGCTGCAGGAATGCATCTCAAGGCTATCCGTAGCCAAAGTGAAAACTGAGCTCGCTGTACCTTCATTTTCTCTAATTAAAAGGACACCTTTTTTTTGTCGTTTTCATTACTTTTTGCATATTCAATTGTAATTTACACATCAGCCACTAGGTGCCAGTACAATAAGATGTACACACAAAAATGTCTCCCTTTACAGCTTGCAGTAAAATATAATGTTATCTCCTTTGTATTGCTAGAAAGTGGAGGATAAAAAGAAAACTGCAGGCAAATCTGATATGCTGATGGGCAGCGCGACACAGGGATGCTGTGCCCCCTCAGGCCCTGCACTGTACATGACACAGTTTTAGCTGGAGTGTCAGGTCCATTGTGCTGCCTGGGCAAAAATAAGCAGCTTTTGCACGTACAACAGGGAAAGCTACAGATAGCAGTCTGATGCTAGGGCGGCTTGTCCCTGTCGTGGCCTGCTATTGGCTGCTCCCCTCGTTGCCGGATGTTCTGATCCGCGCGACAGGGAGATGCAGCGGCGGCCGATCAGGAGTGAAGCGGGTGTCAGGGAGCGGGGTAAGTATAATCTATATGAGGGGCCCAGGCATTGGGGGGAGTCATTATAGGGGTTGGATAACCCCTTTAAGACATGACTGATGTAAAAAAGAAAATCACACATTATATACTTGTAGTGTACGGGGACTGTAATGCCCGTCACTACAAAAGTGTCACTTGGTGTGCTGTCGTCCCTCCTTAATTATGGGGAAGTTGGTATATGTCATTTTTATAAATTGTCATGTAATGCAATGCTATGTATTTCCCTGTTACTGTGACACTTGCATGTACAGGCCTGCTAGGGGTGTCATTCCAGCTCTTAGTCACTAGAGGGAGCTAGGGAGCCCTAGTTTATATAAGGCCCAGTCAGGGAAGTGAAGGGGAGTCTAGTCTAAGTGTCTGTATAAAGCTGCAGCCTGTAGTCTGAAGCTGGAGCTTAGACTATGTCAGAGACAAGTCCAGGCCTGAAGCCTGCGGACCAGGAGAGGGTATGGCAATCCCTGTAACCGGGTTCCGAAACCAAGGAGAAGGTTCCCCTCCTGAATATATATATATGCAGAAGCAGGAAGACCACTGTTCAGAAGTTTCTAGAGCCTGAGGAAGCTGAGAGGGAGACAGAGGCAAAGCGCAGAGAAGCAAGAGGTACTCAAGATAACAGAGGAGGTACTTTGTAAAGCTAAAACCAAGGATATACGCCAGAGTTAAGGTATTGGACCTTGGAGAAGATTTGCTATGTTCCAGGATCAGTCAGAGATAGAGTGCAAGCTCCTGTACTGCAAGTCCTGTGTGTTTAACACTCTGTAGTCACCTTGCTCAATCTGTATTGCCTGCATCGACCGTATTGAAAAATCAACTGTATGCAAAGGAACTGTGCTTCCGTTAATGTCTCTATGAAAACTACTAAAGTTGGAGTTCTGTTTTAACATCACGGTGTTCCTCATTTATTCCTGCTATCAGCAAACGGCGTGCCACCGTTTAATTGGCACTGGCGTCACGAACATTTTCTACCATCACCTGCCCTTGCAGAGAGTCAGCCGTCTCAGGTTAGTGTCATTGCACTACTACACCCAGAAACTCTATTACACACAACTTGAGTACGCTGCACCTCTCTTTTGGCATCACGAACAGGATACGCACGCTTTCTAGTGCAAGAAGCGTGAACTTTGTGCCTTATACAGTTGCCCTGTGACCAAAGTGACAAATTACCTGTTTATTTAAAGTGGACTTTGTGGACTGAAAATCCTACCCAAAGTGTGCCTAAAACCTCCAAAAAGCGCTGTGCAGTGTTGCGCTATCAAGAGGAAGAAAAACGCCACATTGGAGTGTGGTTTTGTGGACTTTTTACAATCCTGCTTGCTGTCAGTGAATGGACAGCGTTTCTTGCTAAAGATGGCCGCTGAGCTTGCTGAATTTACTGCTGCGTCATCTTCGTCCCGAAAAGGCGGGAAAAATTGGCGCCAGTCTGAGGAAATAGCGGGAAGGAGTTCAAGGTCAGGCGCCACTGCTTATCTGGACATTTGCATGTCTGCCAGCATGGACACCGCCTTCCATATACTGGAATACCTGGGGGGCGGCCTCCCAGTGCAAGGGGAGGAGCTGGCTGAGTTAATTGACGCGACCCTATCGCTCTCCAGAGAAGGATCGAGCATGTTGGAAAGTGAACAGAGCGTTGCTGCAACGTCCGCACCTGAGATTTCAAAGATGAGTGATATTGGTGTAGAGCCAGAGGAGGCTCCACCGGCCTACTCTCCGGGACCGGAGAAACCCGCCTGCCGCCCACGGGAGAAAGAACCAGAGCCCTGCTATGGCTCTTGGAGAGACTTCTTTCAACCCTCTTTCAAGTGGTCGTCACTTATGGCAGAGATCCGGGAGGCCGCTATAAAGCGGAATACAAAGACCAAGATCTATTATGAAGAGTTGACCAAGACAATCCATGAAAGACACACCAACACCCAACCCCGCCTGGAAAGGAGAAAAGGGAGTGGTGGTGTCCTTTGACAAAACCCGTGGCTACGGGTTCATACAGGATTACCTGACTGGCAGAGACTTATATGTTAATAGAAGGTCTGTCAAGAGAGATTACCTACCTTCCTATCAGCACAGCCTCCGCGAGGGAGAGGAAGTGGAGTTCACCCCTGCCGAGAGCCTGAGAGGCCCTTATGCCACTGCCGTGACCCGTCCCAAGCGAGAACCTGAGGACTGGGAGGCAGAAGAAGAAGACTACTCTGGCTGCGAGCGGGAACCGGAACGCTCTCCAGAGCCGGCCCATCACGCCTTCCAGGAGCGGAGCTCCTTCATTGGGCCTAACGTCTTCTGGCAGCCAACCGTGTTGGAAAAATGGGTGAGCCCTTACCCTTCCCCCGAGCTGCCTCGTCGGGAGAAGACCATGCAAGAGATGGAAAATCTAAAGGGACTTCGAAATACCTTTGAGAACATCCGGAGGGGTCGGAGACCCGATGCATCACCAGAACCTGCAGAGGCCGAGTCCGTGCCATCGGTGACAGTACCTGCGCCGGTGGCGCCAGCAGAGGACCGCGACTCTGACACGGAGAGCATCGGTGAGCAGATTGTCCGGCTGGAGGAGAAGTTGCGGGAGCTGCGCAAGATCGCGACCGCCAGGATCCAGACGCCGCCGAAGAAGGACGAGGTAAGGGTGCCTGTCACCACCCATAGACTACCTTCTGCTGCCACCGCTCCGCCAGTGCCCCAAAGAAGACCCCCTGTTGCTGTGAGTTGCTGCACAGAGCCCACCGGACCGCTTGCGGCGGCGGTATCCACTCCACTTCATCCCACAATTATCATGCCGGGACCGGTACGGTCCACCCAAAGGTTTACCCCTAGGCCCATGGGGCCAATACCTATTAGGGGTCCCTTCACGTTGCAGCTTCCCCTTAACACTGTTATGTGGGCGCATCCTCCTGTAGAGGACTACTACAGGCCGTACTTGCTAGCAGAGCCGGGTAATGATGACATACCCCTGTGAATTAGCCTGCTAGGCCTTTGATTTATTGCACCCACGAAAAATGCTGTTAACCCTTCCAGGACAGGAGTCCTATGTTCCCTGGTTGTTTGTTGCTGCTGCCAGTTCATCCACGGCTCAGTGGTAGGTGTTGACCACTGAAGTAATAAAGCCAACAAAGCCAAGGTTGTTTCCAGGACCTCCTGCCTGCTTTTGCTACCCCACGCCAAGTTGTGCCTGTTCCTTAGTTGCACCTTTTACCCTTAACCCCCTTTTCAGGTTGATCAGGGGTATTACAGCACTTGTTTTATATTCTACAATTTTATTGTGCAACTTGATACTAAGGAACCGTGCCCGGAGGCAGACTCAAAAGAACCTGAGCCTCTGAGATTTTTGCTCTTTTAAAAGGAAATGTGCCCAGAGATGGACTCCACCGCATGAGAGCCTCTGTGATTTATTAGGAAAATAACCTGGGTACGGACTCATGTTTGTTCTTTGAGCCTCCAAGAACTTTTATACTGTTTTATCTATTGTACTGTTCTATTATGGACTTATTCATTGTCATGGACTATCCTGGTTATAATGTTACGCTGTGCCAGGTCAGCGCCCCAGTTCCATTCACTTTCCTGAAGAGAAGAGAACGACGCCCCTTGTCACCATCCTTCATCTTTGCCAATTGGACCTGATATGAATGTAAATGCAGATGAATTACATGTATGTATGCCTGCATGTCTCTTTTTTCTGTTTCAGGTAGAGATTCCAGTTGGGCGAGTCCTGATGGAGTACGAGGGCGTACTCAGCTTAAAGCAGTGGGGTATGTAGTGTACGGGGACTGTAATGCCCGTCACTACAAAAGTGTCACTTGGTGTGCTGTCGTCCCTCCTTAATTATGGGGAAGTTGGTATATGTCATTTTTATAAATTGTCATGTAATGCAATGCTATGTATTTCCCTGTTACTGTGACACTTGCATGTACAGGCCTGCTAGGGGTGTCATTCCAGCTCTTAGTCACTAGAGGGAGCTAGGGAGCCCTAGTTTATATAAGGCCCAGTCAGGGAAGTGAAGGGGAGTCTAGTCTAAGTGTCTGTATAAAGCTGCAGCCTGTAGTCTGAAGCTGGAGCTTAGACTATGTCAGAGACAAGTCCAGGCCTGAAGCCTGCGGACCAGGAGAGGGTATGGCAATCCCTGTAACCGGGTTCCGAAACCAAGGAGAAGGTTCCCCTCCTGAATATATATATATGCAGAAGCAGGAAGACCACTGTTCAGAAGTTTCTAGAGCCTGAGGAAGCTGAGAGGGAGACAGAGGCAAAGCGCAGAGAAGCAAGAGGTACTCAATATAACAGAGGAGGTACTTTGTAAAGCTAAAACCAAGGATATACACCAGAGTTAAGGTATTGGACCTTGGAGAAGATTTGCTATGTTCCAGGATCAGTCAGAGATAGAGTGCAAGCTCCTGTACTGCAAGTCCTGTGTGTTTAACACTCTGTAGTCACCTTGCTCAATCTGTATTGCCTGCATCGACCGTATTGAAAAATCAACTGTATGCAAAGGAACTGTGCTTCCGTTAATGTCTCTATGAAAACTACTAAAGTTGGAGTTCTGTTTTAACATCACGGTGTTCCTCATTTATTCCTGCTATCAGCAAACGGCGTGCCACCGTTTAATTGGCACTGGCGTCACGAACATTTTCTATCATCACCTGCCTATGCAGAGAGTCAGCCGTCTCAGGTTAGTGTCATTGCACTACTACACCCAGAAACTCTATTACACACAACTTGAGTACGCTGCATACTACATATCAATCTCTTTCTTTAGAGTCCTTTCGGGAAGGGGGGGGGGTCCTTTCTCAGGAGGTGTGTCCTTTCACTGCAGCTCTCTCTCTAGAAGTCTATGGGCTGTATAACGGATCCGTCCAGTTTCTGTTATGCTGGAGCCCTCTCCTGCATAACAGAAACGGGACGGATCCGTTATGCAGGCCATAGATTTCTATTATGACGGAATGAATAATGGAATGCCTCTAAAGGCATTCCGTTATGCGTTCCGTCATGGAATTGCGTTACGGTCTGTGGTAACGGAATCCATAACGCAATTCACTAAATACCACAAAACGAACCGCAAACGAATTTCAAACTATGAAATTTGCTCATCTCTAAAAATAACATGTAATGGCGGCACAACCCCTTTAACTTCCATAGTCATCAATGGAAAAGGGCAGACGTGGCTGTCTCTTCATTGGAGCCTATAGTAGGAATCCACAGATAATCACAGGACTCTCTTGTTCTCCTGATAGGGGCAGAGGCGGGACACGCACCTATCCTGAAATGAACATTTTCAAAGACCAGAGTGTTGCTCCCGCATCCCAGGGAAGCACAACAGCTGTACTCTGTGCAGACTCATCAAACAGCAACCCATATCTCAGCTTCCTGAGCCACTTTAAGGGTGCATTCACACGATGGTACGGCCGTGATGCCCGTATTGCGGACCACAAATAGCAGTCTGCGATAGATGGGCATTAGCCGTGTGAACTCCGTGCTGCACATGCGGACCCATTGACCCTGAATGGGTCCGCGATCTGCACGATACATGTCCTATCTTTTGTGGAGCGGAGGCACAGATCGGAAGCCCACGGAAGCACTGGGAATCGCTTTCATGGGCTTTCGGGTGCGTACCTCCGCACCGCAAAAGATAGAACCTGTCCTATCTTTTGCTGTATTTTCTGGATCACGGACCCATTCAAGTGAATGGGTCCACACCGCAGCACGGAGCTCACATGGCCGATGACTGTGCATTGCGGACCGCTATTTGTGGTCCGGCATGGCGGCTATACGGTCGTGTGATTGAGCCCTAAGGGTGCATACACATGACCGTATGCATTTTGCGGTCCGCAAAATGCAGATCTGCAAAAAATTAGTAGGACGTCCATGTTGCATCCATTTTTTTGCAGACCCATTGTAACAATTCCTGTTGTTCTCTGCAAAATGGACAAGAATATTACATGTTTTTTTTTTTTTTTTTGCGGGACTGTGAAACGGACATACGGATGCAGATAGCACACAGTGCGCTGTCCATTTTTTTTGCGGACCCACAGAAAGTGTGCGATCCGATTGTGCAATGCGATCGGATGCAGACCAAAACTACAGTCGTGTGAATGGGGCCTAAGTATGATCAGATCAAAAGGGTGTTGTAGGATATTGCCATTTCTCACTTTAGGGCGAGTGGCCCCTTTAAAAGAACCTTCCATTTTTCTTCAGTTTGACAATGCCTTTAGAAAAATACCAAAATAACTGACTTCAAAGATGGTTTCCTTGTGAGAACAAGGCTATAAAAAGTGCCGGAGCTGCTGTTCCTGAGATAACGACTTGGAGACGGCGAGCAGATAACATGTCCTGACTTATTCCTGCAGCTTCTGTGAATTATAAGAAGCAACGTGACTCACAGGTGTTACGTCTGGGCGAAACGCAAACACGTGTCCCGGGGCTCTGGGATTCTCAGTTCCTTTTCTTTTCCGAGGAACTTATTTTACTGCGGTCATTGTTTAACCACATGGTTATTAATAGCAGGTAAGTGTTGTCTGACGGCTCAGGGTGTCGTAGTCAGCGACTGCGGTGAGACATTCTAAAAGTATCTGTCCCAGAGGGGGGCGCCGTGCCCTGCTGCAGACTGCTGAGTCATACAACACCTTAGATTTCATGGTGGTTTATGAACTTTGCCCTATTTAAGGTGATCAACGTTTATGACTAAGGCCTCTTGCACACGAACGTATTTCATTTCCGTTCCGTTTTGGCGGTCCGTATGCAGAACCATTCATTTCAATGGTTCCGCAAAAAAAAAAACGGAAAGTACTCCGTGTGCATTCCGTTTTTCCTATATATCCGTTCCGCTAAAAGATAGAACTTGTCCTATTATTGTCCGCATTACTGACAAGGATAGTACTGTTCTATTAGGCCTCTTGCACACGACTTTATGGCTTTTTCAGTATTTTGCGGATGACGTCCGTGTGCATTCCGTTTTTTGGGGAACGGAACAGCTGGCCCCTGATAGAACAGTACTATCCTTGTCCGTTATGCGGACAATAATAGGACATGTTCTATTTTTTTAACGGAAATACGGAAGGCATACGGAGTACCTTCCTTTTTTTTTTTGCGGATCCATTGAAATGAATGCAATACGGAACGCAAAAAAACGGAACGTAAATGGAAGAAAAAAAAACCTTTTGTGTGCAAGAGATCCAAGGGTCCATTTACACGTCCGTTGTTTTTTTTCCGGATCCGCAAAACATGGACACCGGCAATGTGCGGATCGCACATCGCCGTCACTCTCATGGAAAATTTTTCTTGTGGACAAGAATAGGACATGTTCTATTTTTTGGCGGAACGGAAGTGCGGATGCAGACAGCACATTCCGGCCCCATTGAAAATGAATAGGTCCGCACCTGTTCCCGCAAAATTGCGGAACAGATGCGGACCCATTTTGCGAACGTGTGAATGGACCCTTAGGGGCCAGATGTTCCGTTCCGCAAAAAACTGAATGTTTTTTTTTGGACCCATTGAAATAAACGGTACCGTATGCGGAACGCAGAAAACGGCCCGTATACGGAATGCAAAATACGTTCGTATGAACGAGCCCTTAAGTTGCGTCTGACTGATCCAATATTCTTTCTGTTTAAAACTTTGATTACATAATGGTTTCCTGCAGTAATACCTTAAAGCAGGCATCCTCTGTTGTAAAACTACAACTCCCACAATGCCCTGCTGTAGGCTGATGGCTGTAGGCTGTTCAGGCATGCTGGGAGTTGTAGTTTTGCAACAGCTGGAGAGCCGCGGTTTGAGGATGCCTGTCTTAAAGGGATCATTGAGCAGGTCCACCTTGCGGCTCAGACATCAGAGCCCTAGGCTTTAAAATAATGGAGTATGTAAAAAGAAAGGTTGTTCAACGTGAACTACCCCATTAACGGTGCTCCCACTCATTTTTAATATAAGGTGTTCATCTGGGTAACAGAATATTTCAATGTTCACGTTAATGAAAAGATGTATAGAATGAGATGCGTCACCAGCGCCTTACCTACTTGCTGATGCTTTCCACATAGCAACTTTCTACTCCGCAGAGAAGAAAACTGACAAAGCAGTTCCACAGACAAGCAATAGACCAAAATGTCAGCTACATATATAAGGCCTATTGTCCCTGCCCAGCTGCCCCTTTAAGACAAAAAATCTACTGGGATTTTTTTTATTTCAGTCGCTGATGGGTTAATGGAACTTTTCCCTTTCCTCTCGCAGAAACTTTTGTTCGGATTATTTAATTCTCTTAATGGAAGAGCTTCAAAAGCGGACAAGGAGGAAAAAAAAAAACCCTCAATAAGCAGATTTTTTAGAAAAAAATTGCTGATAGTTCCGGCTGACTTTGAAATCACTTTAGAATGATCGTGAGTAAGGTGCGCGCTGCGCCGGCACGGTGATCTGAATGCAGAGAGAAGGCGGCTGTAATTTGTATTCAGAGGGTATGAATTTCATCCTCTCACATGAGACGACGCTGTTTAATTAGGTCTGGTAGTTAACTCCACTGCCGGGTGATTTTTTTTTTTTTTTGGAACAGTCTTCCAGCCTCTTGGGAAACAACGGACTTCAGACAAAAAAAAAAAATCAAAAGCGAGTAGTTTGAGGAGCTGGAAAGAATATGGCTCCAAGCTATAGGTTAGAGCGCAGAACGGAATACGCGGAGGCTTCCATTTTGTTCCGCTTATTAGTTTTAATGAAGTCGGCTTAGCTTCCCATTCTCACAAAAAAAATTAAAAATATTTTAAAAAACTGAATAATATTATATTTTACCCAGTGTTTCGTTATAATCCAAGGGGAAACAGTCACAATCGAAACATTTAACAAATTTGAAGCAAAACTGCCAGAAATGCTAAAATTTTAGAAATGTTTTTTTTTTGTTATCTCCCCTTAAGGGCTCATGCACACGAATGTATTTTTTTTTATCCGCATTTTTTGCAGGCTGGATGTGGACTCATTCACTTCAATGGGGCCGCAAAAGATGCGGACAGCACACCATGTACTGTCCGGATCCGTATGTCTGTTCCGTGGCATTCGCAAAAATATAGAACATGTCCTATTCTTGTCCGTGTTTTTGCAGACGGCAAAACAGTTAAGTCATATGCATAAAAGATGAAAATCGGACATCATATAGTACCTGGCAATCTCTAACAAAGCTAGAACCAGCCCTGTGACTCACATGGATCCGGAGGCCTCTCCATTCATTACAACATCTGCTCTGCTAGATTTATTTCAAGCTGTCTGTGTAAGGGGCGTGTCCTTTCTCAGGGACGTGTCCTTTCTGCTGCAGCTGGTGGCAGTTGCATGTGCTTCAGTCTCAGTGAGGTGGACAGAGAAATTAGAAAAAGAACAAACAGCAGGTGGCGCTGTACAGATAGATTTCATTGAATGACTAGCGGCTATAACAAACTTTTAGGCTAGGTCTACACGACGACAATAAGTAGCGCGACACATAGGGCACCACTACACTGCAACATTTGTCGCGCCACATTGATGTCGCACGACAATTTTTATAATGATGGTCTATGGTGTCGCACTGCGACATGCGACTGCGACGCGACAGTCGCAGAAAAACCCATTTAGAATAGATTTTTTTACGACTGTCGCGTCGCAGCATGTCGCATGTCGCAGTGCGACACCATAGACCATCATTATAAAAATTGTCGCGCGACATTGGTGCAACAAAATGTCGCGCGACAAATGTCGTCGTGTAGACCTAGCCTAAATTACATGCAATTCCAAAAGTATTCAGATCCAGGTGCTGATGTGAAAACGGTAGAATATTTTTTGTGGCACAACCCTTTTAAAATAATAAAAATCTCACAGAAATTTAATGAAAATCAGCCATGAGTGATTTATATTATTTTAGCACTATTTATCAATAGTGAAAATGTAGAGAAAAAATGTCTCCATTCAGAATGCATTAGGATAAAACTGATCTTTTTTTTCCGGTATTGAGCCCCTAGGACGGAACTCAGCGCCGGAGAAGAAAAAACGCTAGTGTGAAAGTACCCTTAAGAAAAGTATTTGCTTGCTATGACGCTGTGTGCTTTGTGCTGCCGCCGCAGTACAGTAATACACTCGTGGTGTTCCGTTGCACAAAAAAATAGAACTTGTTCTATCTTTTTGTGGAACCGACTGATCGCGGACCCTATTCAAGTGAATGGGTCCGCAATATGCGGTCTGCAGCACGGGCATGGAGCACTTAGGTTCATGGGCAAGAGGCCTAAGTGGGAGTTCTAACACAGGCTGAGAGTTTACATAGTGGAAGGAGAAGAGTCCCACAGCAGGACAGAGTATTTCAGGAGACAAGTGCGCTAATCATGTGAATAGTCAAAAACTGAGCATTACATAGTAGAAAGAGCAGGGCACCCCCAAGGAGCACGGAGTATTTCACATTTGGGTTCATGATGCTGAATCTGCTAATTGCTGCAAAACAAGAGCATGGCTAAATGGTGTTTTAACCAATTGGATGTCACCACAACGTTAACCCATTCAGTAATCCGTGGCAAACGCTAATTTATCTCTGGGAGCATTCCAAAGAAAAGCTACTTCTAGGCAGAAGGAAAATTACAGCAGAAATTCAAAGGAAAACTGGGAGTCAGGGCTTGTTCACACGACCGTGCCGTTTTTTCGCGGTCTGCAAATTGCGGATCTGCAAAAAAACGGATGCCGCCCGTGTGCTTCCCGCAATTTGCGGAACAGAACAGGAGGCCCATTATAGAAATGCCTATTCTTGTCCGCAAAACGGACAAGAATAGGACAGGAACATAGCAATGTATGCGGACAGCACACGGAGTGCTGTCTGCATCTTTTGCGGACCCATTGAAATGAATGGTTCCGTATACGGACCGTATGCGAAAACACATAAAGTGGTCCGTATACGTAACGCAAAATACGTTCGTGTGAACGAGCCCTCAACCAACAGCTCCCACCCAGCTTTCGCAGAGTCCTGTATGTCATCTCCTGCATCAATGTCACTACAACACTAGAAAGCTGGGTGACAATCAATATGGCCGTCATTACACCTCCCACCTAGCTTTCCCAGACTGCTGAATGTTACCGTGTTTACAGATACCTCCTCTCCTGTATCAAAGTCACTGTAACACTGGAAAGCTGGGTCACAATCAGTATGGCCGCCTTTCAGCTCCCGCCTAGCTACATCACTAGAAATTTGGGTCACAATCAATATGGCTGCAATTAGGCCTCCCATTAAGCTTTTCCAGGTGCTCCTGCATCAATGTCACTGCACCACTAGAAAACTAGGTGACAATCAATATAGCCGCCATTAGACCTCCCACCCAGCTTTCCCAGATTCCTGTATGCTGACTTATATACAGATACCCTCCTTTCCGGTATCAATATCACAACATCACTAGAAAGCTGGATGACTATCAACATGGCCGCCCTTACAGCTCTCACCCAGCTAACCCAAAATCTTGAACGTCATCTTCTGTAGCGTTATCCCCACCATCCTAGTGATGCGTAACTAAACGGAAAGCTGGTGGAACCCCCTGAGGGCAGTTTCTGGTGGTTATTTTGGTCACCCAGCTTTCCCAGATGCAAATATAATTAAGAAACGGCTAATTTAAAACCTGACAGGACTCAAGGACTTGAATGGATTTTTTTTTAATTTAGAGAGGACCGCTCTGTACGGTCATCATCATTACCAGGCTTGAGCTGCTACTCACAGGTGATCCCATGACATCACGATACTGATGTAGGACTGTGGAGATGAGCGGCGCCCTCTGCATCACACTTCTCACATCAGCGCGGCTGAAGCATTAACAATGACACTTTATAGATGTAAAATGTGCAAATTGATAGAAAGACACTTCACTTAGCTCCAGCGTGCAGGAGGGAGAGGCAGGAGGCTCCGGCGCAGTTTAGATTTCACTTGGAAAATATAATTAGTGGTTGTGACATCTCCTCCTGCGGAGCACAATTTACAGACGCTAATCATCTTACTGCAGAACGCCAAGGAGACCGCATTTATAGAACATCTCCTTACAAGGCCACAGTATCACAGCGCCCGCTGCCTCCTTCCCATCACAGGCTTAAGGCCTCTTGCACACGACCGTATGGCTTTTTCAGTATTTTGCGGTCTGCAAAAAACGGATCCGCAAAAAATATGGATGACGTCCGTGTGCATTCCATTTTTTGCAGAACGGAACAGCTGGCCCCTGATAGAACAGTACTATCCTTGTCCGTTATCCAGACAATAATAACACATGTTCTATCTTTGAATGGAAACGGAAGGCATACGGAGTACCTTCCGTTTTTTTTGCGGATCCATTGAAATGAATGGTACCGTATACGGAACGCAAAAAAACCTGAATGGAAACGGAAAAAAAAAAACATTCGTGTGCAAGAGGCCTTAAGGCTAGAATCACACGACTGTATGTGTTTTGCGGTCCACAAAAAAAAGGATGACGTCCGTATAGCATCCGTTTTTTTTTTGCGGATCCATTGTAACAATGCCTATCCTTGTCCACAAAATGGATAAGAATAGGACATGCTTTATATTTTTTGCGGGGCTACAGAACGGACATAAGGATGCGGATAGCACATGGTGTGCTGTCCACATTTTTTGCGGACCCATTGAAATTAATGGGTCTGAATCCTATCCGCAAATAAAACGGAATGGACACGGAAACAAAATACGTTCGTGTGAATGTAGCCTTAGATACAGCAGCTCAGCAGGCAGTATCACATATGATAGACTTAGGCCTCATACACACGACCGTTGTTTGGGTCCACATCCGAGCTGCCGTTTTGGCTGCTCGGATGCGGACCCATTCACTTTAATAGGGCCACAAAAATGCGGACAGCACTTCGTGCTGTCCGCATCCGTGGCTCCGTTCCGCGGCCCCGTTAAAAAAATATAACATGTCCTATTCTTGTCCACGCTTTGCGGACAAGAATAGGCATTATAATGCTGGCTTCCGTTCCGCAAATTGCGAAAGGTAACACGGGCGGCCTCCTTTTTTTGCGGATCCGCGGTTTGCGGACCACAAAAAACGGAACGGTCGTGTGCATGAGGCCTTAGGTACAGCACTTCAGTAGACAGTATCACACATGAAGGATCAGATTCAGCAGAGTGTTAGGGTACTTTCACACTAGCATTTTTGTTTTCCGGCACTGAGTTGCGTCCTAGGGGCTCAATACCGGAAAAGAACTGATCAGTTTTATCCTAATGCATTCTGAATGGAGAGCAATCCGTTCAGTATGCATCAGTTCAGTCCCTCTTACGTTTTTTTTTGGACAGAGATAATACCGCAGCATGCTGCAGTTTTCTCTCCGGCCAAAAATACTGAACACTTGCAGGAATGCCAGATCCGGCATTAATTTACATTGAAGTGTATTAGTGCCGGATCCGGCATTAAGTATTCCGGCAAAACAGTTCCGGCTTTCCGGTCTGCGTATGCACAGACCTTTAAAAATGCAAAAGAAATTAATACCGGATCCGTTTTTCCGGATGACACCGGAGAGACTGATCCGGTATTTCAATGCATTTGTCAGACGGATCCGGATGCGGATCCGTCTGACAAATGCCATCCGTTTGTGTCCGGATTGCCGGAACTGCCTGCCGGACTCCTCTGCCACAAGTGTGAAAGTACCCTTGTACATAATAGATTTAGATACAGCAGAATAGACGGTATCAAACATGATAAGATTAGATACAGTAGCTAAGCAGTCAGTACGCTTAGATACAGGTGCTCAACAGACATTATCACACAGGGCAGGCTTAGATACATATGCTCAGCAGACATTATGATGCTCAGGGCCAGTGCAAGGATTTTTGCCGCCCTAGGCAAGATAAAAATTGCCGCCCCCCCTTATCAGATGATCTGCCCATATTATGACATCACATATGTCCACCCGTTTCTCAGCATTTCAATTAAAAGAGAGTTATATGTTGCAATAAAGCCCCCTATTAAGAATGGTGGAGAATAACTACCATAACTTAAGCCATAGCTAAAGAAACAAGCCTGGGGCGAAAAACAATAAGGCCCTCCCCCCCCCCTCCCCATGACACTTGATGACTTTTACAGGAGAAACTGTATATTGTGGGGCACGGTGTATGCTATATGTGTATAACAAACATATTTCACATGAAAACTTACAGTTACTTGGCTTGACCCTTGGGGATCTCGGACGCCACTTCCACACTTTGGCCGGGGGCTCGGCGGAGCTGATGTTGTGTTTTATCCTAATGAGAAAGATTTCATAATAAGGATTTGGAGAAGGGGCAGAGGGATAGCAGAGCAGGGAGAGGCTGGTGCTGCTACTAGGGGGTCATACCATGAGGGAGTAAAAAAGCCCACCATAATGCCCCCCCAGTAGAAATAATTCTCCTTATAATGTGACAGTGCAAAAAATACCCCCTTGTAATGCCCCCAGTTGAGCTAATGTCCCCATAATGTGCCAGTATAAAATACCCCTATATAGTGCCCCCAGTAACTGCCCCCATAGTGCTCCTCTCCCCCCTCCCTCCTAGTGCCCCCATAATGTACCAGTATAAAATGCCCCATATATAGTGCCCCAGTAGATGCCCTCAGTGTCCCCCATAATTTGTAAGTATAAAATACCGCTTCTCAGTGTCCCCGTAGATGACCCCATTGTACTCCTCTCCCACCTTCCCCATAGTACCCACCATAATGTGTCCCAGTATAAAATGCCCCTATACAGAGACCCCATATAAAATAGCCATTCTTTGTGCCCTCAGTAGATGCCCCTATAGTGCCCACCAATAATGTGCAAGTAAGAAGTGCCCCAATGTGCCAGTAATAATTGCCCCCATAGATGTCCCCAAATAATGTGCCAGTAAAATGTGCCCTCATAGATGCCCCCCAATCATGTGCCAGTAATAAGAGCCCCCCCACCATCATGTGCCAGTAGCCAGAGCCCCCCCTATATCATGTGCCAGTAGCCAGAGCCCCCCCTATATCATGTGCCAGTAGCCGGAGCCCCCCCTATATCATGTGCCAGTAGCCAGAGCCCCCCCCTATATCATGTGCCAGTAGCCAAAGCCCCCCTATATCATGTGCCAGTAGCCAGAGCCCCCCCCCCCATATCATGTGCCAGTAGCCAGAGCCCCCCCTTTATCATGTGCCAGTAGTCAGAGCCCCCCTATATCATGTGCCAGTAGCCAGAGCCCCCCCTATATCATGTGCCAGTAGCCAGAGCCCCTCCTATATCATGTGCCAGTAGCCAGAGCCCCCCCCCTATATCATGTGCCAGTAGCCAGAGCCCCCTATATCATGTGCCAGTAGCCAGAGCCCCCCCTATATCATGTGCCAGTAGCCAGAGCCCCTCCTATATCATGTGCCAGTAGCCAGAGCCCCCCCCTTATATCATGTGCCAGTAGCCAGAGCCCCCTATATCATGTGCCAGTAGCCAAAGCCCCCCTATGATGTGCCAGTAGCCAGAGCCCCCTTATCTTGTGCCAGTAGCCCGAGCCCCCCCATCAACATGTGCCAGTAGCCTGAGCCCCCCCATCAATATGTGCCAGTAGCCATAGCCCCCCCCTATCATGTGCCAGTAGCCATAGGCCCCCCCTATCATGTGCCAGTAGCAATAGGGCCCCCCTATCATGTGCCAGTAGCCATAGGGCCCCTCTATCATGTGCCAGTAGCCATAGGGCCCCCCCTATCATGTGCCAGTAGCCATAGGGCCCCCCTATAGCCATAGAGCCCCCACTATCATGTGCCAGTAGCCATAGGGCCCCCCTATTATGTGCCAGTAGCCATAGGGCCCCCCTATTATGTGCCAGTAGCCATAGGGCCCCCCTATCATGTGCCAGTAGCCATAGGGCCCCCCTATCATGTGCCAGTAGCCATAAGGCCCCCTATCATGTCCCAGTAGCCATAGAGCCCCCCTATCCCTATCATGTCCCAGTAGGCATAGGGCCCCCCCCTATCCCTATCATGTCCCAGTAGCCAGAGCCCCCCCTTTATCATGTGCCAGTAGCCAGAGCCCCCCCTATATCATGTGCCAGTAGCCAGAGCCCCCCCTATATCATGTGCCAGTAGCCAGAGCCCCCCCTATATCATGTGCCAGTAGCCAGAGCCCCCCCTATATCATGTGCCAGTTGCCAGAGCCCCCCTATCTCATGTGCCAGTAGCCAGAGCCCCTCCTATCATGTGCCAGTAGCCAGAGCCCCCCCTATCATGTGCCAGTAACCATAGGCCCCCCCAATCATGTGCCAGTAGCCATAGGGCCCCCCTATCATGTGCCAGTAGCCATAGGGCCCCTCTATCATGTGCCAGTAGCCATAGGGCCCCCCCTATCATGTGCCAGTAGCCATAGGGCCCCCCTATAGCCATAGAGCCCCCACTATCATGTGCCAGTAGCCATAGGGCCCCCCTATTATGTGCCAGTAGCCATAGGGCCCCCCTATTATGTGCCAGTAGCCATAGGGCCCCCCTATCATGTGCCAGTAGCCATAGGGCCCCCCTATCATGTGCCAGTAGCCATAAGGCCCCCCTATCATGTCCCAGTAGCCATAGAGCCCCCCTATCCCTATCATGTCCCAGTAGGCATAGGGCCCCCCCTATCCCTATCATGTCCCAGTAGCCATAGGCCCCCCCGATCATATGCCAGTAGCCAGAGCCCCCCATCATGTGCCAGCCCAGTAGCCACCAGTATTGACAACAACAACAACAAAAAAAACGTATACATACCTCCATGTCAGCGATGCGATGCAGGCCTCTTCTGGCCTGTGTCCCGCGCTGTATGGCGTCCCTGCGCCGGCCTCTGATAGGCTGCAGGCACTAGGCCGGCAGCCTATCAGAGGAAGGGGAAGGGACACACCTCTCCCTCCCCTGCTGCACAGCTATCTGTATCGCTGTCCTGAGGACGGCGATACAGATGACTGGAGATGAGCGCTTCCACAGTCCTGACTGTGTCCACAGTCCTGACTCCTGCCTATTGTTAGTTGCGGGCCGGCACCCCTAAGGACTCTATGGAAGCGCCGGCCCTGCTTACTAGCGTGGCGGCGCAGCATGAGGGGCGCCGCGGGCCACTTAAAGGGAATCTGTCACCTGCTTTTACCATTTTAAGCTGGCACCATCGCTATGTTGACTAAAGTACCTTATTTCCAGCAGTCTTCTTTTTACTTTATTTCGTTTTGTAGTTTTGATATAAATGCTAATTAGGGTCCAAGGGGTCCAGAGGGGAGTTTTTTTCACTCTCCGATGCCCAGTGACGCCCCCCTGCAGTGCCCAGCCCGCCTTAATTTGAATTCCAAGAACGCCTCCTGATCATCAAATAACCTCCCACAGCCCGGCTAACGGTTCCGCCCCCTCCCCACGTCATAGTCTACCTTATAGAAATGCACCGTCCTTCTTCCTGTCTGCGGCCAGAAAACTCGCGCAGGCGCAGTACTGCCAGCGGCCTGCGCGATCATCAACCTCCTGAGGGCAACAGCCTCAAAAGTCTCACTGGGCATGCGCCGAGCCCAGTGATGTGACCTGAGCGCTGTTGCCCTCAGGACGTTGATGATCGCGCAGGCGCAGGCCGCTGGCAGTACTACGCCTGCGCGAATTTTCTGGCCGCAGACAGGAAGAAGGACGGTGCATTTCTATAAGGTAGACTATGACGTGGGGAGGGGGCGGAACCGTTTGCCGGGGCTGTGGGAGGTTATTTGATGATCAGGAGGCGTTCTTAGAATTCAAATTAAGGCGGGCTGGGCACTGCAGGGGGGCGTCACTAGGCACCCGAGAGTGAAAAAAACGCCCCTCTGGGCTCCTTGGACCCTAGTTAGCATAACATAAAAAGCGCTTTTATATCAAAACTACAAAACGAAATAAAGTAAAAAGAAGACTGCTGGAAATAAGGTACTTTAGTCAACATAGCGATGGTGCCAGCTTAAAATGGTAAAAGCAGGTGACAGATTCCCTTTAATCAACGTTTTTTTTTTTTTTTTTTAGCCCCCTGCTAAATTGCGCCCTAGGCGGCTGCCTAAGTCGCCTTACAGGTGGCGCCGGCCCTGTTGCTTGACAGACTTATATGCGCTAGCACAGCAGGACAGTATCACACATGAAAGGCTTGGATACACCATATTATCAGAGAGCATCAGACATGAAAGGCCTATGATACATAGCTGGGCAAACACTATCACACATACCAGTATCTCACAAAAGTGAGTACACCCATCACATTTTTGTAACAATTATATTTTATCATTTCATGGGACAACACTGAAGATCTGACACTGTGATACAAAGTAAAGTAGTCAGCGTACAGCTTGTATATCAGGGTAAATTAGGTGTGCCCTCAAAATAGCTCAATACACAGTCATTAATGTCTAAACCGCTGGCAACAAAAGTGAAAATGGGCAAATTGTGCCCAAAGTGTCAATATTTTGTGTGGCCACCATGATTTTCCAGCACTGCCTTAACTCTCTTGGGCTTGAAGTTCACTAGAGCTTCACAGGTTGCCACTGGTATACTCTTCCAGTCCTCCATGACGACATCATGGAGCTGGTGGATGCTTTAGACCTTGCGCTCGTCCATCTTCCATGTGAGGATGCCCCACAGATGCTCAATAGGGTTTAGGTCTGGAGACATGCTTGGCCAGTCCAGCACCTTTACCCTCAGTTTCTTTAGCAAGGCAGTGGTCATCTTGTTGGTGTGTTTGGAGTCGTTATCATGTTGGAATACTGCCCTGTGCCAGTTTCCAAAGCGAGGGGACCATGCTCTGCTCCAGTATGTCACAGTACACGTTGGCATTCATGGTTCCTTCAGTGAACTGTAGCTCCCCACAGCCGGCAGCACTCCTGCAGCCCCAAACTATGATACTCCCACCACCATGCTTGACTTTAGGCAAGACACACTTGTCTTTGTACTCCTCACCTGGTTTGCCGCCACACACGCTTGACACCATCTGAACCCAATAAGTTTATCTTGGTCTGATCAGACCACAAAAAAGGAAACAGAGCGAGCCAAAAATAAAAATATCACATAATTTTTTTTATTCCATAATACCAAAAAATTCTAAATGTTTAAAAATTGATATTGCTGTGAACTATTGAAGGGAAAAATCCCAACAATACAGAGTGCACCTTGGCAGTGAAATCCACATTGTGTGTCTCAACGGATATGTACAAAAATACAAAAAAAAATAAAAAATAGAGAAAGAATGATCTCATATAAATGGATCTGTGGTGCCAAAAGTAACGTCTGTATGAAGACAAAGTATATATCACATAAATAATAATATAACAACCTCTGAATATGACGCTGAGCACGTGCACTCAACTTCTTTGGTCGACCGCGGCGAGACCAATTAACAGAAAAGTGTCCCTATCTATAATACTTAACTTTTAATCGTTCAATTAAAAAAAGCCCAACAAAATAATTAATAAACAAAAATCACAGCAAGTAGTGCAAGTAAACCCGTGCGCAATTTAACAGAAGGAACGGTCTTACCGCTTTGTACATTATCGGTAACAGGGAGTCTCCCAACGTTGAGCCGGGTGTCTTGCCCTGAAATCCCCCTACTTGGCCTGAGCAACGCTTTACGCTCAGGTATGGGAGCACTCACCCTGATAAGGGCGACCCCTCTGAGCCATCCCTCAAATCTAACTAGGGTTCCCTGCTGTACCCTAAGTGGAATAGTTTTCCGACTCTGTGGAATGGAGAAATGGGAAAGACTGCAGGGAAGTCCCAGATAATGGTTCAAAAATGACCCAACGCGTTTCATTGGCTATATTCCAACTCATCAGGGGACTGGTAAATGATAAGACTCAGGATATAGTGGTCTCCTAAGCCTAACTGTCCTAAATAAGGGTTAGGATATAGTTGCTATACGTGCTCCTGCTTATATCTGCACCAGAACTCAGCATCAGCAGGCTGGTGCAGGACAGTGAGGCTTAGGAGACAACTATATCCTAACTCTTATTTAGGACAGTTGGCTTAGGAGACCACTATATCAGGGCGAGTGCTCCGCTAACTGAGCATAAAGCGTAGCTCAGGCCAAGTAGGGGCATTTCAGGGAAAGACGCCCGGCTCGACGTTGGGAGACCCCCAATCTACAAAGCTGTAAGACTGTTCCTTCTGTTAAGTTGCGCACGGGTTTACTTGCACTACTTGCTGTGATTTTTGTTTATTAATTATTTTGTTGGGCTTTTTTTTAAATTGAACGATTAAAAGTATTATAGATAGGGCCACTTTTCTGTTAATTGCTTTTGTATATAGAGTGCCTGACCTTTGTATCCCATTAACCATATTGGACTTTGGTTGTGTTACGATCTCAACCATGGCGAGGCCTGTTCTGAGTGGAACCTGTCTTGTTAAACCGCTGTATGGTCTTGGCCACCGTGCTGCAACTCAGTTTCAGGGTGCTGGCAATTTTCTTATAGCGAAGACCATCTTTATGTAGACCCAGGGGCGTTGCTAGGGTCTCAAAAGATTTGGGGCACAATCCCCAATGAATATGGTTCCAGTAAACGCTCCCCCGCCCACATTAGCACTAAAGACATTTTACTTGCTTACTTTCTGCATAGATATTATCAAACATATACAGCAGCACATACCTCTCACATCCAGAGTCTCAAGGTTACGTCTCCTCTGATGTAGACGTTTTCTTTCATCTTCTCCATTCGGTCCGGACAAGTTCTTTCAGCCGCGCCTTGTCTCTGCAGAGTGTGACACACAGACATCTTAGGTTCCTCACTTTTCTATCATCATCTCCCAACCTCGAGTCCCCACAGTGTTATCCTGCAGCTCGCTGTGCTCCCCGAGTCCCCGGTACCCCCAAATACTATCCTGAAGAAATAATAGTGCCATACAGATAGCCCGCCCCCCATAGTAATAGTGCTCCTCCAAGTCTCACCAATAGTAATCCCCTTCTAGAGTGCCCTCGTTAGTAATACTGCCCCTGACAGTGCCCCCAACAGTGATAATACTCCACAAGAGTGTCCCCATTAGTAGAAGGGCCCTCCAGTATTAAAGGGGTTTTCCCATTTTCACCCAGGCAACCCCCCTGACTTGAGCATCAGAGAAGTTCATGCTCCGATGCTCTCCTTTACCCTGAGCTAAATCGCGCAGGGCAAAGGCATTTTCTGGAGTTCCGGTGACGAACCGGGCTCTCCATGGGGCTGCCAGGCGGAGGCTTCTGCCCAGACTTTAGCCACGTGACGTCACTGGCACTGATGGGTAGGCTTTAGCGCTGCCCTAGCCTGTAAAACGGCTAGGGCAGCACTAAAGCCCGCCCATCAGAGCCGGTGACATCACCGAAAACACTGCTGCCATGAAATGCTCCGATGCTAACATCAGGGGGGCTGCCTGGGTGAAATTATGGGTATGTCCGGGTTCAGCTATGAACCCGGACAACCCCTTTAATAATGCCCTCACAGAGCCCTTAGTAGAAATAAGGGCCCCTATTGTTCCCCCAGTAGTAATAAAGCTCTCTACAGACCCCAATGAATATGCACTCCTATAGAGCCCCCTTAGAAATCAGGACCCCGATATTGTCCCCTGTATTTATAATGCCCCTGCAGTGCCCCCTACAGTTATAATCCTCCCTGTAGTGCCCTCAGAAATTATAATGCCCCAGCCATTCCAACATACAGGCTCATGTAAATAACATCAATCCCCTGACATCAGCCCCCGCCAACATACAGTCCCATGTACAAAACATCATTCCCTCCCTTCAGCCTCTTCCAACACACAGTCTCATGTAAGACACATCACTCCCTCCCAAACCACCTCCATCATACAGTCCCATGTAAGGCTACATGCACACAAATGTAAAAAAATAGGCCGTTAAAAGCAGACGCACTGTCCGCTTTATTATTACCATTTTCGAACCCTTTGTGTGTCCATTTTCTCACCATCTGGCTGTTAAAAACAGATGAATTTCTTTGGCTTATCCCAACCCCCATAATGGCCCCAATTGTAAATAATGCCCCAATAGTGGCCCCCAGCAGTAATAATATCCCCCACAGTAGCCACCAGCATTAATAATGTTCCTCATAGTGGCCCCCAGCAGTAGTAATGCCCCCATAGTGGCCCCCAGCATTGATAATGTTCCCCATAGTGGCCCTGAGCAGTAGTAATGCCCCCTATATTGGCACCCAGTAGGAGTGGGCGATATAGATATAGATATGCAATATAAACAATATACATTTTGCCAACGATAGAGATTTCGTTCATATCGCCATATCGCGGTAGAACATGGCATGCGCCGCTCTCGGCACGCACCATGTTCTCCTGAACCGACACAGTGGAGAAGGAGGGAGTCCCTCCCTCTCCACTGTGTGCGGCTGCCGCTGACCACCAATGCGAACAGACTAGGAGGAGGAGGGGAGGGACTGTGGCCACTCCGCCACCAATGAGAACAGTGTAGGAGGAGGGACTGTGGCCACTGTGCCACCAATGAGAACAGAGAAGAGGAGGAGGGGAGGGACTGTGTCCACTGCGCCACCAGTGAATATAGTTAATGTGCCTGAATACAAACGTAGCCTGCATGTGCGGCCATATCCCATACCTGGCCTCTATTACTGCGCGCCTCAGGTCCTGTGGGGTTAATTGCGGCGCATCACAGAGCGCAGTAATAGAGGCCGGGTATGGGATATGGCCTGCACATGCAGGCTACATTTGTATTCAGGCATATTAACTATATTCATTGGTGGTGCAGTGGCCACAGCCCCTCCCTTCTACTCCCCCTCTTCTAAGTATTATATTATTTGCGGGCCCCTCCCTCCACACGATTAAATCAGTGGTGGCAGTGGCCCCGGGGTGGCAGCTTCTGATCGGAGCCCCAGCAGTGTAATCGCGGGGCTCCGATCGGTTACCATGGCAGCCAGACGCTACTCAAGCCCTGGCTGCCATGGTATGCTCCCTACTGCTGTGTGTACTATGCACAGGGCAGCAGGGAGAGTGTGAAATCCTATTCACCATAAAAGAGCTCTATTAGGGTGAATAGGACAAGGGTTCTAGCCCCTAAGGAGGCTAATAGTTGTTAAAAAAAAAGAAGAAAAAAAAGTTTAACACCCCCACCCCCCCCCCCCCCCCCCCCCCCCCCCCCCCCCCGAAATATAGAGCATATCGCACATGCTTAAAATTATATTGCAATATAGATTTTAAGCCATATCGCCCACCCCCAGAACCCAGCATTAATAATGTTCCCCATACTGGCCCCCAGCAGTAGTAATGTCCCCCATAGTGGCCCCCAGCATTAATAATGTCTCTCATAGTGGCCCCCAGCATTAATAATATCTCTCATAGTGGCCCCAAGCATTAATAATGTCCCTTATAGTAACCCGCAGCATTTATAATGTCCCTCCTAGTGGCCCTCAGCATTTATAATGTGGCCCAGTATTTTAAAAATTATTTTAACTCCTGAAATGTAATTTATCCTCACTTTACCAGTTTTTATCGGGCATTACACGAGTGCACTCCTGACTACACCGCTATTAAAAATGGTCCCATTGATTTCACCGCCAAAAATAGGACATGTCCTATTTTTTGTCAGCCCCTTTTCACTGGCCGTTAAAAAAAAAAAACAGCCATGTGAACGGCCACATAAACTTCAATTGGTTCTAAAAATGGCTGTGTGATAGACGCTACTTAAACTGCTGTCACAAGGCCTAAAAAACATCAGTCCTCTCCAATATACAGTCCCATGTAAATAACATCACTCCCCTCCAATATACAGTCCCATGTGAATAACATCACTCCCCTCCAATATACAGTCCCATGTAAATAACATCACTCCCCTCCCTTCAGTCCCTCCAATATACAGCTCCATGTAAATAACATCCCTCCACAAGTAAATAACACCCCTCCCTTCAGCCCTAACATACAGAGGTGGTGTAAGAGAGGAGAACTACAACTCCCGGCATTCCTCTGGTTCTCACACTAAATGTATCTCTCTCCTCATGTCACAGAAGTCCTCACAGGGTCTTCTCCACTAGTTCTCTTCACAGCTGAGCTCCGCCCCCTCCAGCTCTGATTACATGGCAGTGACATCATCACAGGTCCTTCTCCACCAATGAGCTGTGCCCTAGCACAAATCATCCCGCTGTGATGTCATCACAGGTCCTTCAGCTCCTGCAGTGCATCCCGGTCAGTAGCCTCCCCTGTTTTTTCATTAGCAGGCAGTACATTCGGGGCCTGGGACAAAACATCCGTGGCCCAGGTCCCGAATGTTTTAACCTAGTGACGCCCATGTGTAGAGCAACAATCCTTTTTCAGATCCTCAGAGAGTTCTTTGCCATGAGGTGCCTTGCTGAACTTCCAGTGACCAGTATAAGAGAGAATGAGAGCGATAACACCAAATTTAACAATACCTGAGACCTTGAACACTAACGAGTCACATGAAAACGGGGAGGGAAAATGGCTAATGGGGCACAATTTGGCCATTTTCCCTTAGGAGTGTACTCACTTTTGTTGCCAGCAGTTTAGACATTAATGGCTGTGGGTTGAGTTATTTTGAGGGGGCACCTATTTACACTGTTATACAAGCTGTACACTGACTACTTTACATTATATCAAAGTGTCAGATCTTCAGTGTTGTCCTGACTCTCATGAAAAGATATAACAAAATAGTTACAAAAATGTGAGGGGTGTACTCACTTTTGTGAGATACTGTAATAGGCCTAGATCAGCCCTGCAGACAGGATATGCTTAGGGTACCTCCACAGACTTATGCATTGAAATACCGGATCCTTCTTTCCGGTATCATCTGGAATAACGGATCCGGTATTAAATATTTTCAAAGCTAGAAAAAAAACGGATCCGGCGATGCAGCAATTTCCGGAATTAATACATTTCAATGGAAATTAATGGCGGTAGTGTTCCGGGATTTTGGCCGGGAAACAATACCGTAGCATACTGCCGTATTTTGTCCGGTCAAGTACAGTACAAGGGACGGAACGGAAGACATCCTGATGCATACTGAACGGATTTGTAACGGTAACGTCACACACACAGGGGGAGGGATAGTGACCACTGCGCTCCACCCTCACCCCTGGCCCTGCCTACTTGCCTCACGAGTCCTGATGACAGGGGACAACTGGACGACAGTCCCTAACTTAGGATATGTGCAGGGAAGACAGAAGATAAAATACGGAACATGAACGGACCGGGTCAGAACCAAGAGAGCTACGCAGTACAAAGGGTTAAGCAAAGAATGGTCAGGAGAAGCCGGGGTCAAATACCAGGAGAGCAGAGAAGTACAAGAGGAGTCCAAAGAGAGTAGTCAGGTGGGAGCCGAGGTCACAATACCAGGACGGATGCGCAGTACAGGGGAAGCAGGCAAAGGATCGTCAGGGAACGGAATCAGGTGAGTCTTCAGTAGTCCAACAAATAGCCAGGAACCTAGAAATTGACAGGCAACCTGTGACTAGCAGGCTGCCTGTATTTATAGTGGGGAGTGAGGGTCATGTGATGTGGCCAGCGTCACATGACCGACAGACCAACCAGTTGAGCACCGAGTGATCAGATTGGCACTCAAGGCAGACTTAGGAGCAGGGAGTCACCCAGCAGTAAAGCCGCCCTGGGAATGAGGTCAAACACAGATCCTCATTCCCAAAGCTAAGCAACAGGTCTGCGGGTAATGGGGGACTGAGTGCACCTTCGGAACCCCGTTACAGTACCCCCCCTTTTACGAGGGGCCACCAGACCCAGGACTTCAGACGATGGCTTTTCAGGGTGTTCTAAATGAAATTTACGAACCAGTCTAGGAGCATGAACCTCCCTGGCAAGTACCCAAGATCTCTCTTCAAGTCCATACCCCTTCCAGTGAATCAGGTACTGCAAGGAATTACGCACCTTCCTGACATCCACTATTTTAGCAAAAACTGTATATGCATGCTTGAAAAATGCTAACATAGCCGAAACGTTGCATCCGGAATAAATTCCACTTTTTGCACCCTTTTTGGGCGTGCTGTCTCCATTTTTTTATTTTTTTATTTTTCTGGATTTCTACAATCCACTATTTTAGACACGACATACTCGACAGCATCATTAACAAGAACCGGCGGAGGCGAGGCTTTCGATGGTACTACCGGCTCAAAATATTTTTTAAGTAGAGATTTATGGAACACATTATGAAAGTGGAATGACTCGGGCACCTCCAACCTAAATGATACCGGGTTAATCACCTCCGTGATCTTATATGGTCCAATAAAACGAGGAGCAAATTTTCTAGAAGCTACCTTGAGAGATAGATTCTTGGAGGACAACCATACTTTATCCCCAACCTGAAAGTTCACCCCCCTTGAATGTCTCCTATCAGCCTTGAGTTTTTGAGAACTTTGAGCCTTTTCTAGGTTCGATTGAACCCGGGCCCAAACTGTGCACAGTTCGGAGGAGAGTTTATCAGCTTCAGGGTTAGAGGAGGAGACGGACGACCCAGAATGAAAATGGGGATGAAAACCATGGTTACAAAAGAAAGGGGAGACCCCAGCAGAAGAATTGACACGGTTATTCAAAGCAAATTCAGCCAATGGAAGGAATTTGACCCATAATTGCTGGTCATCAGCAACATACAACCTCAGGAATTGTTCCACAGACTGATTAAGGCGTTCAGTCTGCCCATTACTCTCAGGATGGTAGGCGGAAGAAAAAGACAACAAAATTTTACATCTTTGACAGAAGGCCCTCCAGAATTTGGACACAAACTGCACACCCCTGTCAGAAACAATATTTTCCGGGATGCCATGTAAACGAACAATCTCTCTCACAAAAATAGACGCCAGGGTTTTAGCATTCGGAAGTTTAGACAGGGGAATGAAATGAACCATCTTGCTAAACCTATCGACCACTACCCAAACCACAGTCTTACCCTCCGCCAGCGGTAGGTCAGTTATAAAGTCCATCGAGATATGGGACCAGGGTCTACTGGGAATGGGTAGGGGTTGTAGGTTACCAGCAGGGCGAGTCCTAGGTGTCTTGGACCTGGCACAAACCTCACAGGCTGACACGTAGGACTTGACATCCCTGGTCAGAGTGGGCCACCAATAAGATCTAGAAACCAGATCCTTAGTGCCCTCAACACCCGGATGTCCACAAAAGGCAGAATCGTGACACTCACCCAACAGCTGGAGACAAAATTGTACGGGGACAAACAACTTATCTGTTGGGGTGGATGCCGGTGCCAGATGTTGTTCAGCCTTAATGCGAGCCGAAAAATCCTGGGTTAGAGCCGCTAAGAAGATGTTTGCTGGTAGGATGGATTCAGGCGGCGTCTCAGTGGGTTGAAAAGCATGGAAGCTCCGAGATAATGCATCTGCCTTCACATTTTTACTTCCCGGCCTGAACGTAATGGAGAAATCAAAACGGGTAAAAAACAGAGCCCATTGGGCTTGTCGGGGATTCAACCTCTTAGCCGACTCGAGAAACATTAGGTTTTTATGATCAGTGACAACAGTTACTCGATGCCTTGCCCCCTCCAAAAAATGCCTCCACTCCTCAAATGCCCATTTAATGGCCAGCAGCTCCCTAATCCCTACATCGTAGTTTCTCTCCGTGGGAGAGAATTTCCTAGAGAAGAAGGCACACGGTCTCAGGTTAGTGAGGGTAGCAGGACCTTGTGAAAGGACTGCTCCTGCGCCGTCCTCGGACGCATCCACCTCCACAATAAAGGGTCTCTCCTGATCAGGCTTAATCAGAATGGGAGCGCTACTAAATGCCTTTTTTAATGTTTCAAATGAAGAAATGGCCTTGGTAGACCAATTCTCCAAATCCGCCCCTTTCTTAGTAAGGTCGGTCAATGGCTTAGCAATTACAGAAAAATTCATGATAAATTTATGGTAGTAATTAGCGAAACCCAAAAACCGTTGTAAAGCCTTTAAGGATGAAGGCCTTACCCATTCCTTAATTGCTAAAACCTTACCAGGATCCATCTTAAAGGCGTGAGGAGTCAAAACGTGCCCTAGAAACAGTATCTCCTGTACACCAAAGACACATTTCTCTTGCTTAGCGGATAGCTGGTTCATGAGACACATGAGATTCGAAATCAGGAGAGAAGATCAAAATGTCGTCCAGATAGACAATAATAAATTTACCTAAGAACTCCCTAAGAATATCGTTCATTAAGTTTTGGAACACAGCTGGGGCATTGCTGAGTCCAAAAGGCATCACCTGATATTCAAAGTGTCCTATCGGAGTATTGAATGCTGTCTTCCATTCATCTCCCTCCTTGATTCGGATTAGATTGTATGCCCCTTTCAGGTCAATCTTGGAAAACCAGGTTGCCCCCAAAACCTGGTTAAATAAATCCGGAATCAATGGGAGAGAGTATTTATTTTGGACAGTGATTTTATTTAATCTCCGGTAATCAATACAAGGCCTAAGACCACCATCCTTCTTTTTAACAAAGAAAAACCCTGCTCCCATAGGAGAGACTGAAGGTCTAATATGCCCTTTAGCAAGGCTCTCCTTAATATAATCTTCCATAGCCTTGCGTTCGGGCCCTGAAAGATTATAAATTCGCCCTTTAGGAAATTCGGCACCCTCTATTAGCTCTATTAGGTCTATGGGGGGTAGAACCTCTGGAGTAGGGGACGAGAACACATCAGAATATTCTTTAATAACAGAGGATAATGTATTAGACCTTACTGAAACCGCAGCCTGGACCACGGACAAGCATGAGTCACACTTAGGTCCCCATTTCACCAACTCTCCTTTGGACCAATCAATTGTGGGGTTATGTAAACGGAGCCAAGGCAACCCTAGTACCACCTCAACCAGTAGGTTCTCCAGGACTAGAAGAGAACATCTCTCAGAGTGGCACACACCCATGGTCAGAGAAATTTCAGAGGTACATGACCTCACCGTACCACCAATCAGGGGAGTAGCATCAATAGCCATGACATGGATAGGTGTAGGTAAAGCAAACATTGGAAGACCCAATTTACTAGCAAACTCAAAGTCAATAAAGCTGGCCGCTGAACCGGAATCAATAAAGGCCTTACCCGGCCACTTATTAACCCCCAGAGACATTGTTCTGGGTACCAAAAGCTTACATTTAGAAAAATCAGGGTGTACCTGGTCTTTAGGTTATCTTACCTTAGGAGACTTGTCATAGAGGACCCTCTTAGGACAC
Source organism: Bufo bufo (assembly GCF_905171765.1). NCBI lineage: Eukaryota > Metazoa > Chordata > Amphibia > Anura > Bufonidae > Bufo > Bufo bufo. Next base: position 137,177,434 of record NC_053394.1, read on the forward strand.
TTGTTGATCCAATGGCCAGGATCTCCACAGTAGAAGCACTCTCCGCGTCTGCGACGAAGATTACCCCAGGTTATGCAAACCTGCATGGGTTCCTCGGTGGAGACCTCAGTGTTCTCCCTGGAAAAGGCCTCTGGCTGGACCACCATCTGAGAACAGAACTGTCGTTCTTGTCGTTTCTCTCTAACTCGTCTGTCAAGTCGGACAACTAGGGTCATCATCTCCTCTAAGGTCTCAGGAATTTGATAATTGACTAATAGATCTTTTAAATTATCAGATAGACCAGACCTAAACTGACTCTTCAGGGCTGGTTCATTCCATCTTCAGGGGACACACCACCGTCTGAATTGGGTGCAATACTCCTCCACAGGGAGATGGCCCTGAACCAGTGCCCTAAGAGCCGTCTCGGCTACCAGGGCCCTGTCTGGTTCGTCATAGAGAGTACCCAGGGCCTGAAAAAAAACCTCCACAGAAGTTAGACAACTGGCCCCAGGAGGTAACGAAAATGCCCAGTCCTGGGGATCACCCTGTAGTAGAGAAATGATAATCCCCATGCGTTGGCTCTCGAGACCGGAGGACACGGGGCGCAAACGGAAGTAGAGTTTGCAACTCTCCTTAAAGGAGAGAAAGCTCTTCCGGTCTCCAGAAAAGGGTTCTGGGAGCTTGATCTGGGGTTCAAAATGTGGACTGGAGGGCAGAGGAGTGGAAGAACCTTGCCTTAACTCAAAAAAACGGAGTTTCCCTCCTAGCTCCTGCACCATCTGTGTCAAGTTAGAGACATGGTCAGTCAGGGTAGTAAGAGGATTCATGATACAGTGGTTATTGGGCCTGTAAATCTGTAACGGTCACGTCCACACACACACAGGGGGAGGGATAGTGACCACTGCGCTCCACCCTCACCCCTGGCCCTGCCTACTTGCCTCACGAGTCCTGATGACAGGGGACAACTGGACGACAGTCCCTAACTTAGGATACGTGCAGGGAAGACAGACAAGACAAAATAAGGAACATGAACGGACCGGGTCAGAACCAAGAGAGCTACGCAGTACAAAGGGTTAAGCAAAGAATGGTCAGGAGAAGCCGGGAGAGCAGAGAAGTACAAGAGGAGTCCTAAGAGAATAGTCAGGTGGGAGCCGAGGTCACAATACCAGGAAGGATGCGCAGTACAGGAGGAGCAGGCAAAGGATCGTCAGGGAACGGAATCAGGTGAGTCTTCAGTAGTCCAACAAATAGCCAGGAACCTAGAAATTAACAGGCAACGGGTAATGGGGGACCGAGTGCACCTTCGGAACGCCGTTACAGTATTGCTTTCCATTCAGAATGCATTGGGACAAAACTGATGCATTTTTTTCCGATATTGAGACCCTTTACCGGATTTCAATACCGGAAAAGAATAACGTTAGTGTGAAAGTACCCTAAGATACACAACTCGGTGTAAAGTAACATTGATAATAGGATTAGATACACACCTCAGCATACAGTATCATAGATGGCAGGATTAGATACACAGACAAGGTTAGATACAAAGCTCAGCAGACACTATCACATATGATAGGCTTAGATTAGCTTTGTATACAAGATCATAGATGATAGGCTTAGATACACAGCTGAGCAGGCAGTATCACACATGATACACTTAGATACATAGCCCTGCATACCGTATCACATGACATGATTAGATACACATCTAGCAGACAGTATCATACATGAAAGGCTTACATACATCATTGAAGAAGGGGTCGCTTTACAGTGAGGGACCACTAAGACAGAGCACCTAAAATTGCAAAATTTTTACACTTGGGAAAACAGCAGCCCTGAGCAAACCACTCACGTCTAAGGATGTTTTGAATCTCCGCCTGAATTTCCAAGTCACAGGACCTAACAGTGAACCACGTGGAACGCCACATAGGTCCTCACAGGTCACAGCGGTGAATAGTGCTACATCGCTGTAACACACATCCAGGAGCGGGGAAGCTTTGCCCACAGGTCCTCGTAGACGATAGCAGAGACACACACATATATGCGAATATATAATCCTGATGCCCAGTCCAACTGAGTGAATATTATTGTGATATACACCCCATGTCCGATTTGACTCACCTTTACGTATTGGGCCACATATCCCAGGACATTCATCCAAGACTGCGGTGAACAGTCCTTCTGGCATTGATTTTTAGTGTAACATGTTTTATATGTGATGTGTTTATTATTAATTATAAAGTTTTATCTTGATACAATCCAGCTTGAACATATGTTTGCCTGATATTGAATGACGCCCAACCCAATTTCCTCTTTTTACATACATCATGTTTGCTTTATACAGGAACATAGATGATAGGCTTAGATACATAGCTCAGCAGGTAGTATCACACATGATACGATATGCAGGGTTATGTATCTAAGTGTATCATGTGTGATACTGCCTGCTGAGCTGTGTATCTAAGCCTATCATCTATGATCCTGTATGCAGCATGATGTATGTAAGCCATTCATGTATGATACTGTCTGCTGAGATGTGTATGTAATCCTGTCATATGTGATACAGTATGCAGGGCTATGTATCTAAGTGTATCACAGATGACAGGATTAGATAGATACACATCACCAGACAGTATCATACATGATAGACATACATATTATAGATGATAGGCTTAGATACACAGCTCGACAGGCAGTATCACACATGAAACACTTAGATACATAGCCCTGCATATCGTATCACAGATGATAGGATTAGATACAAATCTCAGCAGACAGTATCATTAATGAAAGGATGACATACATCGTGCTGCATACAGGATCATAGATGATAGGCTTAGATACACAGCTCAGCAGACAGTATCATTAATGAAAGGGTTATATACATCGTGCTGCATAGAGGATCATAGATGATAGGCTTAGATACACAGCTCAGCAGATGGTATCACACATGATAGGTTTAAGTGGCTGGAGATGAAAGCCCCATGGTAGTATTATATGTGCCCATTAATCCTAATCCTGAGACCAGGCCGGCTCAGCGCTGTGTCGTCTGTGATGGACTCTTAGGCCTGCACTAATTATTTGCTCACTTTCGGCTAGGGGATTAAGAATTGTGTCGTCGTTTTCTCCGTACTCGTTATGTTCCACTTGAAATCCCTTTTAAGCACAAATTGTTACCTTTCGTTATAAATAGCGGCACTTCCGTGTCCTCCTGTGGCCTGTTATAAGGTTAATTGAGTTTTCATAAGAAATATATTTATATTTGCACCAAATTTAATACAATGTTTGAGGTGAGGATGTAATTGGATAAGCAGCATTCTAACAAAGAGGTCTCTAGGACTGGAGAAAATGAGGAAAATGTGGCACAGGAGGAGTGGGTAGGGATTCGGCACGAGTAGGTCAGGTGCAAAACACGTCTGAAGCCTGAATGGGCCCCCAACCCTCGGAACGCCACATCATGACAATTACCAATTCCACGAAACAGTGACTGAGTGATATTAACACATTACAAAAAAAAATGTATTCCCACCATATAGTGGTAGATTCCAGTTCTGTATAAACACTCTGCAGACCATATAAGTGATTATAGTGCAATAAAAAAACAATGTCTTACAGCTGACCTACGTTCTCTGCTTTCCCTGCCTTCTCTATCTGGCTTGGACCACCTTGAGCAACCACTTCTGTCTGTAGAGTTTTCAACAGAAACATCCTTGGCTCCTCACTTTTCCAGCATCCACCCTACCTTTCCACTACCTAGAGGAACTCCTCATCCTGCTGATACTCCCAATTCTGTGTCTGTTGCTACCCCATCTGCCCAAATTACTGTGCTTACTGTATGGCATGATCCCCCCCCAAGTACTGTAATTTATAAATAGCATCATAACTATAAATACGCCATATGTCAGCCAAAATTGCCCCCATAATATGCTACCCACATATTTTGGAGATTCCTCTAAAACTATATGCCAGCCATAGATTCCCCCAAAATGATATGCCAGGCACAGAGTCCCCAAAATGATATGTCAATCAAAGATGCCCCCCAAATTATCTGTCAACCACAGATGGCACAAAATTACAGTACATGTCAACCAGAGATGCTGCCAAAATAATATGCTAGCCAAAGATGCCCCTAAAATTACTATGTCAGCCTAAGATGCCCCTAAAATTATATGCCAGCAACAGATGCCCCCAAAATTATGAAAGCAACAGATGCCACCAAAATAATATGCCATCAAACAAGTCTCCAAAATACACACCTCAACATTGAAATTGAAACACCAAAAAGGACAAGCCTTAAAGGGGGCAAACCTGTAAAATAAAGATGACTTATCTGCATTCTGGCGCTGGCTACCCACTCCTTCTCCTCCAGGCCTGCAATGCTCCACTGGGCTCCTGTGATGTCAACAACCAGTTTGACATCGTCTCAGCCAATCATTGGGCCGGTCACTGCTGCTGCCAGTGATTGGCTGAGGCGACATAATATCGGATGTTGACATTGTGGGAACCCAGCGGAGCATTGCAGGCCTGGAGGAGAAGAAGCGGAGCTGGGAAGCAAGAAAGTCATCTTTGCTTTACAAGTCCAGTGAAGTGGATGCGTTTTCCAAAACACCTCCATTTTGGTTATGCAAATTGAGGAAGTAGTAGGTGTTGCTAAAATCTGTGGATGATCACATTTTCAAGCACCTAGCTCCAATCTTTGGTATGTGGGAGGGGCATAAAACCCAGACTAAAAGCAAAGTTTTTAACCACATGAAACCTCACATGTTGCAACCTGAAAGGGACAGAATCCTTGAACTGAGAGAACCTGGTTTATCACTCTGGCAGATCGCTACGCACCTAGGCTGGGATGTCAGCACTGTTCAAAGTTGTGTCCTGGTGGTTGGGAGAATGTTGAACTGGAATAACAGCAAGAGGTGCACAGAGGCAAATCTTTGCATGGATAGATCTTCAGGACAGATTGATTAGAAGAATGGGAGGACAAGTTGTACTTTCAAATGGCACCATTTAATATTGCATAGGATGTAGTTAGAGGCTGAAAAAAAAATCTAAATGTGGTGGATTTGGAAAAAAAAAAGATTGCCCCATTTTTTGGGGTTTTATTTTTGCAGCGTTTCACTATATGGTAAAACTGACTTGTACTCTTCATTCTCTGGGTTACTATGATTACAATAATACCACATTTGTATAGTTTTTCTTGCGTTTAATAAAAACCTTTAAAAAAAAAGTTTTTTCACAGACACTACGCTTGGGTGCCTGCTGATTGTGGATGTTTAACTCCTTAGATGCCGTGTCACGTGACCACAGCATCTGAAAGCACAAAAAACCATAAGCGCCCGCCATGTTTAAAGACCCGACATGTGACATAACAGTATGTAACATGTCGGGAGAGGGTTAATAACCTCATTGATAGCATGCAAAGCGCTTGTATTCCTGCGGGTGGCGCTAATATTCAAAACTGAATAAATCAGGATGTTTAGAATATTTTAGTTGCGTTTTCTTATCATTTGCATATTATTAACATGTCTATTGATCCTGTAATTTCCTTCTTGGTGATGCAATATTAATATTGAGAAGTGTAACATGTAACAGATGCTCAAAAACAATAAATGTTGTAGTCACCTCACCACGATCACTGACAAGCATGCATAGTCAGCTCCCTGGCGCACGAAATGCAGTGCAGGGACATCATGGCACAGACTATGCTGGGACATTACATTCTTTGCTTTGCCCTGGCGTACTGCAGGCCACAGGCTCAAAGCGTTCATGTGATCTACAAGATGGGGAGTGGTAGTGCAGTGGCCGGGTTTGGGGTGGCCCCAACGGTAGGCTGGGTCCCCGGACACCGTTGATGTGTCACTACGTGTTGCTGCTCTCCGGAAGGGATGGTAAGGCGTGGTGCACCCCAATAGGAAATAAGTCCAGAGAGTCAGGGTCTGCAGTAACTAAGGTGCTTCTTTATTGGAGGAATTCAGGTACAAAACAATACACGCAAGGTATTGGGCTGGCTTCTCCAGTCTCCTCCCGGGTAGAAGAAGGGTTTAATGCTGAGGAAAGGCCTGAGCTAGCGGTCCAGCTCTCTCTTCAGAAGGCTGGTACCCTGGTCCAAGGCTGGTGATCCAGGGTCTGTGGCAACGTATCCCCGTCTCAGCATCTTCTTCTGATCACTCAGTAGTCTTGCAGAGTTTCCTCCCTGGCAAAAGAAGTGTTTGATGCTGAGGAAAGGCCTGAGCTAGCTGTCCAGTTCTCTCTCAGAAAGCTGGCATCCTGGTCAAGGGCACAGGGCTAGTGACCCATGGTCTGTGGCTCATCGTCCTCATCTCAGTGTCTTCTTCTGGTCAGTCATGCAGGCTGGCATGAGTCTCCCTTCCAAGCACTGTTCCCTAACTGCAGCACACTAGGGGCTCTGACTGCTCTCCTTATATACAGTTTCTAGCTAGACTAGTGGGAGGGGTGGAGTGGAGAAACTCAGCACAAACATATACAATGTTTCAGCTCCCGTCTGGTATAGACTTACATTAGAGCTTCAATGATACTCAATGGCAATGACACAGCAGGTTTTCCAGACCAAAACAAGATAGCTAAAACCAGACATTTAAAAGGTCAGGCTGTCTGCTTTTGTTGGTAAACAAGTCTGGGTTTTTCCCTCTAAAACATGGTCTTCTTTAAACCCTACGGCAGCTGTGGAAAATTACCAGATTCTCAATCAAAGCTCTAACAGTCTCTTAGTATTCATTAACCCTTTCCACAGAGCTATGTAAATACAGTGATAATGAATAGGATATATATCACAACATATATATAAAATGCAGTAACACAGTAATAAACAGTTTAAGTCAACCCTTTCAAGAGAAATAAAGTAAGAAGTTTTAAATTTGCATATGGTGCCATATGTTGTATTGTCCTTGGTGCATGGTGCTATATGCTGTATTGTCCTTGGTGCATGGTGCTATATGCTGTATTGTCCTTGGTGCATGGTGCTATGTGTTGTATTGTCCTTGGTGCATGGTGAAATATGTTGTATTGTCCTTGGTGCAATGTGCTATATGTTGTCTTGTCCTTGGTACATGGCGCTATAGGTTGTCTTGTCCTCTGTAAATGGTGCTATATTTTCTCTTGGTACAGTACATGGCTCTGGGTAGTATTGTCATTGGATCATAGCGCTATAGATTGTATTGTCCTTGTTGCATGGCACTGTATGTTGTATTGTCCTTTGTGTATGGTGCTATATGTTGTCTTGTCCTCGGTACATGGTGCTGTATGTTGTATTGTCCTTGGTACATGGTGCTGTATGTTGTATTGTCCTTGGTACATGGTGCTATATTCTTTATTGTCCTTTGTGCATGGCGCTATATGCTGTCTTCTACTCGGTAAATGGTGCTATATGTTCTCTTGGTACAGTACATGGCTCTGGGTTGTATTGTCTTTGGATTATCGCACTACATGTTGTATTGTCCTTGCAGTATGGCCCTATATGTTGTTGTATTGTGCTTGGTGCATGGCGTTCAATGCTGCATTGTTTTTTGAGTATGGTGCTATAAGCTGTATTGTGCTTGGTGCAGGAAAATATATGTTGTATGGTCCTTGGTGCATGATGCTGTATGTTGTATTGTGCATGATACATGGAGCTATATTTTGTGTTTTATTTTACTCCATTAGGAGAAACCTATCACATAACTCCACATACCTCTTATCTATCTATCTATCTATCTATCTATCTATCTATCTATCTATTTATCTATCTAGATCTATCTATCTCTATCTATCTATCTATTTATCTATATCTATCTATCTAGTTCTATCTATCTATCTATCTCATATCTATCTATCTATCTATCTATCTATCTATCTATCTATCTATCTGTTTATATCTATTATCTATCTATCTATCTATCTATCTATCTATCTATCTATCTATCTATATCTGTCTGTCTCTATCTATCTATCTATCTCATATCTATCAATCTAGAAAACAGAAAGCAGTACCATACATGTGAGAAAGAGAGCAAAAATGCTAACCTCAGGATCCCAAGCAGCTTCATCTTTAATGTTTATCTCATATTTATCTATTTATCTCATATCTATCTTGCCTATATTTATATATTTCATATCTATCTGTATCTATCTATGCATTTATCCATCCATTTCTGTGTACAATATCTATCATATCTATCTATCTACACCACTGCAGTCATTTGCCCCAAAATATTAATCTGTGGGCTCCTTCTTTTTCCTGCAGTCCCATAGAAACCCGACTTGTAAGCAGATTATTTGCAGGCGTTTGAGTTTTATGCCTAAAATTAGAAGACTGAAAGCAAAAGCTTTTTTTTTTTTTTTTTCTTGCACAGAGGTGATTTTCCTCCAGCGGCCGCAGTGAATTCCAGATTTTTTTTTTGCAGATGATTTTTTTTAAGAGACAACTAAATAACCCAAAATATGAGCCCGTCTGCCGGATCTACTGCATTGCACACAGCTTTTACTTATAAACTGATGGGAGTCGGGGAGGGCATTGTCCACAGGAGGGAAAGGGGGAGCGGAAAAGAAGCGTCTGGAAGATCATTTCTTGACGAACTTTTTTCTTATTTATTTATTTCTCTTTTTTGCTTTTTTTTTCTTAAGAAATGTTGTTCCAGGGAGTGTCTGTGGCAGCTTGGCAGAAAATCCAGACGTTACCTCATAGCTGTAGACAGACAGCAAATTTTCTATGCCAGCCTAACGCTGCAGGAGTATTCAGCCTTGTGCCTTACTGATTAGCACTTCTGTTTCAAGGATTTTGCTGCAGTGAGGGTACTTGCTGTGTCTTTTGTCCAAATTGGATAACAGATAAGATGATGGGTTCAAGGTAATAGTTAGCAACTTTTTATATCTATCTCTATATATATATATAATCTCCTTACCATGAAAACTAATGTTGCTTGTTGTTGCTGAGGAGAAAAACGTGAGAAGTTAGACAGTCCATTAATAAAAAAATAAATAAAAACTATTTTAATAATAAAAAAAATGAAAAATAAAAACATATGAAAATGAAACAAAAATTAAAATAATTTTCCAACTTTCCTATTTATAGTACATTGAAAAGTCAAATCTGGCGAATTGTTACTTGAAAAAAAATAAACATCTTTTAATAAACTAAGCCCCCCCCCCCCTCCCCCCAATGCCTGCATCTTAACCGTGCCATTTGATTTAGACTACATGCACATGACACATGCACATGACCGTATGCCATCCGGTTTATTTTTGCGGATCCATTGTAACAATGCCTAAAACGGACAAGAATAGGACATGTTGTATTTTTTTGGCGGGGCTACGGAACAGACATACTGATGCAGACAGCACACGGTGTGCTGTCCGCATTTTTTGCGGGCCCATTGAAATGAATGGGTCCGCATCCTATCCGCAAAAAAAAAAACGGAACGGACACGGAAACAAACAATGTTCGTGTGCATGTAGCCCTAGGCGCAGAAGGAAAATGAGAAATTACAAAAGAGGTGCGAGACTTAAAGGCACAATGACATGGAAAGCCAACCGCTTCATTCTGCCTTTTTTTTTTTTTATCTTTTTTTGTCTTTTATGACTTTTTTTGAATTTTTTATGAATTCTGTCTAGTTTCTTTTCCTTTGCTGTGAAGTGAAATATATTTGTAGTTTGCAAATTAACTTAAAGGCACAGTATCCATTTTTGTAAATTAAAATAAAAAGGATTCAAATGACAAGACTGTCGGGCAAATGGTATCACAAAGAGGCGGGGCTTGTACAGATTTACATAAAAGGGAGTGGGAGACAGTTGTCGTGGCCAGGATCGCAGGAGCATCATAGTGTAGCGGTGATCCTACAGAAATGCATGAGATCACAGCGCGAGTCACACGTGTGCTGCAACTGCAACTGCAACTCGTGAATCATAAAAAAATCCAGCAGTGTTGGATTTTTTTGTGATTCAGGGGTTGCAATAGCAGCAAATGTGTGACTCACGCTTTAACGCCATATAGCTGTACCCTTAAACCCCTTGCAGACGAGCGCGTGTCACGCTGCCGGTCCACAGCGCAGCTCCCGGTCTTGGTTTCCTCCATTCCTCCATGGGTAAGAGATGTTGGGTAAGAACTAGAATTGAGCGAACTCGAACTGCAAAGTTCGGGATCGTACCGAACTTTGCGAGTTCGGGTACCCGAACCAGGACTTTTTTCACTGAAGTTCGGGTTCGGTTTTCGGGTGTTTTTATTATTTTCCGTTATAACAGAAAATAATTGCATTCTTAAAACAGAATGCTAAATAAAATGTCGATTGAGGGGTTAAAAAAAAAAACTGCGAGTGTGTATCTGCATCTTTCCCACATCGAGCAGGGTGGTAAGTAAAGTCTTGCTTATTACTTATAGGAGACGACACCAGTCAGTGCGTTGCAGGTAATATCGTGTCTTGCACTGGCCTTCAGTGTCGCGTTATTGTACATTTGTATACTGTTGCTGTTTACTGGTAACTACTAGCCGGACTATTTTAATTAGGCTACTTTCACACCTGCATTTAGATGCGGATCCGTCTGGTATCTGCACAGACGGATCCGCACCTATAATGCAAACGCTTGTATCCGTTCAGAATGGATCCGTTTGCATTATCATGAACAAACAAAAAAAAAGCATGATAATGCAAACGGATCCGTTTTGACTTACATTGAAAGTCAATGGGAGGCGGATCCGTTTTCAATTGCACCACATTGTAAGTCAGGACGGATCCGTTTGGCTCAGTTTCGTCAGACGGACATCAAAACGCTGCAAGCAGCGTTTTGGTGTCCGCCTCCAGAGCGGAATAGAGGCTGAACGGAGGCAAACTGATGCATTCTGAACGGATCCTTATCCATTCAGAATGCATTGGGGCTGAACTGATCCGTTTTGGGCCGCTTCTGAGAGCCTTGAAACGGATCTCACAGGCGGACCCAGAAACGGCAGTGTGAAAGTAGCCTTATCTGGCACTACGTCTCTGTCTAATATGTTCTAAAGTACTAACACTGCCGGTTGATCCTGTATCGTTGACTCTGTATTTTAGGAGTATCTGTTTTGACCCGTGGTTCTGGCCGCCTATATATCATTGTGTCGGCATTTTTAATTTGATTGTTTTCTATATCAGTGTGATTGCACTCTCTATATGTTGACGCATACAATTTCAAGTGCCCTGATGAACCCTCCTTCTACCTGGAGGGGGAAACGCGTTGGAATCTGTGACATATGGGATCTACGATTATGTAATAGGGTCTTTCTAAGGACAGTTTAGTCCTAGGCACGCGGACAGAGTGCATCTACCATCAAGGTGCATCTCTGGGCTGAGCAGATTGTGGAGGGTAAGAATAGGGACAGATTTCTCCCTAACCCAGTATCCCACTGGCTCAGTTTCCTACCACATAGAATTAACCGTTGATAGCTTTTTCACACAAAATCGGATGATTGATCCAGATTTCGTAAATTGTTTTTAATAATTATTAGATTAAATTGTTTTTAATTTAATATACAGTTGCAAGAAAAAGTATGTGAACCCTTTGGAATGATATGGATTTCTGCACAAATTGGTCATAAAATGTTATCTGATCTTCATCTAAGTCACAACAATAGACAATCACAGTCTGCTTAAACTAATAACACACAAAGAATTAAATGTTACCATGTTTTTTATGAACACACCATGTAAACATTCACAGTGCAGGTGGAAAAAGTATGTGAACCCCTAGACTAATGACATCTCCAAGAGCTAATTGGAGTGAGGTGTCAGCCAACTGGAGTCCAATCAATGAGATGAGATTGGAGGTGTTGGTTACAACTGCCCTGCCCTATAAAAAACACACACCAGTTCTGGGTTTGCTTTTCACAAGAAGCATTGACTGATGTGAATGATGCCTCGCACAAAAGAGCTCTCAGAAGACCTACGATTAAGAATTTTTGACTTGCATAAAGCTGGAAAGAGTTATAAAAGTATCTCCAAAAGCCTTGCTGTTGATCAGTCCACGGTAAGACAAATTGTCTATAAATGGAGAAAGTTCAGTACTGCTGCTACTCTCCCTAGGAGTGGCCGTCCTGTAAAGATGACTGCAAGAGCACAGCACAGACTGCTTAATGAGGTGAAGAAGAATCCTAGAGTGGCAGCTAAAGACTTACAAAAGTTTCTGGCATATGCTAACATCCCTGTTAGCGAATCTACGATACGTAAAACACTAAACAAGAATGGATTTCATGGGAGGATACCACAGAGGAAGCCACTGCTGTCCCAACAAAACATTGCTCCACGTTTACAGTTTGCACAAGAGCACCTGGATGTTCCACAGCAGTACTGGCAAAATATTCTGTGGACAGATGAAACCAAAGTTGAGTTGTTTGGAAGAAACACACAACACTATGTGTGAAGAAAGAGAGGCACAGCACACCAACATCAAAACCTCATCCCAACTGTGAAGTATGGTGGTGGGGGCATCATGGTTTGGGTCTGCTTTGCTGCGTCAGGGCCTGGACGGATTGCTATCATCAAAGGAAAAATTTATTCCCAAGTTTATCAAGACATTTTGCAGGAGAACTTAAGGCCATCTGTCCACCAGCTGAAGCTCAACAGAAGATGGGTGTTGCAACAGGACAACGACCCAAAACATAGAAGTAAATCAACAACAGAATGGCTTAAACAGAAGAAAATACTCCTTCTGGAGTGGCCCAGTCAGAGTCCTGACCTCAACCTAACAGATGCTGTGGCATGATCTCAAGAAAGCGAATCACACCAGACATCCCAAGAATATTGCTGAACTGAAACAGTTCTGTAAAGAGGAATGGTCAAGAATTACTCCTGACCGTTGTGCACGTCTGATCTGCAACTACAGGAAATGTTTGGTTGAAGTTATTGCTGCCAAAGGAGGTTCAACCAGTTATTAAATTCAAGGGTTCACATGCTTTTTCCACCTGCACTGTGAATGTTTACATGGTGTGTTCAATAAAAATATAGTAACATTTAATTATTTGTGTGTTATTAGTTTAAGCAGACTGTGATTGTCTATTGTTGTGACTTAGATAAAGATCAGATCACATTTTATGACCAATTTGTGAAGAAATCCATATAATTCCAAAGGGTTCACATACTTTTTCTTGCAACTGTATTTTAGGATATTGCCCTCAGTGATATTCAATTTATTATATACCTACCCCTAATGTTGCATGCTGTACATGAGGCATTAGTATACAATTTGATCATAAAGCATAGGCCCACTCACCATGACAAGGTTGCCTCTTTGAATGAGACCCTACTCTAAATTTGGCGCAGCGCTGCGTGGCGACCACCGGCGCTGCAGCACCGCACCAGCAGGCAGCCGGACCCAGCAGTCAAACAGCACCCCCGCTGTCTGGCAAAGCCACCCTGGCACACCTCATCCTTCTATCTTCATTCAGCAGGGCCTGCAGTGATGTCACCGCAGGTCCTTTTGCAGGTCCTTTTGCAGGTCCTGAAGAAAAGAAGATACCGGCTGTGCGATCAAGTGGATGAGGTGAGTTTATTATTATTATTTTTAATCCCTCAATAGACATTTTATTTAGCATTCTGTTTTAAGAATGCTATTATTTTCCGTTATAACCATGTTATAACGGAAAATAATAAAGTAAAGTTCAGGTCCCCATTGACTTAAATGGGGTCCGGGTTCGGGGTGAAGTTCGGGTCAAGCAGTGTGTTATTGTAAACAAAAGAGCCCTTGCCCTGCGCGATCTAGCATGAGATGCTCCGATGCTAGCATCAGGGGGGCTGCCTGGGTGAAAATATGGGTATGTATGGGTTCAGCTCTGAACCCGGACAACCCCTTTAAGGGAGTTTTCTAACGATGTGTGGGGCACAAAGGAGACTGAGCTGGATTGGACATGTATAGATAGGCACTGGGCAGGTTTAGAGTACAGTAAATGATAATGATGTGATATTATCCTTCCCTTGGCTTTACAGAAGTTGAGCGGCATGCCTATACTAACCAATCAGAAGCTTTATTTCAGTGCAGGGAAGCGCCTGGAACCATCACTTCATGCTCTTCTCCAGCCCTGTGCCTGCTCTGCCACTGCTCTCTGCAACAACAAAGATATTATGATCATCCAACTGGCTACAGAGAACCAGATCACTAAATGGGCCGGTTTATAAGATGGGGGAGTTTTCGTGAGCAATGGCGAGCCTAAATATGTGAATAAAACTTTGTGTGGAAACTGTATGTAGGTGTGTGGACCTGTCAGCGTGTGCAAAGTCGGACTGAAGTCCCTTTGGCCCAACAGAGGAATGATTCTGAGGGCCCACCTTCTGTGAATATAGGACCTTATGCGCCCTGTTTTATTACAGGTCCATTATCGTCAGAGCTTGGGCCCACCAGAGGATCCTCTGCTGGGCCAGTCCGGCCCTGAGTGTGTGGAGTATAGGTAGGTGAGAGGAGCATATGGAGGTGGGTGAATTGTGTGTGTGGGATCTGTGCACGAGGCATATTTAGGTGTGGAGTGTATATATGTCCCAAGCAGTATTCTTTTTCTCTGTATGACAGGTCATGACTTGCATGTTCTTCTCGGCGTTTTGGGTGTTGTAGGCGAATATTTGTCCATCTGACATGTCATAATGACCTTTTTTGATAAAGAGTGCTTTTTTGCGGCGAGGAATCTTGTGTGCTGGCCTGCTCTTCTAAAGTGGCCGATATTTTCTGGATGTGTGCCACTTTTGTGCCAAATTTTCACTGCGACTGTTATTAGGCTGTGTTCACATCAGGTTTCTGTCCCGTGTTTAACATATACACATGACGTATACGTAGAACAGATGCCTCCAATGGATTCCATACAGGGGCAAAAATGACTTATTTAAAATATACTGTACATTTTTTTGCTGGACTCGGATGGAAAAGTGTAATGTGCTACATTTCTATGTAAGGCTACTTTCACACTCGTGTTTTGGGCGGGTCCGTCATGGATCTACAAAAACGGATCCATTACAATAATACAACCGCATGCATCCATCATGAATGGATACATTTGTATTATCTTTAACATAGCCAAGACGGATCCATCTTGAACACCATTGAAAGTCAATGGAGGACGGATCCGTTTTCTATTGCACCAGATTGTGTCAGTGAAAACGGATCTGTCCCCATTGACTTGTGTGCCAGGACGGATCCATTTGGCTCAGTTTCGTCAAACAGACAGCAAAACACTGCAGGCAGCATGTACACGACCGCATGTGTATTGCGGCACGCAAAAAAAAAGGATGACGTCCGTATGGCGTCCGTTTTTTTTGCGGATCAATTGTAACAATGCCTATCCTTGTCTGCAAAACGGACAAGAATAGGACATGTTATATATTTTTTTGCGGGGCTACGGAACGGACATACGGATGCGGATAGCACACTGTGTGCTGTCTGCATTTTTTGCGGACCCATTGAAATGAATAGGTCCTCATCCTATCCGCAAAAAAAACGTAACGGACACGGAAACAAAATACATTTGTGTGCATGAGTATTTTCCATTCCTTATTGTTTGATTTCATATGTGGAAAATGTCAGGAAGAACTGCAGTCATTAATGTCGTTCGGCACCTGATTCCTGCATGTCCCCAGTTTTCTAGTTTTAAGGGCCTATTCGCATTGCATTTGTGTAAGCCGTGTACCGGGTGTGCTCCCCATGATACAGCGAAGTCACGAACGAGGAAAACAACTCCACCACCAGCTTTTGCCAAAACAGAATTTTACTTAAACGTGGTAATGAACACAACCACAAATGCTGGGAACATACAATAAATTTACATACACCTAGCCCGAAGGCTGAGACTCTTGTGCTGCACAGCGCAGCGCCCATCGATGGATGCAGGAGGAAAGCGTGGTAATTGACTTACTGGCGGTCTCAACTAAACTGCCACACTTTACCTGTTATTAACCTAAAAAAACAAAAATAACTGTATGGGTGTGAGGTACGGGCTAGCCTGCGGTGCAGCACACCAGCTTACAATCTTACAAAGCTCTACAGAATTCCCCCTCCTATCACTGGTCCTGTAGCATGTGTAACATCCCAGAGTTATGTTACTAAACTCTTTTTCCCCTCTACTATTTGTTGGTAACATGTGCCTTGTCATCTATTCCTCACAAATGTGCATATTCTAAGCCTGTTACATGTATTTGCTGTAATTTCCATGTACACCAGCAGGTGGCAGCAATGTTTAGCAAGGCCTTAGAACAGTTTAGCATATCTGGACTGGAATAGTACATTCCAGTTTAGCTCCCCCCTCTTTGAGCAGAGTGGGCACGCCCATGTCCTGCCTCATGGGGAGGAAAGGAAGTTACAGTTAGTGTGCCAGCCACCCCGGCTAGGGGAAGGCTGTGCTGGTAGGAGCTCCCAGTTCTAGGGATCCCAAACCAGGATCTTGTCTCGGTTGAGACCAAAGATCTTCATTCCCAGTCTGAGCCTGCAGCCTCAACTGGTGACAAGCAAGCAACCACCTCCAGAACTCCAGGACAAACCATTCCCTGTGAGCATAACTGTGAGTAACTATCCAGAGACCAGGCCAAATTTCTCCTTAGCTAGTCAGTCCCATACACAGCAGAAGATAGACAGAGCAGAAGACAGATTCCTGCCATATTCTCCAGGCACATGATAGGAGCAGAAGAGATATTGATCCCTGCCATACATTGCCAATACCTGCTGGGACCCAAGACTATTGCTGTAACTCATATGGATTAATGCTGCCTCCAGTAAAGACAAGTTGAATTATATTTCAAGTCTTGATCTCATTCATTGCTACCAAGTTCCTCAATTACTCCTACTAGCAACACACTCATTTATTGCAAGTGAGCCAGGATCCAGGAGTCCAGCCGTACCAAGGTAGGAGACACCGTTGACACTATACCTACTACTACAAAGAGACATTACACCACTCTGGCATTCCTCACCTGGTACGTGAGTTGCAACACCTTAAAGGGCCCTGGGACTGTACCCTGCGCACGCTGCAATTGTCGTCACGAACAAAAACTATAGACTTACATACCCATATCCGGACCCACTGCATAATTTGGCGTCCGCCTAACCGTACCACGGTCCGGCTCATTGCACATGTGGCTGAGAATTCCTCCTGAGCCAAACGCCAGCCTGGCTTGAGTTTGTGGGAAGTTTATCAGCTCTCCAATGTGAAATGTCACTTTAAATTGTGGAGTCCTTGCAATGAACAATAGCAACACTTGTGGCCTTACACAAACAGAGACACTAACTAACTACCTGGTCTCAGTCTCTAGGCGCCAACACTGTGGTGATGTGCGTGCACGACCTTACCGACCCGGGTCTGCTCTGCCTCTGCTGGTGACTCGGAATTGAACAAATGCCTTTCCAACAAGAATGCCATACCGCAGTGTATGCCGCTTTGCTTCTCAGCTCTCATCAGCCTTCCTGAAAGCAATCCTCGTTCCTCTGGACAGGATCAGGGTCTTGGACACAATCAGCCTAACTTAGCTGCCGCTCTGGTCACTGAGGTATGCCCCCACACCTGGATGCCGTCGGATCCTATGCTGACACAGTTACTCAGTCTCAGCTCCCTCTAAGATGGCTGCTCCCTTTCTCTTTCTCTCCAGGCTCTGTATAACCCCACCACTCATGAATATGGACATACAGTTAGGTCCATAAATATTGGGACATCAACACAATTCTAAAATTTTTGGCTCTTTACACCACCACAATGGATTTGAAATGAAACACGCATGCAATCTGCATGTCACCCGCGCTGGAAAAACGCAACAAAACTGGCAGCACTCGCAGGAAAAATCGCATGATTTTCCCTCAACCAAATCTGTGACGTCCGTGTGAAAGATGCCTAACAATACATTAGTAAGTGGCTTGTATTAACTTTCTCTACATGATACATGCAGTGTCGGACTGGAGTACGTAGGGCCCACCAGTAAAATTTATTTTGGGGGCCCACCGTACGGATACATTCAAATATAATAAATAATCTAACAAGTTTTTTATATGAACATAGGCTGGTGGAGATGCTGTACATTGAATATACAGTCAGGTCCATAAATATTGGGACATCGACACAATTCTAACATTTTTGGCTCTATACACCACCACAATGGATTTGAATTGAAACAAACAAGATGTGCTTTAACTGCAGACTGTCAGCTTTAATTTGAGGGTATTTACATCCAAATCAGGTGAACGGTGTAGGAACTACAACAGTTTGCATATGTGCCTCCCACTTGTTAAGGGACCAAAAGTAATGGGACAGAATAATAATCATAAATCAAACTTTCACTTTTTAATACTTGGTTGCAAATCCTTTGCAGTCAATTACAGCCTGAAGTCTGGAACGCATAGACATCACCAGACGCTGGGTTTCATCCCTAGTGATGCTCTGCCAGGCCTCTACTGCAATTAAAGCTGACAGTCTGCAGTTAAAGCACATCTTGTTTGTTTCATTTCAAATCCATTGTGGTGGTGTATAGAGCCAAAAATGTTAGAATTGTGGCGATGTCCCAATATTTATGGACCTGACTGTATATTCAGTCTGTAGCTATGTTTAGGAAACAGTGGCATCTTGTGGCCAAACAGCAGAATGTCAGTCCAGATCATTTAATTTAATCTACACAAACAGAGTTCAGACAAGGAGAGCTGTTTCCCCATCTCACATTCGTGTGGAGCTTGCGATACAGCTGCTCTGTGTTAGAGTACCACAGCCTGTTCTTATCCCATATTTATGAGGTTATCCAACATGTAAAACATGCCCCCCAATGCCTGGCTCCTCATAAAGGAGTTGGGGGCAGCCAATAACAGGCCTGCGACGGTGACGAGCCTCCTAGCGTCCCTAGTGTCTTAAAGTGTAACTCCGATTTAAGGCTGACTGAGCATTTGACCAATGGCTGTCTAAGGGTACGACCACACGGCATAGTCGTGTGGCGCCTTGCTATGTGTCCCAGCTGATTAATCGGTCTATATCAGGGATCAGCAACCTTCGGCACTCCAGCTGCTGTGAAACTACAACTCCCAGCATGCTCACTAAGGCTACTTTCACACTAGCGTTAACAAAAACGCTTCAGTTTTGTCCTAATGCATTCTGAATGGAAAGCAATCCGTTCAGTATGCATCAGGATGTCTTCCGTTCCGTCCCTTTTACGGTATTTGACCGGGGAAAATACTGCAGCATGCTGCGGTATTTTCTCCGGCCCAAATTCCGGAACACTTGCCGGCTTGCCGAATCCGGTATTAATTTCCATTGAAATGTATTAATGCCGTAACCGGTACCAAGTGTTCAGGAAATTGCCGCATTGACGGATCCAGTTTTCCAGTCTGCGCATGTGCAGACCTTTAAAAATGGGGAAAAAATAAATACCGGATCCGTTTTTCCGGATGACACCGGACAGACGGATCCAGTATTTCAATGTGTTTGTCAGACGTATCCGCATCCGGAAACAAATGATATCCGTTTGCATACGGATCTCCGGATCCGGCAGACAGTTCCAGCAACAGAACTGCCTGCCGGATTCTTCTAACACTAGTGTGAAAGTACCTTTAGGCGTCATGCACGCGACCGTTGTTGTGTTCCGTTCCGCAAAATGGGGTTCCGTGATCCGTTTCCATTTTTGTTTCCGTGTGTCTTGCTTTATTTTTGGAGGATCACCAGACATGAAGGAAAGTTAAAAAAAATCTACGACAGGTTTGCCATGCAAATGATAGGAAAAAAACGGACGCGGATGACAATCTTATGTGCCTCCGTGTTTTTTAGTGGTCCCATTGACTTGAATGGGTCCGCAAACCGTTTTCCGCGAAAATAATAGGACAGGTTATATTTTTTTGACGGACTGGAACCACGGATCACAGACACGGATGACAAATGGTGCATTAGCCGAGTTTTCAACGGACCCATTGAAAGTCAATGGGTCCGCAGAAAATCACGAAATACGGCACAACGGACACGGAATAAAACAACGGTTGTGTGCATGAGGCCTTACTCGGCTGTTTTTGTAACTCATAGAATTGAAAGGAGGATTCTGGGAGTTGTAGTTTCAGAACAGCTGCAGTGCTGGAGGTTGCTAATGACCAGTGATGGTCAGTTCGCAGTGTTCGCCAGCGAACACACGCGGGCTGCCATCTTTAATAAGGTAGACTCAACCGTCCGGTGATGCACAGGTAAGCCCTTGCCTGTGCCGAGAGACGGTCTGAAATCCAATGCAGTCACCGGGAGCAGGCAGTTCCGAGAACAGCCCGATGAAGGTCCCCGGCGGCTGTTCTCGGAACTGCCTGCATTAAATTTCAGACCGGCTCCCGGCACAGGTAAGGGCTTACCTGTTCATGGCCGGACGGGTGAGTCTACCTTAATAAAGATGGCAGCCCGCATGTGTTCGCTGGTGAACACTGCAAACTCACCATCACTGCTAATGACAATACAGGCTGACTAAACAGTGTGGTCTCATTATTTTAAATTAGAGCTTGCTGTGGCCCGTATGGCCACGGTACTCAAATGCAGCGCAGCCGCAGCAAGCGTCACACAACTGCGCTATGTGGTCATACCCAAAAAGCGTATCAACAGTTTTTGTCTGTCTCACCAATATGGAACTCTAAATATGGCCCTGAGGTGCCCCATGGAAAAAATCCAAGTGCCTCCACCCCAATCCTGATTGATCCGCATTCACTGCCTGTACATCTATTCAACTTTTCTATGGTTACTCTAATTTCATGCACTCCCCTATCTGAACAGGGATGATCACATTCTTTATGTGAACTTCCCGGGTCATGAATAGAATGTCAGAACAGAACAAAGCCAAAACAAGTCAGAGGAGGTGAATAAATACGGAATACAACTCTATAATACAATGCACGTTTGTATGCCATGCAGGGTGTGTGGAAAGCTGGATGAAACCCCTATGGGCTTGGTGATGGTGCATTGAGCATAAAATGGCAGCTGCTGCACACAGTCTGAGCAGTTTTTTGTTTTTCCATTTATCCCTCGTCCTGTTTAATCCTCTCTCTCCACAGCCTCCTCCCAACTGAGACATAGACTGGTATCAATGAAGTTATCGCGCTGAGACTTAATAGATCCGGGGCCGCCCGCGAGCACTAACAAAGTCGACACCAGCATAAAGTGTTTGCGTTAACCTGATTACTATTCAGCCCCTGTCACAGGGAACCGTTTTGGAAATCTGACAGTGTCATCCAAAATGGAAAGGTCAGAACAAGAGGAAATAGTAAAAAAAAAAAATGCGCGGGATGATGGAGTGACCTATTGGATCAAAAGGAAGTTAGCCTTTCATTGTCTCATGTTGAGCGCCGACGCCAAAGTCTAGAAAAGTTGTTTTTTTTGTGCTGCAGCTGCACGCGTTCCCATTCACAGCAGCCCAGAGAAACACAAAAGCTTCTGAACATGAGGCTCCTCAAGTATCACTTTCCGTTCACCTCTCCTCTTATTGATTCGCCTGGCATGCAGATGGCAAGCGCCGTCCTCCTAACCTGCGGTCATCTACACGAAAGTGTGCTCCGCCGCATTTTTGCTGCACTACTGTCTATTTAGGTCACTTGGTTTGCACAAATCAGGCCATGGTTTCCACTGGCAAAGCGACAAGAAGACCGCAGGGTAGTTAAATTGTAAAGCAAGCGCCTTCCTCTGTGCTGCCTGCAAATGTGAGAGAAAGTAGAAGTCCCATGCCTCTGCTTTTTTCCACACTGTAGATTATGGTGGAAGAGGAAGCGGTGACAGTTTATGTTATGGGGTCATTTTGCTCTTCTTTGGTTGGTAAACACTAACCTAACATAACATACCCCTCCTCAGGTGGAAAAGGGTATTCCGCACTTTTTTGTTTCCCAGTGGTAAGGCCCACCCCTGAATAGCCTGACCACACCCCCCAAATCCACCCCTGATTATGGCAAGGTTGCATCCATGCCCTGTTTTAATCTTGCAAAAGGGTGGATCCAGCAAGTGTTTACTCCCCCCAACAGCCTCTCAACCTAAAATATGTTTTATAAAATTATAAATACAGGCTCCACCCCTTTATTGAGGCTCCTCCCATTAGTCTTTGGGTAGTTCTACCTAATAATCTTCTATTTCTCATTGGTGGTTTAGTTTATAACCATTCTGTCTGAACAACCTCATGCACACGGCAAATTGTGGATTTGAAAAACACGGATACCAGATGTGTGTGCGTTACGCATTTTGTGGAACGGAACGTCCTGCCATCTATAGAACAGTCCTATCCTTGTCCGTAAAATGGATAGCACACAGGAGTGCTGTCCGCCTCTTTTGTGGCCCTACTGAAATGAATGGGTCCGGATATCCGATTTGCAAAAAATGCGCACAAAAAACACGGTCGTGTGCATAAGCCCTAAAGCATAAAGAAGTAACCAGGGGAACAGTTTTAGGCTAAGTTCACACGAACGTGTGTGATCTGTGGCCGTATTGCAGCCCGCAAATCGCGGGCCGCAATACACGGCCACAGTTCCGTGTCAATTCCGCATCACGGATGCGGACCCATTCACTTCAATGGGTCCGCAAATCCGGAATCGCGGAACGGCCGCACGGGACGGGACCCCTCGGAAGCACTACGGAGTGCCTCCGTGGGGTTACGTCCCGTACTTCCGTTCCGCTAAAAGATAGAACAAGTCCTATCTTTTAGCGGAACGGCCGGATCGCGGACCCATTAAAGTGAATGGGTCCGCGATCCGATGCGGCTGACCTGCGGCCGGCGATTGTGCATTGCGGCCCGCTATTTGCGGGCCGCAGCACAGGCACGGGTCACACACGTTCGTGTGAACTCGGCCTTAGAGTGGGTAAGCAGTGAGTGAGTGAAGCATGCTCCGCCATATAAGAAGTCACCAGCATTATAGATGGCAGACAGTAAGTAGGTGGTCCTGTTAGGGGGCATTCACACAAGGCCGATTTTTTTGCTGCAATTTTTACAACTGAAAATCTGTTCCATTGATCTAAATGGATTTGTTTGGGAGGTAAACACATTTCTGCAAGTTCCATGCAAATAAATGGAACTGACTTTTAGTCGCAGAAATTTTCTGCAACAAAATCTGCCGCATGTGAACGATCCCTAAACCTTCCTGCACCCAGGTGTGGGTTTTCAAACAGAATTTCCATGCATATTTTTGCGCAAATTTCTTTGCGTACCAAATATGCACAATTATTTGAGGTGTATTTGCCCCAATCTCACCCATTGCATTGCAAAGGGTAAAATCCGCACTAAAAATCAACATAAACAATTGTTAGGCCTCGTCCACATTTCTGTTTTTCACTTACGTGTGCTGTATGCATCTTCTGCGGACAGCACACGTACCCATTGATTTCAATTTGTCTGTTCACATTTCAGTATTTTATTACTGACCGCGGGTCAGTAAAAAAAAAAATCACAGAGACATGCACGACTTTGATCCGTGATGCGGACCAAGCACACCCATTGAAGTCTATGGGATGGCATCCGTGTTGCGTCCGTTTTTACTGAAGACTGATAGGAGATTCTTTGGAAACTCATTTTCAGCTGAGGAAAGGCCATGAATTACGAACGACAAACGGATGGTAAAAATGGACACACGGACTAACTAAGGATCCTTCACGGATAAAACACGTATGCTTTTTTTCACGGACGTGACACCGACAAGGAAATGTGGACGAGGCCTCATGCTGAGGATTTCAAAATCCTCATGGAATATGTATGCAAAGGGTACATGAGATTTGTGAAATTATTCAAAAAACATTTAAAAAAATGGACGCCTCAGCAACAATCGCATTGGATTAACCTCAGTGCAAGGAGATCGCATCCAATTCCGTGCGGGTTGTCAGCGTCCTCATAGCGGGGGAATGGTGTTGCTTCTGGAAATAAAACTACAGCAAAAGATAATTGTGGAAATGCTTTATGATTGCAGCCGAGCATTTAATTAGCCGATTAGAGCAATTAAACATTGACAAAGTAAATGGCACATGTGATTAATGAAATCAATCTGTACAAAGTAACAAGATGGAAGGGAATAGCGCGAGCAGCAGCGCTGCAAATAAAATGGGAGGGGGGTGACGGCGGCCCGGCTGTTATTGAGTCAATTCAGAGAAGATGACAAGCGCTATTATTTGCTACAGTTATTTGTATCCTTGTGTTAAGTATACACAAGGCGCTGCAGGCAGACGTGTGACACTACAACCTCCAGCAGGGCATGACGACTGGAGACGACCGGAATGCAATTCCTTTGTGTCTTAATAGTCAACATCAATAAGACTGAATAGAACTTACAGCAAAAGAACAGACAGCGGGAATGATATTCAATATACAGGGCGGGGGAGGGTTGCCTCATGTATACAGGGGGTCGATGGATACTGAGAATGAAAGGAGGGATGCAAAGAATTAAAGGGGCCCTCCTGTCAAAGAAGGTTAATCACTACATATATATTAAAAACTTCTGCAACTTTCTAACAGACCGCGGCCCACATTTTCTATTGTGATTGCACCTAGTTTAGGTCTCCTTGCTTGCTGTCAGTGAATGGGGGCATTTTGGTTTGTATCCGAGGCTGAGGGTATGTTACAATTGTATTCAGTCTAGACAATACCCTGTGAGCTAAACCAGCAGCACAAAAATCTCTCCTGTGCTGATCATTTGTTACAATGTTTTAGCGCAGGTATTCAGTCCAAGCAGTTTAGATCGCCTAGACCAGGCATGGCCAACCGGCGGCTCTCCAGCTGTTGTAAAACTACAACTCCCACCATGCCCTGCTGTAGGCTAATAGCTGTAGGCAGTCTGGGCATGCTGGGAGTTGTAGTTTTACAACAGCTGGAGAGCCTCAGGTTGGCCATCCCTGGCCTAGACTGTACACCTCAATTGTGGAAAGTATTAATTTGGATGTAAATGAGAATGTTCCTATTCAATGGCCGCATGCAGAGGTCTATGAAAAAGTGAGAAATTAAAATATATATATATAAGTTGCAGAGCTTTTCTTTATAAACTGTGGCGGAGTTACTTATCCTATAAATGGTGTAAACTTAGACAGGCTGTCTAGCCCTGCACCAGGGGCTCAGGCTGTAGGATAAATGTGTTGTGGGCACAGACGCTTTAGGCCTCTTTCACACGACCGTTGTGTGCACCCGTGGCCGTTGTGCCGTTTTCCATTTTTTTTCGCGGACCCCATGACTTTCAATGGGTCCGTGGAAAAAAACGGAAAATGCACCGTTTTGCAGCCGCATCCGAGATCCGTGTTTCCTGGCCGTGAAAAAAATATGACCTGTCCTATTTTTTTCACGGCCAACGGTTCACGGACCCATTCAAGTCAATGGGTCCGTGAAAGAACACGGATGCACACAAGATTGGCATCCGTGTCCGTGATCCGTGGCCGTAGGTTACTTTTTATACAGACGGATCCGAAGATCCGTCTGCATAAAAGCTTTTTCATAGCTGAGTTTTCACTTCGTGAAAACTCAGAACCGACAGTATATTCTAACACAGAAGCGTTCCCATGGTGATGGGGACGCTTCTAGTTAGAATACACTACAAACTGTGTACAAGACTGCCCCCTGCTGCCTGGCAGCACCCGATCTCTTACAGGGGGCCGTGATCAGCACAATTAACCCCTTCAGGTGCGGCACCTGAATGGGTTAATTGTACTATCATATCCCCCTGTAAGAGATCAGGGCTGCCAGGCAGCAGGGGGCAGACCCTCCCCCCCTCCCCAGTTTGAATATCATTGGTGGCCAGTGCGACCCCCCCCCCCCTCTATTGTAATAATAGGTTGGTGGCCAGTGCGGCCCCCCCCCCCTCCCTCTATTGTAATAATTCGTTGGTGGCACAGTGTGCGCCCCCCCCCCTCCCTCCCTCGATTGTAATAATTCGTTGGTGGCACAGTGTGCGCCCTCCATCGGCCCCCCCTCCCTCTATAGCATTAACAACATTGTTAGCCAGTGTGCGGCCTCCCATCTCCCCCCCCCCCATCATTGGTGGCAGCGGAGTTCCGATCGGAGTCCCAGTTTAATCGCTGGGGCTCCGATCGGTAACCATGGCAACCAGGACGCTACTACAGTCCTGGTTGCCATGGTTACTTAGCAATAGTACAATAGTAGAAGATTCATACTTACCTGCTGCTGGCTGCTGCTGCGATGTTCGTGTCCGGCCGGGAGCTCCACCTACTGGTAAGTGACAGGGTCTGTGCGGCGCATTGCTAAATGAACTGTCACTTACCAGTAGTAGGAGCTCCCGGCCGGACACGAAAATCGCAGCTCCCAGGTAAGTATGAATCTTTTACTATTGTACTATTGCTAGTAACCCGCTGCCACCAATGATCGGGGGGGATGGGAGGCTGCACACTGGCCACCAATGTTGTTAATGCTATAGAGGGAGGGGGGGCCGATGGGGGGCGCACACTGTGCCACCAACGATTTATTACAATAGAGGGAGGAAGGGGGAGGGGGGGCGCACACTGTGCCACCAACGATTTATTACAATAGAGGGAGGAAGGGGAGGGGGCGCACACTGTGCCACCAACGATTTATTACAATAGAGGGAGGAAGGGGGGGGCGCACACTGTGCCACCAACGAATTATTACAATAGAGGGAGGAAGGGGGGGGGGCGCACTGGCCACCAATGATATTCAAACTGGGGAGGGGGGGGGGGTCTGCCCCCTGCTGCCTGGCAGCCCTGATCTCTTACAGGGGGATATGATAGTACAATTAACCCCTTCAGGTGCGGCACCTGAGGGGTTAATTGTGCTGATCACGGCCCCCTGTAAGAGATCGGATACTGCTAGGCAGCAGGGGGCAGTCATGTACACAGTTTGTAGTATATTCTAACTAGAAGCGTCCCCATCACCATGGGAACGCCTCTGTGTTAGAATATACTATCGGAAATGAGGTTTCACGATCTAACTCATATCCGACAGTATATTCTAACATAGAGGCGTTCCCATGGTGATGGGGACGCTTCAAGTTAAAATATACCATCGGATTGGAGAAAACTCCGATCCGATGGTATAAAAGGGACTCCAGACTTTACATTGAAAGTCAATGGGGACGGATCCGTTTGAAATGGCACCATATTGTGTCAACGTCAAACGGATCCGTCCCCATTGACTTGCATTGTAATTCAGGACGGATCCGTTTGGCTCCGCACGGCCAGGCGGACACCAAAACGACTTTTTTTTCATGTCCGAGGATCCTCCAAAAATCAAGGAAGACCCGCGGACGAAAAAACGGTCACGGATCACGGAAAAACGGGACCCCGTTTTGCGGACCGTGAAAATATACTGTCGTGTGCAATAAGCCTTACTCTAACTCTATGCCAACTTGGTTGGCTATTTAGCTCAACATGGCCCATCTTGCATCATGAAGCCATGACCCCTTACAGGGGTTATCCATTTCTGGATGGGTCATCCGCATCTGATTGGTGGGGGCTGAGTGCACCTCGTTAGGTCGTGATGTCATTGGCCTAGGGGCCTTCGCAAACAGCTGATCGGTGGGGGTCCCGGGTGTTGGACCTCCACCAATCAGATGCTGATGACTTAGGGCTCATGCACACGACTGTTGCCTGTTTTGTGGTCCGCAAATTGCAGAACCCCAAAACACGGATACTGGGTGTGTGCGTTCCACGGAACAGAACGTCCAGGCCATACTAGTACAGTCCTATCCTTGTCCGTGATGTAAACAAGGCTAGTAAAAAAATATAGTAAGCAGCACTAGACACTCTGCTTTGGGGTAAGACATATAAAAAATTCAGGTACCAGGTATAGTGGTCCAGGATGGTGCCAGCGAAAAGAGATCCAGGCTACGGGTCCCTTGAGATAGTAGAATATATATCCACAGCACTCTTCAATTTGTGCAAAAAATCCGGTTCTTTTATTCAGTCAGCAGCATACAATTGCAATTGCACGGTGTGCGGTCCACATTTTTTGCAGCCCCATTGAAGTGAATGGGTCCGCATCCGAGCCGCAAAAATTGCAGATCGGATACGGACCAAAAATACGTTCATGTGCATGAGCCCTCATCCAGAGGATAGGTCATCATTTACAAAGAGACGGATGAGGCCCTTTAACGTTAAGCCCAGGGGTGTACCATCAATGAGGCCAAGTGATGCGATTGCCTCAGGCGGCAAGACATAGAGACAAGTGGGGGCAGTGGCAAGACCGTGGGATTATCTCTCTATATTCAACTATATGACAGTATGCCTTTAAACAGTGGGGCTGGAGGGGTTGGGCGCGGTTTAAATTTTTGCCTCAGGCAGCAGAAAGGCTAGGTGCATCCCTGGCTAAGCCCCATCCTTTTTCCATTTTCGAGAAAATTGTAGAAACCCTAGTTGAGCCAAATTGTGCCACTTCTTAGACAGATTCTAAGTGCCAGGTGCAGACATATTAGTAAATCTGGGCCAGTGTCCTGTCCACTGCTAAACTGATTTCTATTGTAAGAGAAGTCAGGGCTGATTCATATGACCACGATCGGTCTGGGTGTCGGCCTCATCTCCTGGGCCTACCATGGCTCCCCTGACCTGAACTGACTGTATCATTGTGATTTATTATAGTCACGGGGCTATTGTACTGTAAGTCCCTCATCAAGTGAGTACACAACAGTAGCCTCGCGATCAGACAGAGACTGGCTATATCATAAATTACTATGATACCGTCAGGTCAGGTCAGTGGAGCCATGTTTGGCCCGGGTGATGCGGCTGACATGTAGACTGTGTTTCCCAGGCTGATCACAGTCGCGTGCATGAGCCTTTAGTTACTTCCCTGCTCTGGTCAGTCGGTTATATTTTAGATGAACATATAATCTTTGGCCACTGATAAAAAGAGATCATGTTTTAAGAAGGATGGGAAGGTTCTCCGACTCTGGTTGGCTGCCAGGGAGACGAAAGAGGGTGTAGGAAGGAAGACCCTTTTGGGTGACAGACAAAGCAGCCCCATAAAAACTAACATGACTAACAATGGTGTCAGGTATAGTTACTGCCCAGAAGGGCTCAGGCAAGGTCTCGTAAAGTGACAAGAGAGTCCAAGATGGTGGTGAATCATGTGGTTAAACCTCTAATAACTGGGCAGCCATCTTTTCATCATCTCAGCAGTCATGATTAGTATTAAGGGTTTCTGTAGCATCACTGGCTGCTGTGTGTGTGTTTTGTGTTCTCCGGTAAATATAGTCTGCGCTACGCTTCCCATTGTGACGCCCTGCTGGATCCAGTAAGACAATTTATTACGTTAATGAGTCAGGTGACCACTAATGATATCGCTGCACACATCCCCTTCAGCTATAAACTACAAGAGCTCATCATAATTACCTTCTGTTATTTCAATAATATTTAATAAGCTGGGAAAAAATCCAACCGGAAAAAATGCAGAAAGAAAAATGTTTCCAAATTTTTGAATATTTCTGTAACCATGTGACTGTATGGAAATGGCCCTTAAAATAAGTGTGGTGATGTGGTTCATTATTCTCCCTGTTTACCTGATCACACTTCTAGCTTCATTGTGGGGTCTATAGAGAGGAAGGGGTCCTGTATACATACACAATGCCTATAGGGTCATGCGAGGCCAACTCAAGCTTTGTCAAGCTTCCCTATGCCTTACAGCATAAATAGTATGGATGGCCTATGGGTAATACATGCAAACAACATGTCTTGGTTATGTAAGGTAGTTTTCCTCAACTCAAGTCCTCAGGGCCCGATCATGTTAGGATTTCCTTAGTATTGAGCAGGTGATATAATTTATGTCAATGCATCAGGACTTGGACAAGTGGTACCTTGGAACCGAACCCGAGTTCGGGAAATAGTAGAAATTAATTTATGATATTATTCCCTGAAGTCTCGCGAGATTTCGCGAAGTAATAACTTTGGCTCATCTGAGCCAATACATTCTAATACTGTACGGATCGCTTGCTACGTACAGTATTCAAACAAAGTATTATGCAAATCGACTTCAGATGAAACATCCGAAGTCGATTCACTCATCCCTAGTCGTAACCATGGAAACGAGAAGTGTATAATGTGATAGAAAAAATGAATCCAGCCAGCAAAGGAAACAAAATGGACAATAAGGCCCCTTTCACCCGAGCGGGTTTTCCGCGAACGTGACGTGAACGCATTGCACCTGCACTGAATCCGGACCCATTCATTTCAATGGGGCTGTGTACATGAGCAATGTTTTTCACGCATCACTTGTGCGTTGCACGAAAATCGCAGCATGTTCTATATTCTGCATTTTTCACGAAATGCAGACCCCATAGAAGTGAATGGGGCCGCGTGAAAAACGCATTTCATCCGGATCCACTGCGTTGCGTTTTTCACGCAAGTAACTTAACAACGTTCAAGGGATATCAGACAGGAAGTAGGAGTTTCTCTGCATCTGGCTTGAGGCAGCACATGAGCCAGAAGTTTGCTGCACCATTTTACAGACCTTGCGGAGCCAAAAAAATCCAAAATGCCAAAGGCACCACGGGCGATGGACATGGAGAGGCTCATTGTCCTCATGCAGTACAGGCCCTGCCCTGCTTCTGGGATCTTCGTTCTGGGGAGTACCAGGACCGCTATAAGAAAGATGCGGTCTGGGTGGAGGTAACCCAGGATCTATTTGCCACCATCTGGGAGAAAACCCAAGGCCAAAGTCAGAAGAATTTGAGTAAGTAAACAATGTATACATGTTTGATCCTTGCTGTCCTCCCTAGTATATAGGCCATGTCATACATTTTCCTCCCTAGTATATAGGCCATTTCATATGTTATCCTCCCTAATATATAGGCCATGTCATACGTTATCCTCCGTAGTATATAGGCCATGTCATATGTTATCCTCCCTAGTATATAGGCCATGTCATACGTTATCCTCCCTAGTATATAGACAATGTCATATGTTATCCTCCCTAGTATATAGGCCATTTCATATGTTATCCTTCCTAGTATATAGGACATGTCATATGTTATCCTCCCTAGTATATAGGTAATGTCATATGTTATTCTCCCTAGTATATAGGCCATGTCATGTTATCCTCCCTATTATATAGGCGAAGTCATACGTTATCCTCCCTAGTATATAGACCATGTCATATGTTATCCTCCCTAGTATATAGGCCAAGTCATACGTTATCCTCCCAGGTATATAGGCCATGTCATAAGTTATCCTCCCTAGTATATAGGCCATGTCATGTTATCCTCCCTATTATATAGGCAAAGTCATACGTTATCCTCCCTAGTATATAGGCCATGTCATATGTTATCCTCCCTAGTATATAGGCCAAGTCATACGTTATCCTCCCAGGTATATAGGCCATATCATAAGTTATCCTCCCTAGTATATAGGCCATGTCATACGTTATCCTCCCTAGTATATAGACCAGTCATATGTTATCCTCCGTAGTATATAGGCCATGTCATATGTTATCTTCCCTAGTATATAGGACATGTCATATCTTATCCTCCCTTGTATATAGGCCATGTCATATGTTATCCTCTCTAGTATATAGGCCATGTCGTACGTCATCCTCCCAGGTATATAGGCCATGTCATACGTTATCCTCCCTAGTATATAGGGCATGTAATATGTTATCCTCCCTAGTATATAGGCCATGTCATATGTTATCCTCCCTAGTATATAGACCATGTCATACGTTATCCTCCCTAGTATATAGGCCATGTCCTACATGATCCTCCCTAGTATATAGGCCAGTCATATGTTATCCTCTGTAGAATTGTATATTTGCCTACATTTTCCTTTCTTGTCTTTTTATTACAAGTTGAAGAGGTCAAGAATTGTTGGCGGAGCTGCCAGGACCAATTCAGAATAGAAATGAAGCATCATGGGCGGAGTGGTTCCGGGCCACCCAAGAAAAGGCCCTATATATTCAAGGAGCAGCTGATGTTCCTCCGTGACGTCATGGAGCTGCGTCCGTAAGAACATTCTACACACTGACCACACATGTTAAACAATATACACTGTATGTAGACCAGTTAGGTACTGTGATTGGTAACAATTGTTAAATGTGAAATGTAATAGTTGCCCATAGCAACCATTTCCATTCCTCCTTCCTTTAGCAAAAGTAGGTGAACAACATGACAAGTGGAATAGGAATTGTTGGTATGGCCACCTATGACACTTATAATTTACCCAATGTAGCTAAATGACCACATATGTCATATCTAGTTTAGGTCATGTAGTACTACAGTCATGTGAAAAAATTAGGACACCCTTTGAAAGCATGTGGTTTTTTGTAACATTTTTAATAAATGGTTATTTCATCTCCGTTTCAACAATACAGAGAGATTAAAGTAATCCAACTAAACAAAGAAAACTGAAGAAAAGTCTTTTCAAGATCTTCTGTAAATGTCATTCTACAAAAATGCCTATTCTAACTGAGGAAAAAGATAGGACACCCTCACATGTATTCCCTCTTAAATTGGCTCAGATCTCACACAGGTATATCACACCAGGTGCACATAATTAGTAGATCGTTACTCTGTATGTTGAATGAGGCTTGCCCTATTTAAACCTCAGACATTTAGTTTGGTGTGCTCCTGACTGTTGAAGTGAGAGTGAGCACCATGGTGAGAGCAAAAGAGCTGTCAGAGGACTTCAGAAAAAAGATTGTAGCAGCCTATGAGTCTGGGAAGGGATTTAAAAAGATCTCAAAAGATTTTGAAATCAGCCATTCCACTGTCCGGAAGATAGTCTACAAGTGGAGGGCTTTCAAAACAACTGCCAACATGCCCAGGACTGGTCGCCCCAGCAAGTTCACCCCAAGAGCAGACCGCAAGATGCTAAAAGAGGTATCCAAAAACCCTAAAGTGTCATCTCGAGAACTACAGCAGGCTCTGGCTACTGTTGATGTAGAAGTACATGCCTCTACAATCAGAAAGAGACTGTACAAGTTTAACTTGCATGGGAGGTGTGCAAGGAGGAAACCTTTGCTTTCCAAGAAAAACATCGAGGCCAGACTGACATTTGCCAGCGATAAAGTTGACAAAGACCAGGACTTCTGGAATAATGTTCTTTGGACAGATGAGTCCAAAATTGAATTATTTGGACACAACAGCAGAGGACATGTTTGGCGTAAACCAAACACAGCATTCCAAGAAAAGAACCTCATACCAACTGTGAAGCATGGAGGTGGAAGTGTCATGGTTTGGGGCTGCTTTGCTGCAGCAGGACCTGGTCAGCTCACCATCATAGAATCCACAATGAATTCTACTGTGTATCAGAAGGTGCTTGAAGAACATGTGAGACCATCAGTTAGAAAATTAAAGCTGAAGCGGAACTGGACCATGCAACATGACAATGACCCAAAACATACTAGTAAATCAACCAAAGATTGGCTGAAAAAGAAGAAATGGAGAGTCCTGGAATGGCCAAGTCAAAGTCCAGATTTGAATCCCATTGAGATGCTGTGGGGTGACTTGAAAAGGGCTGTACGTGCAGGAAACCCCTCAAACATCTCACAGCTGAAAAAGTTCTGCATTGAGGAGTGGGGTAAAATTTCCTCAGACCGATGTCGAAGACTGGTAGATGGCTACAAGAACCGTCTCACTGCAGTTATTTCAGCCAAAGGAGGTAACACTCGCTATTAGGGGCAAGGGTGTCCTATCTTTTTCCTCAGTTAGAATAGGCATTTTTGTAGAATGACATTTACAGAAGATCTTGAAAAGACTTTTCTTCAGTTTTCTTTGTTTAGTCGGATTACTTTAATCTCTCTGTATTGTTGAAACGGAGATGAAATAACCATTTATTAAAAATGTTACAAAAAACCACATGCTTTCAAAGGGTGTCCTAATTTTTTCACATGACTGTATGTGACAAATGTATTTTGCTCATGACAGGAATATGTGAAATGAATATTTTGAATCCTAAATAGTGTTCATATAGTTATGTAGTATGTTTGTTATATTTTTTGTAGAACGGAGGACAACCTAGAGGAGGAAGGGGAAGAGTCGGTTCCGCAGCTATCAAGCGCCTGCGAAGAAGACACTACTACTGGGGCCGTGCAGATGGAGAATGTGGCAGGAGCCAGCACGTCAGACCCATCCGGCCCAGACGACGGCCAGTGCCTCCTGCCGAGACTCATGTGAACACGCAGGTTCTTAAATATTCATCTCGAGCTTTGCAGGGGGATCATCACGATCTATTTGGCCGGGGTCTGGCCCATTATATGTGCCAGCTGCCTCCAGAACGATTACTGAGAACCAGACGGTCTCTCGAAATCGTTCTGGAGGCAGCCACTCCCCCCACGACCCTACAGAAATGTTTTCCGCCCTGGAAAACGTGAGCCTCCATTGGCACATGTTTGGCCCCCACCCAATGCCACTTTCACAGGGCTCACAGGGTCACCAACAATTCCCTCCTCAAAGGGATTTTTATCCCTTTATTTTATTTATGGGCCACAGTATCAGGGGCAATCTATGTATGGCCAGCATGTCCCCTCCTCCTCGCAAGTTGGGCCATCCCAGTATTCCGGGCCCCCCTCCCAACAGACCCAAACACCCTACCCTGGGCCTCAGTATCAGGGCCCCCCCCCCTCGCCATCTGGGCGTTATGTTAATTTATAATTTTTTTCATGTTTTAGTGATTTGATTTTATGTTCTTCCCTAAAAAAAAAAAGATTTTAGTCAAGTTGACTATTAATAAACATAGTTTTATTAAAAAAATTTTTTATTGTTAGTTCCCTTTATTATATACAGTGCATCAAGATCTTTATGTCACACCAACACATGCACGACATTAATAATTGTACACTTTTAGTAAACATTAATATGACCCAAATACAATGAATATTTTCATTTTGACCCTCTATCTATTACACACATTAATAATATTAGTGTGCTTTTCACCAATATGCCAAAAATTACAAACTGCTTTTTAAATAAATACCTTTATTAGGCTAGTTTCACACTTGCGGCAGGACGGATCCGACATGCTGTTCACCATGTCGGATCCGTCCTGCGGCTATTTCGCCGTGCCCCCGGGCCGCCGCTCCGTCCCCATTGACTATAATAGGGACGGGGGCGGAGCTCCGGCGCAGCACGGCGGTGCACGGCGAAAGCCGCCAGACTAAAAAACCTGACATGCAGTAATTTTAGTCCGGCGGCCTTTCGCCGTGCACCACCGTGCTGCGCCATTATAGTCAAAGGGGACGGAGCGGCGGCCCGGGGGCACGGCGAAATAGCCGCAGGACGGATCCGACATGGTGAACAGCATGTCGGATCCGTCCTGCCGCAAGTGTGAAAGTACCCTTATACATATGTACATTACATGTTAAAAATAAGATAATGTCCTTTAAGCACACGATAGTCAAAACATGACAGTTGAAGTGTAAACGCCATGACACATGCAATTATATTTTTTATTATATGAGAATGAGGCCAACTAAAACTGTATTAATGATGATGTGAAAACATGTATACATTTGAGGATACATTTTTACACTTGCAATGAAAAAAGGTATTAGTACATATTTCACATACTGTGTTTAAAACAATATATTTAAGCAAAATATGTAAGCTCGCAACCCTAGTCAAGGGTCCTCATTATCTTGCGAGTCCCTAACTAAAAAATAAAAAAACTAACTAAAAAGTAACCGTCCAGGTTAGCAAAAAATACTGGCAAACACAAACTTCCATGAGTTGAAGACTACTGCTGAAAAGGGAATGAACCGATAGGGGTCATAGAATAATTAGAAAATAATTCCCGCACTCTCAGTCCAGCAGATCCAGATCGTCCAAGTCATAAAGTGTCTCTTCCTGATGGCGGACTGTAGACTTAGGCATCTTCATCAGGTGGCGAATCATAGGTGCGTATGTAGTTGTGCAGCACTCCACACGCCTTGATCACCACATTGACATTTTGTAACCCGCGTTGGAAAAACGCAACAAAACTGTCA
Source organism: Bufo bufo (assembly GCF_905171765.1). Lineage (NCBI taxonomy): Eukaryota > Metazoa > Chordata > Amphibia > Anura > Bufonidae > Bufo > Bufo bufo. The sequence goes on from NC_053394.1 coordinate 137,213,214, forward strand.
GCACTCGCAGGCAAAATCGCACGATTTTCCCTCAATCAAATCTGTGACGTCCGTGTGAAAGATGCCTAACAATACATTAGTAAGTGGCTTGTATTAACTTTCTCTACATGATACATGCCACTGCTGAAATGAGATAACTGCTTTAAGTAATAACTATTTTATGAGGCATCAAAATCTGCCTTAAAAGCAGAAGATAGCAATTTTTTTTCTACATTTTCTGTAACTTTTGGATTTGTTTAAAAAATAAAGGTAAAACATACTCAACAACTCTAATTTACCACTAACATGAAGTCTCAGAAAGGCTTGGATAAATAAAGGCATTCAAAAGTTATTACCACATAAAGTGACACATCAGATTTGCAAAAATAGGCTCTGTCAGGAAAGGGTTAAGAGATCACTGAAATCAATAGATACATTTAAAGGGCGTCAGTCAGTAAATTCGTACCTCTAGGAGCAGCGGGGGTGTTGCTGTTACACTTAGAGGCAATCAAAATTGAGAGGGTAAAGCAGTTGCGCAGAGAGCAGAGTCTCCAGGTGTAACGGCAACGCCCCCGTTGCTCCTAGAAGATAATTTGCATATATTAAAACATCATTTTTCTCAGCAATGTGAGCACATATGATCATGGGATCAACACAGCTGCCTTCAGCTGCCAAGTGCACATGTAACAGGTCAGCCAGTGTCATAAGTACAAATCTGCTGACAGATGGACTTTAGGATAGATAGACAGACAGACAAGTAGGTAAGTATGAGATGGATGGACAGACAGATAGACAGAGGTAGGTAGATAAATAGACAGAGGTAGATAGACAAAAGAAATGAGAATTCTGTTTATCGGAAAACTTTATATTCAAAAGAAAACTTCTGTGTATAGAAGATCTCCCTGTGAGTGAATTGTCTGCAGTTCGTGCCTGTATAATGTGGGTACAGACAGCAGCAGGAGTCCCAGCATTTTACCCAGCAGGGAAAATCAATATCTTAAAAAGTTGGGAAGCAATTCAAAGTATCTTGTCAAAGAGTCAATCACGACACCTCCAGACAATGCTGGCTCCGACTTCACTATCGTCTGCATCGTAGGTACAAACATTTCAGAGTGCACAGGCAGAACAACTATGGAGTGGAAAAGTAGCGTAATCCTGCTGTACTGAGACTGCAGCTCCGGGCCAACAGAGGGGCTGTACAGGACTGGAAAAACATGGCTGCTTTCTTCCAAAAACAGCCCCCCCCCATAGTCTGCAGGATGTGTGTGGTATTGCAGCTGAGCCCCTTTTATTTCACTGGACCTGAGCTGCAGATGTGGTTATTTTTTTAATGGATGACTGCCCTGGCTATATACCTTGGGAGGTACCTTTTTACATATTTGTTTTCCATGGAGCATTGCCAATAAGTCTCCATACCCCGGAGTACTTCCGATAAGTCTCCAGACAGGACTGGTCTCTTTAAGGAGATCCAGCACCCTGCACTGAGCCCTGTACTGATGAGGGGCAAGTACCCAAAACAGCTGTCTAAGGATTGATATCTGGCTTGGCTATGTTCCCTTATCGTGTCCCAAGGCTTGTTGGAAAGTCTGATCTTCACTCATACGGAGCTGCTTTCAATAGGTGGCGCTGGTGAGACGGTTCTCTTTCTTGGGAGATACCTCTCTATACTGTGGAGTACTTCCGATAAGTCTCCAGACAGGACTGGTCTCTTTAAGGAAATGCAGCACCCTGCCTAAGCCGCATTTAAAAGGGTTTTCTGAGATTTTAATATTAATGACTTATCTGCAGGATCTGATCGGTAGAGGTCCGACACCCAGGGCACCTGCGGATCAGCTGTTTGAGAAGGCACCGGCGCTCCTCTGAGTGCCGTGGCCTTCTCCGTGCTCACCAAGCACAGCGTTGTGCATTGTAGAGTGGCAGCGCCTAGCTGCACCTAGGTCATGTGACCGATGAACGTGATGCCAATGGCCTAGGAAAACCAGGGAGAAGGCTCCGGTGGACCCCACTGATGACTTATCCCATACCTCCCAACTTTATAAACGAACAAAGAGGGGCAATTTTTTCTGTGCTAGGCCACGCCTCTAACTCTGCCCAAAACATAACAATACACCTAATTCCACCCAGTCCCCTTAATGCCCCACATAGTAATTATTTACCTTCATACCACCGCACAGTATTTATGCCCAGCTGTGCCCCCAGTAGTATGCCCAGTTATGTGCCCCCAGTAATATGCCCAATTATGTGCACCCAGTAATATGCCCAGTTATGTGCCCCCAGTAATATGCCCACATTGTGCCCACAGTAATATGCCCAGCTGTGCCCACAGTAATATGCCCAGCTGTGCCCACAGTAATATGCCCAGCTGTGCCCCCAGTAATATGCCCAGCTGTCCCCCCAGAAATATGCCCAGCTGTGCCCACAGTATTATGCCCACATTGTGCCCACAGTAATATGCCCAGCTGTGCCCCCAGGAATATGTCCAGCTGTGCCCCCCAGTAATATGCCCTTATTGTGCCGCCCAGTAATATGCCCTTATTGTGCCCCCCAGTAATATGCACACATTGTGCCCCCAATAATATGCTCACATTGTGCCCCCCCAGGAATATGCCCACATTGTGCCCTCAGTAATATGCTCACATTATGCCCCTCACAAAAAGTAAAAAATAAATAAACACCACATACTTATCTTCTTCGTAACAGTAGCATCAGGACATCGGCTGCTCTAGTTTGTGAAGGAGGTGGAGCTGAGGTTGACTACCGGATGGCCCTTCCCCCCACACAGACCAGAGGTGTGGAGAGCCGGCAGGGGGGAGGGATGATGAAGCAGGGAGCCGATGCTGGCTCTCTGCTTCATCATAATACAGGCAACTGTCTCTGCTTCCTATGGATGCAGAGACAGCTGCCAGAAAGCGGGACATACCTCCCCTCGTACCGGGACAGCTTGAAGGTATGCCTATCCAGAGGATAGGACATCATCAGTATTAAAATCTTGGAAAACCCCTTTAAGGCATCGCACCCAGCCTTCCAGAATCCTACTCCATTCTGATGAGGGGTAAACACCTCAAAACAGCTATATATGGATGGATGTCTATGTCAAAGACCAAGGCTTGTTGGAAAGTCAGATTTTGACTCATAGGGGGACAATTTCAATATGTGGCACTGGCGAGATGGTTCATGGTTAGGAGATATCCCTTAGGATATATAACAGTAGCTAATCTCCAACTACCTAAAGGGGTTCTCCGGGCTACAGATAGTGATGACTTATCCTCAGGATAGATTATCAATATCAGATTGTGGGGATCTGACACCAGGCACCCATACCAATCACCTGTTTTTGCATCGGAAACTATAAATTTTACAGAGCAGAAGCAGAAGCTCCATACACTGTGTAGTTTCCAGAGGCGGCGGACTGCAGCACAGCTCCCATTCACTGGAATAGAAGCTGAGCTGCAGTACTCCGGAATGGCCAGTACACGGTGTATGGAGCTTCTGCCTCCAGCGCCATACACTGTATAGGTCCTCTGCCAGTGGCTGCCCAAAACAGGTGGTTGGTGGAGGTGCTGGGTATCGGACCCCCACCAATCTGATATTGATGATCTATCCTGAGAGAAGTCATCAATAACAAAGTCCTGGAAAACCTTCTAGGCTCTTTCTCTGGTTACAGGTAACCCAACCAACAGGATTCCGAATACAGCTTGGGATGTGATTGGAGTATGTAAAAAAAAAAATGGTTGGAATTTTTGAATATTAAAAATCTCAGAACAGAGAATTCTGTTTCTTTTTCTAAATCACCCACACATTCTATACCTTCACTTGCATAGAATGTCGAGGATAGGGATCTTGCCACCCAGCTTTCCTAGACTTCTGAATTTAGTTATGCAGTGGAGCACCCCTTCTGTACAACAAAGTAGATTTCAAAAAGCTGGGTGATAACACCTGCAGGAGTTGAATAGGGGCTCATGCCTGTTTTATGGTCTGCAAATTGCAGATCCGCAAAACATGTACATTTTTGCGGAACGTTCGGCAACTAATAGAACAGTCCTATCCATATCCATATTGTCCGTGATGTGGACAAGAATAGGACAAGTTCTATATTTTTGCGGATGCAACGGAACGGATATACAGTTGTGTTCAAAATAATAGCAGTGTGTTTAAAAAAGTGAATAAAGCTCAAAATCCTTCTAATAGCTTTTTTTTCCATACACACAAACGGATTGGGAACACTACACATTCTATTCCAAATCAAAACATGAAGAAAATATATAAAATTTGTGTTGTTCCTCTAAAACAGCCATGCTCAACCTGCGGCCCTCCAGCTGTTGTAAAACTACAACTCCCACAATGCCCTGCTGTAGGCTGATACCTATAGGTTGTTGGGGCATGCTGGGAGTTGTAGTTTTGCAACAGCTGGAGGGCCGCAGGTTGAGCATGCCTGCTCTAAAAAAATTGAAGAAAAGTTAATATTAGACTGTTCAAAAAAATAGCAGTGTTTGTATTCTTCTTTACAAACTCAAACATTTACTATATAAACTGAAAAATGTTTGAAGATTTTGCTTTCCTTTGAATCACTTAACTAATATTTAGTTGTATAACCACTGTTTCTGAGAACTGCTGTACATCTGTGTTGCATGGAGTCAACCACCTTCTGGCCCCTGTGAACAGGTATTCGAGCCCAGGATGATTGGACTACATTCCACAGTTCTTCTCTATTTCTTGGTTTTGCCTCAGAAACTGCATTTTTTATGTCACTCCACAAGTGTTCTATTGGATTAAGATCCGGGGATTGGGCTGACCACTCCATAACGTCAATCTTGTTGGTCTGGATCCAAGATGTTGCACTTTTACTGGTGTGTTTGGGGTCGTCGTCTTGTTGGAACACCCATTTCAAGGGCATTTCCTCTTCAGCATAAGGCAGCATGACCTCTTCAAGTATTCTGATGTATTTAAACTGATCCATGATCCCTGGTATGCGATAAATAGGCCCAACACCTTAGTATGAGAAACATCCCCATATCATGATGCTTGCGCCACCATGCTTCACTGTCTTTACAGTGTACTGTGGCTTGAATTCAGTGTTTGGGGTCGTCTGACAAACTGTCTCCGGCCACTAGACCCAAAAAGAACAATCTTACTTTCATCAGTCCACAAAATGTCTCTTTAGGCCAGTCAATGTGCTCCTTGGCAAATTGTAACCTCTTCAGCACATGTCTTTCTTTTTAACAGTGGGACTTTGTGGGGGCTTCTTGCAGATAGCTTGGCTTCACATAGGCGTCTTCTAATTGTAACAGTACTCACAGGTAACTTTAGATCTTCTTTGATCTTCCTGGAGCTGATTGTTGGCCGAGTCCTTGGCATTTTGGCTATTCTTCTATCTATTCGAATGGTAGTTTTTCGCTTTCTTCCACGTCTTTCAGGTTTTGGTTGCCATTTTAACCACCTCAGCCCCCAGTGCTTAAACACCCTGAAAGACCAGGCCACTTTTTACACTTCTGACCTACACTACTTTCACCGTTTATTGCTCGGTCATGCAACTTACCACCCAAATGAATTTTACCTCCTTTTCTTCTCACTAATAGAGCTTTCATTTGGTGGTATTTCATTGCTGCTTACATTTTTACTTTTTTTGTTATTAATCGAAATTTAACGATTTTTTTTGCAAAAAAATGACATTTTTCACTTTCAGTTGTAAAATTTTGCAAAAAAAAACGAGATCCATATATAAATTTTGCTCTAAATTTATTGTTCTACATGTCTTTGATAAAAAAAATGTTTGGGTAAAAAAAAAATGGTTTGGGTAAAAGTTATAGCGTTTACAAACTATGGTACAAAAATGTGAATTTCCGCTTTTTGAAGCAGCTCTGACTTTCTGAGCACCTGTCATGTTTCCTGAGGTTCTACAATGGCCAGACAGTACAAACACCCCACAAATGACCCCATTTCGGAAAGTAGACACCCCAAGGTATTCGCTGATGGGCATAGTGAGTTCATAGAACTTTTTATTTTTTGTCACAAGTTAGCGGAAAATGATGATTTTTTTCTTTTTTTTTTTTTCTTACAAAGTCTCATATTCCACTAACTTGTGACAAAAAATAAAAACTTCCATGAACTCACTATGCCCATCAGCGAATACCTTGGGGTGTCTTCTTTCCAAAATGGGGTCACTTGTGGGGTAGTTATACTGCCCTGGCATTCTAGGGGCCCAAATGTGTGGTAAGGAGTTTGAAATCAAATTCTGTAAAAAATGACCAGTGAAATCCGAAAGGTGCTCTTTGGAATATGGGCCCCTTTGCCCACCTAGGCTGCAAAAAAGTGTCACACATCTGGTATCTCCGTATTCAGGAGAAGTTGGGGAATGTGTTTTGGGGTGTCATTTCACATATACCCATGCTGGGTGAGATAAATATCTTGGTCAAATGCCAACTTTGTATAAAAAAATTGGAAAAGTTGTCTTTTGCCAAGATATTTCTCTCACCCAGCATGGGTATATGTAAAATGACACCCCAAAACACATTCCCCAACTTCTCCTGAATACGGAGATACCACATGTGTGACACTTTTTTGCAGCCTAGGTGGGCAAAGGGGCCCACATTCCAAAGAGCACCTTTCGGATTTCACTGGTCATTTTTTTACAGAATTGGATTTCAAACTCCTTACCACACATTTGGGCCCCTAGAATGCCAGGGCAGTATAACTACCCCACAAGTGACCCCATTTTGGAAAGAAGACACCCCAAGGTATTCGCTGATGGGCATAGTGAGTTCATGGAAGTTTTTATTTTTTGTCACAAGTTAGTGGAATATGAGACTTTGTAAGAAAAAAAAAAAAAATCATCATTTTCCACTAACTTGTGACAAAAAATAAAAAATTCTAGGAACTTGCCATGCCCCTCACGGAGTACCTTGGGGTGTCTTCTTTGCAAAATGGGGTCACTTGTGGGGTAGTTATACTGCCCTGGCATTTTCCAGGGGCCCTAATATGTTGTAAGTAGGTAAATGACCTGTGAAATCCGAAAGGTACTCTTTGGAATGTGGGCTCCTTTGCCCACCTAGGCTGCAAAAAAGTGCCACACATGTGGTATCGCCGTATTCAGGAGAAGTTGGGGAATGTGTTTTGGGGTGTCATTTTACATATACCCATGCTGGGTGAGATAAATATCTTGGTCAAATGCCAACTTTGTATAAAAAAATGGGAAAAGTTGTCTTTTGCCAAGATATTTCTCTCACCCAGCATGGGTATATGTAAAATGACACCCCAAAACACATTCCCCAACTTCTCCTGAGTACGGCGATACCAGATGTGTGACACTTTTTTGCAGCCTAGATGCGCAAAGGGGCCCACAATCCTTTTATGAGGGCATTTTTAGACATTTGGATCCCAGACTTCTTCTCACGCTTTAGGGCCCCTAGAATGCCAGGGCAGTATAAATACCCCACATGTGACCCCATTTTGGAAAGAAGACACCCCAAGGTATTCAATGAGGGGCATGGCGAGTTCATAGAAATTTTTTTTTTTTTGGCACAAGTTAGCGGAAATTGATTTTATTTATTTTTTTCTCACAAAGTCTCCCTTTCCGCTAACTTGGGACAAAAATTTCAATCTTTCATGGACTCAATATGCCCCTCACGGAATACCTGGGGGTGTCTTCTTTCCGAAATGGGGTCACATGTGGGGTATTTATACTGCCCTGGCATTCTAGGGGCCCTAAAGCGTGAGAAGAAGTCTGGAATATAAATGTCTAAAAAATTTTACGCATTTGGATTCCGTGAGGGGTATGGTGAGTTCATGTGAGATTTTATTTTTTGACACAAGTTAGTGGAATATGAGACTTTGTAAGAAACAAAAAAATAATTTCCGCTAACTTGGGCCAAAAAAATGTCTGAATGGAGCCTTACAGAGGGGTGATCAATGACAGGGGGGTGATCAATGACAGGGGGGTGATCAATGACAGGGGGGGTGATCAATGACAGGGGGGGTGATCAATGACAGGGGGGGTGATCAATGACAGGGGGGGTGATCAATGACAGGGGGGGTGATCAGGGAGTCTATATGGGGTGATCACCCCCTGTCATTGATCACCCCCTATAAGGCTCCATTCAGATGTCCGTATGTGTTTTGCGGATCCGATCCATCTATCAGTGGATCCGTAAAAATCATGCGGACATCTGAATGGAGCTTTACAGGGGTGTGATCAATGACAGGGGGGTAATCAATGACAGGGGGGTGATCAGGGAGTCTATATGGGGTGATCACCCCCCTGTCATTGATCACCCCCCTATAAGGCTCCATTCAGATGTCCGTATGTGTTCTGCGGATCCGATCCATCTATCAGTGGATCCGTAAAAATCATACGGACATCTGAATGCAGCCTGACAGGGGGGGGTGATCAATGACAGGGGGGGTAATCAATGACAGGGGGGTGATCAGGGAGTCTATATGGGGTGATCACCACAGTCATTGATCACGCCCCTGTAAGGCTCCATTCAGATGTCCGTATGCGTTTTGCGGATCCGATCCATCTATCAGTGGATCCGTAAAAATCATGCGGACGTCTGAATGGAGCTTTACAGGGGTGTGATCAATGACAGGGGGGTAATCAATGACAGGGGGGTAATCAGGGAGTCTATATGGGGTGATCACCACAGTCATTGATCACGCCCCTGTAAGGCTTTATTCAGACGTCCGTATGCGTTTTGCGGATCCGATCCATCTATCAGTGGATCCGTAAAAATCATGCGGACATCTGAATGGATCTTACAGGGGGGTAATCAATGACAGGGGGGTGATCAGGGAGTCTATATGGGGTGATCACCACAGTCATTGATCACCCCCCTGTAAGGCTTTATTCAGACGTCCGTATGCGTTTTGCGGATCCGATCCATCTATCAGTGGATCCGTAAAAATCATGCGGACATCTGAATGGATCTTACAGGGGGGTAATCAATGACAGGGGGGTGATCAGGGAGTCTATATGGGGTGATCACCACAGTCATTGATCACTCTCCTGTAAGGCTCCATTCAGATGTCCGTATGCGTTTTGCGGATCCGATCCATCTATCAGTGGATCCGTAAAAATCATGCGGACATCTGAATGGAGCTTTACAGGGGGGTGATCAATGATAGGGGGGTGATCAATGACAGGGGGGTGATCAGGGAGTCTATATGGGGTGATCACCACAGTCATTGATCACGCCCTTGTAAGGCTTTATTCAGACGTCCGTATGCGTTTTGCGGATCCGATCCATCTATCAGTGGATCCGTAAAAATCATGCGGACATCTGAATGGAGCTTTACAGGGGGGTGATCAATGACAGGGGGGTAATCAATGACAGGGGGTGATCAGGGAGTCTATATGGGGTGATCAGGGGTGATCAAGGGTGAATAAGGGGTTAATAAGTGACAGGGGGGGGTGTAGTGTAGTGGTGCTTGGTGCAACATATTACTGAGCTGCCTGTGTCCTCTGGTGGTCGATCCAAACAAAGGGGACCACCAGAGGACCAGGTAGCAGGTATATTAGACGCTGTTATCAAAACAGCGTCTAATATACCTGTTAGGGGTTAAAAAAAATCACATCTCCAGCCTGCCAGCGAACGATCGCCGCTGGCAGGCTGGAGATCCACTCTCTTACCTTCCGTTCCTGTGAGCGCGCGCGCCTGTGTGCGCGCGTTCACAGGAAATCTCGGCCATCGCGAGATGACGCATATATGAGTGACTCTGCGCAGGGCTGCCACCTCCGGAACGCGAATCTGCGTTAGGCGGTCCGGAGGTGGTTAATGCATTTGCAATCATTGTAGCTGAGCAGCCTATCATTTTCTGCACTTCTTTATATGTTTTCCCCTCTCCAATCAACTTTTTAATCAAGGTACGCTGTTCTTCTGAACAATGTCTGGAACAACCCATTTTCCTCAGAATTTCAGAGAGAAATGCACTGTAACCAGCATGTACAACATTTGCTGCCTTCCTTCCTTAAATAAGGGCAATAATTGCCACCTGTTTTTCAAAGAATGAATGACCTCACTCATTGAACTCCACACCGCTATTATTTTGAACATGCCCCTTTCAATTAGTAATTCAATTACACAGAATAAACAGCATGCATGTCATGACTGTTGGGTCTGTTGGATTTCTTTTACTCTACTACACCTGCTAGTAAATTAGTTGCCATGTAGAAATATAATTTCTACCAAAAACAGTGATTGATCAGGTTAGTGATGTCTGACTGCTATTATTTTGAACACAACTGTATGAATGCAGACAGCATACAGTGTGCTGTCCACATCTTTTGCGGCCCCAGTGAATGGGTCCGCATCCGACCCGCAAAAAATGCGGATCAGATGTGGACATAAAATATGTTTGTGTGCATGAGCCCTAAGCCAGCATATTCATTGTAACCCAGCTTTCCCAGATACGGATTTAACTATGAACATATTTTTTTTTACAACTTCAGGAAAACAGAAGGACTTGACTGTTAAGTGGAAGCTCGTTTCACAGCTTTTCTTTGTAGTCTATACAGCAATATTCCCCATAGCAAGGAGGTCCTTACGCTGCCAGCATAAAGAGTGGAGGTCCATTAGAGAACAGGGGCAAGCAGCTGTCCCTGTACTGCTCGCACAATGCCAGGGCCAGCGCTTCAGGTCAGCCACTTTCTAACTACTGGCAATGAGACGCTTCTTGTAATGGAACATTATTGGGAGTTACGTTGAGCTGTCAGGGCGAGATGTCCTTCAGGACAAGAGAACATCCCACCCACCAGAACCCCCCTCATTTTTTCAGAAAACTAAATTGGCAGCAGCTGGGCAGAACAGCAGACAGACAAGCTTAGACTGGCACATCCCAACCTGGCAGACAGCATTAACCCTTATAGCAGGAATGCTGGTCAATCACCTGCCATAGATACATGATGGAGATATTGGTTACCTTCCGTTCAACCCTTCCAATACTTACCTGCCACTTATCCCCCACTACAACCGATGCCTCACCAAACCCCATGTTTTACCTGATTACATCATAATAAGACACAGACCCCAGGCTGGATTAAATCGGCCACAGCAGCCGTTTTATTATTATATATGTCTATATAACCTCTTTTATTACCATAACATTAATATAACTATAACATATATTAATTAATTCCGGGGAGGTCCTTGAAGCCCCAAATAAATGAGTTACCCCACCAGGGTGAGCCATCTTGCCTCCAGCCGTTGCCCGCCAGCTTGGAGGCACCACTAATGGCCCCCTTTAATTCTGCCACAACCGACCACCAACCACGGGAGTCCAGCTCCATCATCCTCACTTGTGAATATTTCCAACTTCAAGGACCTCCCACCGCCACCAATGTACAGACTTGACCCTTTAAGTCTGCGCGTCCCTCCACATCCTTAAGGCAACCTCAATGCCCTCATGTAAGACCAGACTCCAGATATCCAAGCCAATTGCGTTCAACACCATCAGACCGCCAAAACCCCCAACACCCCTTTCGAGCTCCACATGCCTCACAGCCACTGCCCCATTCCTGGCCATAAAACGACCCATTGCCTGGTTGACCTTCACCCTAGCTCTATTCAACCCCTCCAAGGAACGAGCAGCCCGCCAGACTTTCCGCTGAACTATGTCCGACCAAACCGTCACTAACTTCGGGATCAACGTCCATAACCTCAACAGGTCAAACTTCACATCCCTCGCTAGCTCCCGAAATGCCCGCGTTCCCAAATCACATGCCCCCCACATGTAGCACCAACCCGTCAGGGGCACTGTTCTGCTTAACAAACCGGTGAACTTCATGCATCACCCCACCCCAGACCATCCCCCTGCAAACCAACCATCTTACCACTGCCACTGATCTCACAAAACCTAGCTGCTGACCGTCCAGCCGAACCGCTGCCCGGATGGCCCCCAGACCTGGTTCTGCACCTGAAATGAGAAAACAAAAAACAGCAAAGAACAATACAGCTGCAAAAACAAAAAAATACGCTACCCCACTCATTTCTTTAATTCAACTCTCGCTTTACACTCGATCCAAACGGATATACGACCGAAAATGAATAGATTCCCAACGCCCAATACGCTTTATAATCTCATCTCCCAACCCCCACCGAGCCGCCTCGGTCATAGCCCCAATCCTGAACGAATGGCTTGAATATCCAGAGTGTCCCACTCCCACCCCCAACCGGTCTAAACATTTCTTAAAAACAGCTGTAAACTGAAAATGGGACAGAAAAGACCCATCTGCATGAACCAACATCCCCTTCACCATACTCACGCATGCAATGCCCCGGACATATCGCACACCCCGGAATACCGAACAGCACAACTCTACGCCCTCTTCCTTCTACAGCTGTCTTTGACTGCCGAATAATGAATTCCACCCTATCGTGGAACAGATCCATATCATCCCTCAGCAACCCTCCCACTCTACCAACCGTCGGACAAACCAACTCCCCCAACCGCAACGCCCCAAAAAACGCCAAACAAAATTCAAGTCGAAACAAACGCAATTCCCATGCAGGACTACAGACCCCTTTCAAGCAAGGCAAAAGACACGGGCCGCCTACCATCCTCCCCCGACCTTAACCAACGCCATTCTTTTAACGCCCGAATGACCAAAAATGACTTCGTAAAATCTGTAATTTTTCACAATTTAAAACCAAAAGCCAGCCCTGCTACATAACTATTCATCTTCGCCACTGACCATCCCTCATCTCTACAATGGCCTACGAACAACAACAATGGTACTTCTAAATACTCATTCTCAACACCCAACCTAACACACCACTCCTCCCACAACTGCCACGCTTTAAATAAGTTGCACACTTACCGGGCGCTAACTATGCCTGAATGAGCCCCGCTAGGGTGCCTCCAGAAGATTCCATAGACAATTCGGGCACTTCCTCACAAACTCCTCCATCTCTGGGGCCAGCTGCCGAAAACGCTCCAACTGTGAATGAGAGAGCATCAGCAATACAGTTATCTACCCCCGACACATGCACCGCCACTACCCGTGTATTGAGCGACAGACACTCTTATACCAACCGCTGTAACAGCCGTACCACCAATGGCGACGAGGCTGACAACCCATTGATTGCTTAAACCACTCCCAAATTGTTGCATTGAAAGCGAACCTTTTTATCTTGAAACTTCTCCCCCCACAACATAACCGCCACAACAATAGGAAACAGTTCTAACAGCGCTAAATTCAGTGGCGTACCTCCAATAGAGGCAGACCACGCAGCTGCTATGGGGCCCCTGGGGGAAGGGGGCCCGCAGTGGAGGATAGGCCCCGCCCACTAATTACACTTGTATGGCTACCTGAGAAAGTAAGAGGTGGCGAAGGACCTTTGGTGATGTCATCAACCATGTGACCAGTGCAGGAAGCCAATGAATAGCAGAGCAGCAGAAGTCTAAAGGACCTTTGGTGATGTCATCAACCATGTGACCAGTGCAGAGGACTGGTGAAAGACCTGTGGCATATCGCTGTGAGGGGGCGGAGCTTCTGTGTGGTGCCTGAAGGAGAGGTTAGTGGTGTTCTGGGATAACATAACATCCTAGAAAAGCTGGGAGTTGTAGTTTTGTCGTATTATATGTTTCTCAATGTAATTTAAACGTATGCCCTAGTACAGGCTGGTAATGCTGGGAGTTGTAGTTCTCTCCTCTTGTACCCTCTCTTTGGAATGTATACTGATGACCCATAATAAGTCTGGCCATACTGGGGGTTATAGTTATTTCTTTTTAAAGCTCTTACCTGGTACAACTAGATGATGTCCTATAATCTGGACATGCTGAGAGTTGTAGTTCTCTTTTCTTAGGCTGGATTCTCATCACAGTTTAGTTTTCCGTTTTGCATGCAGGACTTTTTTCTGTCTAAAATAACGGATCTCCGACAGAAATGGCATAAACGGATGCCAAATGTGCAGAACTGATGCTTGAAATACAGGATCATTTTTTTTTCTTTCTTTTTCTGTTTATCTGACGGATCAGAAGAACTGAAAACTAAACGGTGATATGAACCCGGCCTTATACTCTGTGTAATATCTACTTGTATCTGATCATAACAGCCTGGACATGCTGGGAGTTGTAGTTCTCTCCACTTTCACCTCTCCCTGTGTTGCTCCCTAATTTCCAATAATAATCTGGTGATGATGAGACTTGTAGTTCCCTTGTCACTATTATAATGTTCTGCAGCAGCTGAGGTGTATATTACTTGTTCACTTCTGTGCTGGTGACGGTCGCTGTTCTGCCGTCATAGGAGCACAACAACGAAAATCACTGCAGTTCCGGATCTGGCACTTCATGGACGACAACACCTGATGGATCCCGCTGACTATGATGAGATCTGTCAGGTTTCCATCTTCCAGGCTATAAAATTGTGTCCAGCATTTATGACCTGATCCACGAATGAGGCCCCAACACAGATGTGAACGAAGCTTTATATGTTCTGCAGCAGCTGAGGTATGCACTGAAGCTCAAGCAGTTAAATCTTTTTTACCCGCGGCTCCCTCTCCACTTCCCTCTTCAAATCTTCCAGCTTATCCATAGGCAACCTACATTCCATCCTTAACGTGTCAATCACTATCCCCAAAAAACTTAACCGGCCCCATCGTCTTCTCTGTCGCCAAGGGAACACAAAATGTCCAAAACAATGCACTCAATGTATGCAATAACAGTGAACAAACACGCGAGTCTGGTGGTGCAATACAAAGGAAGGCATCCAAGTAGTGAATGATAGATTCACAACTGGAAGAATTCGCCACTGCCCATTCCAGAAACGAGCTAAACATTTCAAAGTACGCACATGACAGCGAACAGCCCATTGGCAAACCACGATCCACAAAAAAAAAAAACATCCCAAAAAACCCCCAACAAATGCAAAGAATCCGGATGCACCGGTAGTAGCCTAAAAGCTGCCTCAATATCAATCTTTGCTAGTAACGCCCCTCTTCCGAACTTTTTAACCCACGCAACTGACGCATCAAATGAGGTATATATCACCGACAGGACCCTTGGGCGATAAAGTCTCAGTGGTCCCCCTTACACAGTAATAACTCTCTGAGTACAGATAATATAGTATCACCTGCAGTCCTATGTAACAGCACAGATAACACAGTCATGGCTATCTGAGTACAGAAAGTGTAGTAGTGTTACCTGCAGTCCTATGTAAAACCACAGATGACACTAGTGCTAATAATGTGGTAGTGTTACCTGCAGTCCTATGTAAAACCACAGATGACACTAGTGCTAATAATGTAGTACTGTTACCTGCAGTCCTATGTAAAACCACAGATAACACTAATGTAGATTATGTGGTAGTGTTACCTACATCCTTAGTGTGCCTCCCTGTGCCTCTCCCACGGACTCCATGCTGGCGGCGCTGCCTCCTCTTCCATCTTCTTCTTGCCCCGCACAGAACGTCCTGATGCAGCTGCGTCAAGTCATAGGAACACTGTGGGCATGGTGATGGTGACACACAGGGAGAGACACACACACACACAGGGAGAGACAGACACACACACACAGGGAGAGACACACACAAACACACAGGGAGAGAAACACACACACACACGGGGACAGACACAAACACACACAGGGAGAGATACACACAAGGACACACACACTGGGCCGGTCAAATACACACACACAGGGACAGACACACACACAGACAGACACACATGCAGACAGACACACACACAGGGACAGACACACACACAGGGACAGACACACACACAGGGAAAGACACGCACACAGGGACAGACACACACACAGGGACAGACGCGCGCACACAGGGACAGACACACACACGGAGAGACACACACACACACAGGGAGAGAGAGACACACACAGGGAGAGATACACACACACAGGGAGAGACACACACAAACACACACACACACAGGGAGAGATACACACAATAGGAGAGACACACACACCTACACAGACACACACATGGGGACAGGTCGACACACAGGGACAGACACATACACACAAAGACACACATACTGGGACGGTCAAATACACACAGAGACAGATACACACACAGGGACAGATACACACACAGGGACAGACACACACACACAGGGACAGACACACACACAGGGACAGACACACATACGCAGGGACAGAAACACATACGCAGGGACAGAAACACATACGCAGGGACAGACACACACACACACAGGGTCGGTCAAATACACACAGGGACAGATACACACACACAGGGACAGAGACACAGGGAAAGATACACACAGACACAACACACACACACAGGGACAGACACACACAGGGAAAGACACACACAGGGACAGACACACACAGAGGGAAAGACACACAGGGAAAGACACACACAGGGGCAGACACACACAGGGACAGACAGACAAACATACACACATAGGGACAGACACAGAGGGAAAGACACACACAGATACACACACAAAGGGGCAGACACACACACACACAGGGACAGACGCACACACACAGGGACAGACACACACACAGGGAAAGACACACACAGGAACAGACACACACAGAGACAGACAGACACACACACACACAGGGACAGACACACACACAGGTACAGAAAGACACACACACAGACAGACAGACACACACACACACACACACACACACACACAGGGAGATACAGACACACACACAATAGGCCTCATCACATTCCAGCCAGGCTCCTGTCTGTCAGGAACACAGCTCTCTGCTCCTCCCCCACTGGTCACATGGGAGGATGACATCAGGAAGGTCCTTTAGCCCAGAAGAAAAAACTCCATCTACCCTGTTGTGAGTCCTGGGGCCTCCCACCCCAGCAGTGCACATGGCGAAAATTGTCTGCATTGCTGGGGTAAGCTGACCTAGAATTCGGAACAGGCAGTTTAATGAAGTCCAGAACACAGCTGCAAGAGTGAGCGGGCACAGTGGGCCCCCCAGGGAGCAGTGGGCCCCGGCACTTGCCCTGGTGTGCCGTGTGCTGACGCCGGCCCTGATCACTAAACACAAGGCCGGTTTCAAGGCGAAACTTATTCATCTCCTTTTTTGGGACCACCCCTAGTGGCGACACCTGCAAATTCACTAATGGTGGTTCCAAAAACGGTCCCGCAATCCTCCCTACCTTGACCTTATTTTCCAGTTTTTCTGCCACTACCTCTGGATGTTCAATCAATCGCAAATATCTTTTCAATAATACCACGTTCCTCGGAACAAACGGAATCCTATATCTCGACGAAAACCCTTCCCGTAATAGGTCTGCGGCCGCCTTTACCTGGGTATCTGTCGAGAAACGGCGCCATCTTTTCCAGACGAACCGGCGTCTCCCCCTTTGCTATAGGACTCACCCCCTCTTTGTCTGTTTCCCTTAAAGCATCACGCCGCCCCATGGGACCCACCGCATATGGAGCATTCATGCTTGAATTTGCACTTAGCTCCAAATTTACCCCCACCTTCATTAAAGAGGAAACACAATTCCTTTGCGGACACTGCTGCAACACTGGATTGACCCCTTCCCCCGTTTCTCACTAAAAGGATTGACCGGACCTAACTGGCGCCGTCACCTTCAACCACAAAGCTATATCTTTGTGATCCCATCTCATTTCCGGACGCACCGCCTTCCACTGCCTTAACTGTTCATCATAACGCAGCCATGCTTGCCCCTCATATATCCGATACGCTTCGCCGATTGCGTCCTAATAGCAAAAAAGCGCCGAACAACACTCTGGCAATTTTTCCCCAATCACGCTTGCTAATATCGCAAACTGTAAGAAAGAGAGGAGATCCAGCTCACCTGCTTTGCAAATAATCAGCCGTCGGGCTCCTCCTGTGCACGGATTGTAAGGTAAGACCTAATATCGCAAACGCCTGCAACCAATTCAGAAACGTCCGCGGTATTAAAAGATATCTTCACTTTTTCTCATCCTCCTTCTTGCCCTCATCCCTCCTCGTTCTATCCAGGTTAAACTTTTCCAACGGGAGCAGTGAAAAAATTTCCACATACTCCCCTTTCCAAATTCGCTCCCTCACTTCCTGCTTCAAATGCGCCCCCAACAGGCCCTCAAAACAGACATAAACATCCCCTCTTGCCTTGTCGTCCAACCGCACCGCTTCCTCCTCCGCCGAACCACTTGCCTGCATGTGCACCGACGCCTTGCTACCTACTATGCCTAACATGCCCCCGCCAGTGCCCAAGGACCCACAAGTAGCACCTGCCACACCCCAAGCCGGCAACAGGGACACCCACCATACCCCAACTTGCTAATAAGCCCGCTAGACCTCCCAATAGCTGCCCTAAACCTCTACCTAAATCTGTCGGGGGCCCCCCAACACCCCAATTACCGGAACCCGCTACTAACTGCGCTACAGGTCCCCACGTCATCTCACATGGCTGCCTGGGTGCTGTTACCCCATCAGCCGTAGATCCTGGTTCCTGCTGTCCACTCCTCTGCGCTGACCTCGCCAATCCTGGAGAAGGCATTTCCATACGTTGTCCCCTGTCTGGACTTAAGCCAGGGACGTTAAAGCTGATCTCCGCCATTGATGTCTCAGAGGGAGCGGAGCCTTCTTCCCGCTGCTGTCTAGAAGCCGGGAGCATGCTGCACGATGCCTCCTGACTTACAGCAGCTCTGTCCCTGCCGCCATGTTGATCACGCCAAGGGGCCCTATCTTCGCCAGGACTTAGAAGGGGGCCCGCGGTACCCGATCCAGCTCCCACGCCGCTCCCTGCCGCTGGATAAGGGGACCTGGCCCGGCCGCCTTTTGGACTCCGCCTACATGTGGGATTCCTTCCACGCCTAGGCGTGCGGGAGTGGGCTTTTCCCGCCGCCTGCTGGCATGAAGGGTCCTCGGAAGGGCTCCTTATGAGGAGCTAAGCCCGGGGGGTGATGACTGTGGGATGAAGTGCGCCGGCTGGCGGGCCCGCTGCAGCCGGATTGCAGAGTGCTGAGGCGATACAGATGCCTCAGCCGCCCCCCTCAACAACTGATGCAACTGCTCTTGAACCCAGCCGGTGTCGCGAAACTCTGCTGCTGCCCTTAACTCCCTAATGGCATCCTCTGGCTGCTCCATGATACCGGTGAGTTAACTTTTTTTTTTCACGAAAATTTTTATTTATTTCCAATAAGGCAATACAATCAATTGATAGAGTTGTAACAGTGCATCAGCTGAGTATAACAACATCTTCACTTATGGTGATCATGCATATTACAACTTATGAGTTAACTTTTTAATCGCCCTCAGAACATGGCTCAGCTCTTGTATCTCTTGTTTGCTACCTAAAATGGCACACTTCTCCTCCCTGCCTCCTCCTTTTTACCCCTATTCCCTGCCCTGTAATTTAAATAGCCCAATCCCTACCCCCCGGGGTCTCCCAGAAAAAAAACAACCCCCCGTCATGTGGGCCTCCCCTAAAGGCTCTGCCCCCCAGTCCGGCCATTACTATAAGGCTGGTTCAAGGCTCCACGACAAACCATAACCACATGGAGCAATGCGCTGTACAGAGAGGAACTCCTGGGCCCTTTAATCTCCTGTCACGATTCTTCTGTTCCCTTTAATGCCCCAAAATTGTTTGGATATTACAATTATAGTAGAGATTTTATTGGGGACATTTATAGGCATAACTGGATTGGTACATACTAGACCAAGGAGCAGTGTAAGGACTGGTCATCACTTTTAAAGTGAACCGCCACCTTTTAATATCAGCTTGTTTATGCAGTATGCCAGACCTTGCAGGGGAATTACATGTGAGGTCACGGTGTGACGTCACATGTGAGGTCACGGTGTGAGCAATAGGTGGGCCGAGGTAAATACAGTTCTGGTTACTCACGGTTACGTCATCGCATAAATGAAGAGGAGAACGGCACAAGGATTCTCTGGGGCACACTCTGGTGTAAGGGACACTGGCCAGATGTTGGTCCGAGGTGCCCTTGATGGTCTGTATTAATGTGCCTATGGCAAGGTCCATTGTAGTCGTGACGCCAGTACCTTTTGTATAGAGGTACAACCATTTACTGCAGTGTTAATGGAGGAACTTGAGACTGAGACAGGAAGGATGAAATCTAGGGTGGAACTTTACTGAAGATAACCCCTGATAACGGTACATCCAAAGTATTAAAATTCTCTTGATACAGCCCGGTATTAAGCACAATCTCCCATGCATAAGGGGAAAGGGAAATGCAAGTCCTTAGTGAAAAACAGGCTCTTTGTAATAAATAAGAAAGCTACTGCTTCAGACTAGGCTTATAAAATATGAAAGTCTTACACTGGTCAAAACTCCGGCCTTATTCTAACCTTGGTTGAAGGTGCTTTTCTAAATCCTGGAACTTCTATTCCAATGTTGTTCTGACAGTTGGCCTGACTGTCCTCAGAGTTTGAACTGGTGGTGTGGATGCCTTACGCTGTCTCCTACACCTGATACAAAGGTGCCTAGTAAGCCCTAAAGTAATGGCTGTCTTACTAATCTTTTGTCTTTAATAAAACGTGGTAATCCCTTAGATACTCGGCTGAATGCAGCTTGGACATTGGTCACCCCGAAGGAGCGATCTATAGGAGTGGATCGCTCACCTCTAGGTAGAATAGTTGCAGGCTTTAACCCTGGACTGTGGAGCCGACAGGGACAGAGCAGAGAGGCTGTGAATAGGCCTCCCTCCAGCTATACAGCTACATTGCTGCTGCTTTCTGACTAACCTCATGAGAGAACTGGACTGAACTGAACTCTCAACTGCGTTGATCTGAACTGCCTAACTTAGGTCTGAGCTAAGCTATATATATATACACTGACACTGCCCCATCTTGTGGAGAAACAAGTGTAGTGCATCCTAACTAGGCCTGTGTAAAGGATCTTGCATGTAGAATCACATTGTGACATGGGAGAATATGACAGGAGATGAAGTACAAAATGCAGGAATATTACATGACATTAAAGCATAATAAAAACACGTTTGCGGTGCCCACGATCACGTAGTGGGACACTGCATTTATAGTTGGCCTGTTTCCTGATACAGAACTCTAAATCACCTGCCTAGACCTAGTTACAAGATAAAATGATGTCTGCCTGCAGCCACCACTAGAAGGAGCTTAACAGCTTACTTCATAAGAAGTATGCAGTGAGCTCCCCCTAGTGATGGCTGTAATAGGGCAGAATTGTATTATGTAACTCTACATCTATTCCGTGGCTTTGGGGTTCATCATCAGAAAGCCTAAGAACAGACCACTATTATAGTTCAATATCACATTCTTAAACTAATTCTCCTGCAGTGGTGACTAACCTGATAATATTTAACTTTTTGTAACTTTTTCTATGTGATATAGACCCATAAATATTTGTTGATTTTGGCATCTCAAAACATAACTTAATTTCCTGAGGTCTGACGTAAATCCAACATCACTGGCTACAGTTAATTGAGCTGCTGCGTTGTCACTGGTTGCAGTTATTACAGCTTCCATGATGTCACTGGATACCGTTATTAGAGCTGCTGTGAGGTCACTGGCTGCAGTTATTTGAGCGTCTGTGATGTCACTGGCTGCAGTTACTTGAGTGGCTGTTAGGTCATTAACTGCAGTTTTTTGGAGCTGCTGTGATGTCATTGGCATACCTCCCAACTTTAGAAAATTGTAATACTGCAATATTTTTCATACCAGGCCACACCTATACACACCCAGTCCCCCTAATGCCTCCACAAAATAATTATTCCCCCTTGTTCAAGAACACAGTAAGTAATGCCCACACTGTGTCCCCCTTCACAGTAGTAATGCCCATCTTGTGCCCTCTTCACAGTAGTTATGCCCACAATGTGCCCCCTTCACAGTAGTTATGCCGAGATATGTGCCCCTTCACAATTGATAAGCCCAGATATGCTCCCTCACAACAGTTATGCCCAGATGTGCCTTCTCACAAAAGTTATGCCTAGATATGTGTCCCCTCACAGTAGTTAAGCCAAGATATGTGCCCCATACACAGTAGCTATGCCCAGATATGTGCCCCCTCATGTTAGTTATGCCCCGATATGTGCCCCCGCTGGATAGTTATGCCCAGAGATATGACTCTCAATATAGTTATGCCCAGATATGTGCCCCTCATGATAGTTATGCCAAGATATGTGCCCCTTCACAGCAGAAATGCGAAGATGTGCTTCCTCACAGTAGTTATGCCCAGATGTGCCCTCTCACAATAGTAATGCCCAGATATGTGCCCCTTCATGATAGTTATGCCCAGATATGTGCCCCCTCACAGTAGTTATACCAAGATATGTACCCCTTTCACAGTAGTTATGCCCAGATATGTGCCCCCTCATAATAGTTATGTCCAGATATGTGCCCCTCACAATAGTTATGCCCAGATATGTGTCCCCTCACAGTAGTTATGCCAAGATATGTGCACCCTCACAATAGTTATGCCCAGATGTGTCCTCTCACAGTACCTGAGCCCAGATGTGTCCCCTCATAGTAGTTATTCCCAGATATGTGCCCCCTCACAGTAGTTATGCCCAGATATGTGCCCCCTCACATTATTTATGCCAAGATATGCGCCCACTTCACAGTAGATTTGCCAAGATGTGCTCCCTCACAGTAGTTATGCCCAGATATGTGCCCCCTCATAATAGTTATGTCCAGATATGTGCCCCTCACAATAGTTATGCCCAGATATGTGTCCCCTCACAGTAGTTATGCCAAGATATGTGCACCCTCACAATAGTTATGCCCAGATGTGTCCTCTCACAGTACCTGAGCCGAGATGTGTCCCCTCATAGTAGTTATTCCCAGATATGTGCCCCCTCACAGTAGTTATGCCCAGATATGTACCCCTTCACGTTAGTTATGCCCAGATATGTGCCCCCGCTGGATAGTTATACCCAGAGATATGCCCCCTCATGATAGTTATGCCCAGCTACAGAGGGACATACCTCAGCTGTTCCAGGACTGCGGGACAGCCACCAAAATCTGGGACTGTCCCACTGGATCCAGGACAGTTGGGAAGTACGGTTATTTGAGCTGCTGTGATGTCACTGGCTGCAGTATTTGAGCTGCTGTTTTATCATTGGCTGCAGTATTTGAGCTGCCGTGATGTCACTGACTGCAGTATTTGAGCAGCTGTGATGTCACTGGTTCCAGTTAAGAAGCTGATAATGTCCCTGACTACTGTACCATTAAGAGGAAGACTGTAGAGATGACTGTCAGTACTATGTTTTGTGTATTCATCCCATGTTCACTGTAGTCTATTGAATGCTCTGTCATGCTATGCCCCATCCTATTTACTTGTAATTTAAAGGGGTTGTCTCACTTTAGCAAGTAGCATTTATCAAGTAGAGAAAGTTTGACCATATTGTCTCCTTTGCTGGCTTGATTTATATTTCCATCACATTATACAAAGC
Source organism: Bufo bufo (assembly GCF_905171765.1). NCBI lineage: Eukaryota > Metazoa > Chordata > Amphibia > Anura > Bufonidae > Bufo > Bufo bufo. Next base: position 137,236,544 of record NC_053394.1, read on the forward strand.
TCATTTCCATGGTTACGGCCACCTTGCAATCCAGCAGTGGTGGTTGTGCTTGCACACTGTATAAAAAAGTGCTGGCCTATGCGCCTCCCATGGTACCAGCCACTAGAGAAGCTGGAGCCTTTTCCTATAGCGTACAAGTACGGCCACCACTACTGAACAGCTGAACAGCAGGGTGGTTGTAACCATGGAAACAAGCCAGCAAAGGAAGCAATATGGATAATAGCAATACATTAGCAAGTGGCTTGTATTAACTTTCTCTATATGATAAAAGACAATTGTTGAAGTGAGATAATCCCTAATGAGTGTTATAGTGTTCACTCATGGTTTTAGGTGTCACTATTGCAGCAGTGGTTTGTAGCTGAAGCCACATGGTGTGACAGAGGTAACTGCAGTAACAAGCTGTGGGTCCTTACTAAGGCCTCTTTCACACTTGCGTTGTTGGGATCCGGCATGCACTTCCGTTGCCGGAGGTGCCTGCCGGATCCGGAAAAACGCAAGTGTACTGAAAGCATTTGAAGACGGAACCGTCTTCCAAATGCTTTCAGTGTTACTATGGCACCCAGGACGCTATTAAAGTCCTGGTTGCCATAGTAGGAGCGGGGAGCGGGGGAGCGGTATACTTACAGTCCGTGCGGCTCCCGGGGCGCTCCAGAATGACGTCAGAGCGCCCCATGCGCATGGATGACGTGATCCATGTGATCACGTGATCCATGCGCTTGGGGCGCCCTGACGTCACTCTGGAGCGCCCGGGGAGCCGCACGGACGGTAAGTATACTGCTCCCCCGCTCCCCGCTACACTTACCATGGCTGTCAGGACTTTAGCGTCCCGGCAGCCATGGTAACCACTCTGAAAAAGCTAAATGTCGGCTCCGGCAATGCGCCGAAACGACGTTTAGCTTAAGGCCGGATCCGGATCAATGCCTTCCAATGGGCATTAATTCCGGATCCGGCCTTGCGGCAAGTGTTCCGGATTTTTGGCCGGAGCAAAAAGCGCAGCATGCTGCGGTATTTTCTCCGGCCAACAAACGTTCCGTACCGGAACTGAAGACATCCTGATGCATCCTGAACGGATTACTCTCCATTCAGAATGCATTAGGATAATCCTGATCAGGATTCTTCCGGCATAGAGCCCCGACGACGGAACTCTATGCCGGAAGACAATAACGCAGGTGTGAAAGAGCCCTAAGGAGTCAAGTCAGGTGAGAATTAGGCAGACAGGGCAAAAGTTGCCAAATAGAGGCCAGAGCCAGGGGCGGACTGGGAACTTAAAGCCCTGGCCCTGGCAAAATACTAAAAGTGGCCCCGTTTTGTAGTTGGGTCCATATTAATGGTAAGCAGAGCCAGCAATACCATATTGTGGCACATTATACCACCCCAACAAAGCCAAATACCACAGTGTATCACAAAATTCTGCCAGCAGCACAAAATAGATCCGAAAAACTTCCACTAGCCGGCACCCTGGGCATCGGCCCACTGGTAAATTTCCCTGTAAGGTCTATGGCCAATCTGCCCCTGGCCAGAGCATTTGTTATGTGATACAGTGGGATTGCAAAAAGGCACCCACTGGTCAACAGGAATGTTAAACCATCCTATTCAAGTACTAGTATAGAGTATAGTGAGTACCATCACTATAGACAGAGTGCTGTTCTGCGTACAGCGGTTAAGGATCATTCAATCTGACCACAGGTGGATGAACATTCCTCCGTGCTGCAGTCTTAAGCAGTCATAGTAGGCCTCAAGTGGAACAGGCATATAGCCAACACTGTATTCAGTTGTCACAAGTTTCTCCAGGCTGTGAAAATCACCATGCAGTTGAACATAATGTTGAAAGTAACCGTCAAGAACTGTCCATATATTGTGTAACCCATAAGCCTTTATGCCTCTGAGAGAGAAAGTTGAGTCCAGCCTTTAGTCCTGGTGTTGCCTCCTTTTTTCCTATGCATTACCCATTGGACCTTCACTCAAGACATATGACACAGTAATATGAGCTGCTGTGATGTCACTGCCTTAAAGGGGTTGTCAACCTTTTAGCAGGTAAAGGCCTATCCTCAGCTGGTCGGCGGGGGTCTGACACCCTACACCCGTGCCAATTAACTTTCTGCAATAGCTCTGGAAGCAGATAGCTCCGCCAACTTTGTAATGGATTGAGCTCATTATTGCAGCGCTGCTCCCATTGTAGTTAGTGGGAGCAGCGGTGTAGTGATGAGCTCAGTCCACTACAAGGTTGATTGAAGCTATCTGCTTATGGCACCAAAGCTATTGATTGGAGGCGGAGTGAGGTGTTGGACACCTGCCAATCAGCTAGTGGATAGGCCATCACTTAATAAAAGGTGGACAACCCCTTTAAGCTATCTGAACTGTTGTGATGTCACTGGCTGTGTTATTCTAACTATTGTGAAGTTATTGGCTTTGTTATTTCAGCTGCTGTGAGATCATTGGCTGCAGTTATTTAAGCTGCTGTGATGTCACTGGCTGCACTTATTTAAGCTGCTGTGATGTCATTGGCTACACTTATCTGAACTGCTGTGATGTCATTGGCTGTGTTATTTCAGCGGCAGTGATGTCATTCGCTGCAGTTATTTGTGCTGCTGTAATATTGCTGGCTGCAGATATTTAAGCCGCTGTGATGTCATTGGCTGTGTTATTTCAGCTGCAGTTATGTCATTGGCTGCAGTCATTTCACCTGCAGTGATGTCATTGGCTGCAGTGATGTCATTGGCAGTGTTATTTCAGCTGCAGTGATGTCATTGCCTGCAGTTATTGGAGTTTCACAGAACATTATTTATAACTACCTAAGACTCAAGAAACAACAGGTGCTGTGATAGAACAAAATTGTTTACTCCACCTGCCGCAAACTCTGTCCATAGAGCCCACAGAAATGCCCTTTGAGCCAATTTGATTTACAGCACATAAGATATTTTTTTCCACAGCCGGTAATGAGTTTTTTTTTTTTTATGTGTCGCCTTTTGTACTAAAATAAGAAAATGGGTTTTATGTAAGTTCTTTGCTGTTACTATTCAGTGTGATCAGCGCCGGTGATAAGCTCCAAACTTACTAATTAGTTCTCACAACTGAGTACAGACCGTACTGAGAGAACTAACTGCAGAAACGCATTGTGCCTGTGGAAACGTGGGGAGGGGTATCAATATCGGTAAGATGCATGAAGGTATGCTCAAAATAGGGAAAATGTCTCCAAATATATATAAAATGGTACATGTGGAATAAAATAACGGACACATTCCGTTGTTTCACTTAAGCAAGTGGCCTTTATCATGTAGAGAAAGTTAATAGAAGGCACTTACATGTATTTTGATTGTCCATATTGTCTCCTTTGCTGGCCATCACATTATACACTGCTTGTTTCCATAGTCACGACCACCACTGCAGCGCAGATACGAGTGCACTCCCACGGTCACCAGAGAGGCCAGAGCCTTTTTCTATAATGTACAAATGTAACGCCCCAGAGGTGAATTACCACCTTCTACACCTCCCCACTGTCTTCTATGGTTGATCTAGTGTCATCATCTATATTCATTTCCAGGTCCTGTGTAATGTGCATATTCTTTTCCATGTAAATGTTATGTTTAAGTGTAATTTACCTGGTTCACCAGCAGATGGCGGCAGTAATGGCAGAGCTACTTTCCATAGAATGGAACCTTCTATCCATTCCAACCCTCTCTAGAGAAGGAGGAGTTTAGTTAGTGAGAGTCAGTCTAGCCTACCCCTTCTAGGGGTGAGGTTGGTGTCTAGGGCACCCCCTGCTTGGGGAAGGAAGCAGGCCCTCATCCCTGCTGGACCGACCCAGCCAAAGTCAGTCTAGCTTACCCCCTGTAAGGGGAAGGCTGTGTTCCAGCCAGCAGAGCACCATCAGATCTGCTGGATCAGGAGGCCAGGAGTGAAGTTCCCTGGATAAAGATAAAGATACAGATAAAGATAAAGACAGAGTCAGACTACAGAAAGCTAAGTGCAGCAATAAGGAAAAGTTTATATTTAATCCTGCTAGCACAGCAGAGCGAGAGAGCAACAGATGTAGCATAGCTGAGTGTGTTTGCCTGCCAGAATTTATGCCAAAGCCTGCTGGTGACCAAGACAGAGTTGGAAGATTGGTTCCTGATTAAAGTTTATTCAAGTAAAGCTGCTGTTCAACGTTATAAAAAGTCTAGACTCCATTTCTTTTGTAACCCCCTTCATCAACTGCCCCTGACCACGCCTGGGATTCCAGCGTATTCAGGTAGGAGCACTGTGACAAGTGCAACACCATTAGGGACATTTAGGCCACCCTACACCACTCTGGCATTCCTACACCTGGGTACCATCATATCACTAAAGGGGGCCCTGTGCCCTCGTTGCTGCAATGCAACTGGCGTCACGACAAACATTCATAACATCTTAAAGGGATCCCATGGACGTTCACCCCGTGCATTGCAAAAGCACGACCACCGATGCTGGATTGCAGGGTGGTTATAACCCCTGGAAACATGTAGTGTATAATGTGATGGAAAAATGAATCAAGCCAGCAAAGGAGGTAATATGGACAATCACAATACATTAGTAAGTGCCTTGTATTAACTTTCTCTACATGATAAATGTCATTTGCTGAAGTGAAACAAACCCTTTAAGCCTCATCACGAATTCATACAAATACACCAATAAATTGCACCCAGAAAATGTACATTTTACAACTTCATAGCCGCACCACCTTTATAAAAAAAAAACACACAATTGGGTGCACATAATGTACAGATTTTGTGGCACAATTTCCGATAACATTTTGGTGCATATTCATTCCTTAAATAAGTTGTCCACCTTTTAGAAATGTATTGCCTATCCTCTGGATAGGACATCATTAATCAGACCTGTTGGTGTCCAACACCTGTCACCCCCACCAAACAGCTTTTTGCATCAGGCATCGGGACCAGTGTATAGAGCTGGAAGCGGAAGGCTTCATCCACTGTGTAGTGGCGACGCAGGGCACTGAAAACCCCTTTAATTTCTCCATAGTTCTTTTTACATATTTGGTTACAAAAAAATATAACAGTTAAGCAACAATATAAATTGGCAGTGCCAGTTTTCCATGGCAGATTACATCTTGCATCTCAAGTTGAGAGGCTCTCCATGATCAAGGCTGGCACAGGTCCAGACCAGGCTTTGGCTGGAACATACTGTGGCAGTGGAGAGTTTCGAAAAATGAGTTTCATGATGCATGAAAGTGCAACAAGTGCCTCCCCCAGGGCCCTTTATGTCATGCGTCCCAGGTGTAGGAATGCCGAGTGGTATAGTGCGGCCTAAAACGTCTCTTATTGTGTCACGATGCTCCTCCCTGGATACTGCTGGACCCCAGGCTTTGGCTCTGAAGCAATAAATAGGGGTAATAATTGAGGGATAAAAGAATAACTTGAGTCCAGACCTTGAGATGAAGTTCAATGGCAGCTTTACTTTTCTCCAAACTGTTTTCAGGCTTTGTCTTGGTTCCAGCAGGCTTTAGCATTAAACTGGCAGGCAAACTCAACTATGCTTTATCTGTTGCTCTACTGACTGGCTGGCTGTATAACTCAGCTTCTTCTGTATGCTACCCTTCTTCTCTGTAGTCTGACTCTAGGTTATGCCAGGGGACTTTCCTCCTGGTTCCTGAGGGTTTAAGCTTTGGCCTCTATGGCCAGTAAAGCTTAGGGTGCTCTGGCTGGCATGGACATATCCAGCAGAGACATGCCCATGCACACCCTTCCCCTGTCTAGGGAAGACCTAAACTCGAACTAACCCGTCCCCACACATCCTGCAGGAAGTAGGACAAGCCCACTTCTCTCCTGAGGAGGGTTAGAATGGAAAGGTAAGTTCCATTCTATCTAACTATAGCTCTGCCATGTTTGCTGCCATCTGCTGGTGAACCAGGCATATTACATGAACATAACAGTTGCATAAAAATATTATAGATGCACATTGTGGAGGACCTGAACAAAATACATAAGATGACGTTGTGTTAGCCCAATATAGACAGTAGCAGGGTGCAGGAGGGGTAACACCACTTTGGGGTGTTACAAAAGGGCATTTGTCGGCAGCTTTGTACCTATGAAACTGACCTGTTGCATGTGCACTTGGAAGCTGAAGGCATCTGTGTTAGTCACATGTTCCTATGTGTCTGCATTGCTTAGAAAAATGAAGTTTTAATATATGCAAATGAGCCTCTAGAAGCAACTTGGGCATTGCCATTACACCTAGAGGCTCTGCTCTCTCTGCAACTGCTGCGCCCTGTGCACTGTGATTGACAAGGCCAGGCAGTGAAAACATAATCGCGCCTGGTACAGAGGGTGCAGCAGTTGCAGAGAGCAGAGCCTCTAGGAGTAATGGTAACCCTCTCGTTGCTCATAGAGGCTCCTTTGCATTTATAGAAACATAATTTTTCTCAGCAATGCGGTTGGTCACATATGAACATGGGACTAACACAGATGCCTTCAGCTACTAAGCGCACATGCAACAGGTTAGCCAGGTACAAATCTGCTAATACCTGGGTTTGCTAATGTGTACATTTTTCAACCATTTTTCATTACTCCAATGTACCTAAAATAAAAACTGAAGAAATTTTTTATATAGCTCTAATTAAAACTCTCCAACGGTTTTGCGCATACAGCTCCTATGCAGGCCAACTGTATGTGTCTCCATGGTTGCAGACTACAAACTTACCATTTGTAGTCTGATCCTGCAGTCATGTGTTACTCCACTACCTCAGCCCCCCTGTTATTACCTAAAGACCATAGAAGAGGAAGCAGAAAGAGTGGAGTAAGGGCCCTATTACACTGCCCGATGTTCAGGCAGCACGAGCGCCGTCGGATGATAATACATCCATTGGCACTGGTTTGCACTGGCCTGATTACACAGACTGAATGTGGGAGGAACGATTGCTACTGCAGTCATTCCTATCTCATTCTGTTCTATCCATTATAGGCAGCACGTCCCTGATTACACAGGACCATGTGCTGCTTCTGATCTTATATCTTTCCTCTTGGTGCCCATCAGCCAACCAACGGCTGCTCGATGACGGTAAATGGAGTCAATTATCGATAACGAGCATTTCTATAAAACGCTTTCCGATAAATGGCAGAAAAATGTTGTAGTCTAATAGGGCCATAACTCATGACTGCAGAATCAAACTACACAGGATTTGTTTGTAGTCTGTAACCATGGAGACACATACTGTAGGTTTGCACAGGAAGTCTATACAACAAAACTGTAGGACCTTTTTCAACAGACTATTTGGACAGTTGCTTTATATTTTATTTGACAAACAATGGAGTAATTACAAAAATTTGTTTGTTAAAATAAACACACCTTTAAAGGGGTAATCCCATGATTGTCACAAGATGGCACTATACAGATAGATTTAATTGAATAACAGTGGCTATGATACATTTTTACCACATGCAGTTACAAAAGTATTCAGATCCGGGTGTTGGTTTGAAAACTGTAGAATATTATTCATGGGACAACCCCTTTAAAGACCTTTACATTTACCCCATTCGTTCCCGATAATTGCCTGCTTGATAGAGGAGGTAAGAGCAACATTTACATGCAGCAGTCATCTCTGATGCATTGGCATGAGCAATCGCTACTGCGGTTGTTTATCCCCATAGAGAGTAATGGTTTCTGGGCAGCAGGTCTCTATGTACACGGTACGATCTATTATCCGCATCACTGATTGCTTGCACCCAGTAAATTGCTAGTTCATTGGGTGATCTGCAGCCCCTTTTTCGTTCATGTTAATTGGCCTGATAATGGTCCCATGTAAAGGGACCTAAGTCTATCGGGCCAATATTTTCTGTTATTGTGGTAATGTGTGTTCCTATGGGTGGCTGTTTAGTGAGTAGATATACAAGAAGTACAATTTTTTTTCTGATTCAGTATAAGTCAATCATCTAATTCAGGGCTACAAGCAAATATCTTCATTATCTTCTGCTCTGGCCGTGTCATCCTGTAAGTGACTCCCAGCCTGGTGACGTGTGCTGGTTTCTGATAAGGTGCTGTGCCAGGAGAGGGAGCGGATGTGTTACACGCAACAGATCCGAGTGCGTATAAACCCTTATCTCTTTTTGGCAGCTTCTTGTGGAATTCTTGGGAGCTTGTGGGAGATAGCCAGGAGCTTAACATACTGCAGAGCTAATTGGTGAAGAGGGATTTACCACCAAAAACTCTGCCGCAAATTGTGTCTCCCTAGCACAAACTTCATATAACACTGACAACTCTCCTGGTGAACAGGAAGCCACAAATACTAGTCAGTTTAAGAACCTTAAAGGTCATGTATCCCTTTGGGGACATTTTTTTGTTACGATTGCTTTCTACTCATTTTTGGCTAAAATAATTTTTTCAATAGCTTTATTAAAAATATTGAGCCGTTCTGTCACAAAGGGTTAACTGTTTTTCTAGCCATGTACATCCTACTTTCACTTTTAGTTTGTCATCTTATAAACCTTATCTCTAAATTATTAAGAGGTCATAAACACTTATTTAAGCCACATTCTTATCAGTAAGATAAGGATTGAGCTTTGATGAGTGTTTATAAGGTCTGAGAGCCCGTCAGCTCCCTGTCTGACAGAGCAGAGAGAAAATTCTGATTCTGCTAGGAGAGCATCTCAGCTCTGTAGGGATCCATATTTTTAATGATGCCAATTGAAAAAAAATTTTTTAGCTCATAATGAGTACAATGCAGCAATAAAAAAAATTGCCCCCAAAGGCGTACATAGCCTTTAAAGGGACACAATGCAAATCTGATGAATCACGATCAAACCATGTACATTATAACTGTGTAAATCCTCTTTATTGCACTGGTGACAGCAGAAGACTGCAGTTATTTAAATTGCTATGATGTCACGGGCTGCAGGTATTTGAGCTGCTGTGATGTCACTGGCTGAAGTTACTGGATCTGCTGTGATGTCACAGCTGCGGATATTTAATTTGCTGTTGCAGCAAGCAAAAGCACCTGAGGAGCCATTGTAGAGTATAGGAGTGGTAGGGAACCTGATGAAGTGTTGTGTCACGGTGTCAGGGCTGGTGCTACCATAAGGCAGACCAAGCGGCTGCCTTAGGGCGCACCCTGGGGGAGGGCGGAAAATTGAACCTTCTTTTTTTTTTTTTTACATCACTTACTTGTGAGTTGTGGAGGGTGAGAAATGTGACATTGAGGGTGTGAAATGTGACATGGGGGAGAAATGTGACATGGGGGGCTGATGTGACATAGGGAGGTGATTTGACATGGAGGGGGAGAAATGTGACATGGGGGCTGATGGCTGACATGGGGGCTAATGGCTGACATGGGGGGCTAATGGCTGACATGGTGGCATCATGGCTGACATGGGGGGGCTGATGTCTGACATGGGTGTCTGATCTGAGGCATTGGGTGTCTGATCTGAGGTCTGATTAACATTGGGGGTCTGATTGCTGGTCTGACCTGAGGTGTAATGGAAAATATTTTTTTCTTATTATCCTCCTCTAAAACCTAGGTGCGTTTTAGAGGGCGAGAAATACGGTCCTCAAACCAGCGATTGTCAGGACCAGGGCCAGGTGAGCTGCGAGAGGGGGGGCGCCAAAATGTAGCTTCGCTTGTGTTGACAAAAGTCCTTGCACCGGCCCTGCACGGTGTACTCCCTCAGGCTGTTGCTCCCTGGGGATCGGTGCAGTGGAAGTATAGTACTGAAAAAGGAGGTCAGAGTAAAGGGGGTTATCCGAGGCTGGAAATGGCTTCCCATATTCCCGGGCCAGTCACACTGATTCTACTTACCTGGTAACGGTCACTGCACGGCCACAGCTGCTTCTCCCCGGTGTCGGAGGGAGCAGCCAATGGCAATGCTAGGGAGGCTCGTCCCCGTCACTGTTAGCATACCGATGCTCGGTTCGGGCTCCCATGCTCTCCTCACTGGACTTTTATTCCCCGTCTTTCTACTTCATTCATGGTTGGGCTCATATGACCCAGCATTGATGTGCAGCCTGGGGACACGTCCCCATTCAGACCAGTCATTGGCTGTAGCAACACACTTGACCCTGTTCATGTAGACAGTTAAGTCCAATCCAGTGGGAGTCAGAACCGAAAAGCAGGGACCAAGTGATCATGGACTTCTCCAAAGGTCCCAATGTGTAGGGGTTAGATTTAAATGAAACTGTACAACCCCTTTAATTATCCACACTCAGTGACATCACAGCAATTGAATACTCAGTGCTTGAAGCCCAAAAACTTTGCGGTAATACTACCACTACCAGTCTCTACTCCCATCCCCCTCCAAATCCAAAGTACTAGTCATAGTGTGGGAGGAGAATTTGGGTTCTGTACATAAAACTATTATTTAAAGCTGATAATCTGTTTGAGTCATCAGGTAGAAGCTTTGCCTTTTAAGGGTACTTTCACACTAGCGTTTTTCTTTTCCGGCACTGAGTTCCGTCCTAGGGGTTCAATACCGGAAAAAACTGATCAGCTTTATCCTAATGCATTCTGAATGGAGAGCAATCCGTTCAGTATGCATCAGGATGCATCAGTTCAGTCCCTCTTATGTTTTTTGGCCGGAGAAAATACTGCAGCATGCTGTATTTTTCTCTCTGGCCAAAAATCCTAAACACTTGCCGGAATGCCGGCATTAATTTCCATTGAAATGTATTAGTGCCGCATTGACGTATCCGTTCTTCCAGACCGCAGACCTTTAAATCTGTAAATAAAAAAATACCGGATCAGTTTTTCGGGATGTCACCAGATAGACGGATCCGGTATGATAGACGGATCCGGTATTTCAATGCATTTGTCAGACGGAGCCGCTTTTTCCAGATGTCACCGGATAGACGGATTCGGTATTTCAATGCATTTGTCAGATGGATCCGCATCCGGATCCGTCGGACAAATCCCATCCGTTCGCGTCCGGATTGCGACGGAACTGCCTGCCGGAATCCTCTGCCCCAAGTGTGAAAGTACCCTAAGGAAAAAAAAAAAAATCTTTCTTCAATGTGAAAAGTAAAGTCAAGTCTTAAAATATGATCAACTACTGAGTCTGATTCTGGGCGTAGAAAATAGCATTTCCCTAATGACCTCGAAGGGAAAAAATTGGAAATTTTGCAGTTTTTTTTTTTGTTAATTAGCGGTAACTTTCTCATTGGGAGTTGATGTTTTGTGGCGTAGCCGCCAGATCCGATAACTTCTTACCCTTGTTATCATTAAGTGTTGAACCTAATTGCAAGGATTAATCAGTCTGTTCCCGCACACAACAGCATAACACTCTCACATTACCATGAGCAGACTGAATGCATTTGCAATATGAGTTTATCGGAGTCTAGTCAATAAGTGATAACATTAGAAAAAATGGTGTTTTGGACTCAGACGTCTCTTCCTCTCTTACCCTGACACAAAATTTTAATGATTATTACAGTTGCTAGCGGCAACCAGTCACAAAATCTTTTTTTAATGTATTTATCTAATTAAAATCTTTCTTTTCCTTGTTCAAAGCAGTTTGGTTACTAATTCATACAGCTAGCTGTAGAGAGGAGAACAGAGCGGCTCGGTATGGATGAGATTTAAAGGGACACTAAGCTCCGGAATGTTTTCTGCTCAGTTAAGTTTAAAGGCGTTGTCCGAGATAGTTAAAAATCTTGGAAATCTCTTAAATGGCTTTAAAAAAAAAAAAAGTCGAACTCACCCCTTTCTCCAGTGTCTTCTTTGCAGTTCTGGTCCAGCTCTGCCCCTGTCCTCAATGGTCTACCGTAGGGGCAGAGATTAGCTGCAGCAGTAATGATCGGTGCACCTGCATGTCAGAGTGTTAGCGATGTGCCTGGATACGGCACGTAACCGCTGCAGCCAATAACTGTCCTCCACGGTAGACTGCTGAGGACAGTCACTGGCTGCAGCACTCACGTTCCGTATCTAGACTCTAAAGACAAGAAGACACTAAGGAGATAAAGAATTGAATAATGAAAGCTTGAAGGATTGAATGAAGTTTAGATTAGCGTAAATTCCCATCTGCTGTACTGTATTCCGGTAGTCTGGCAAAGGAGCAGACTCCCGGAATATAGTAACGCAGGTGTGAACCTACCCTAGACGGGCAGATGGAGCGGCCGATTGTCGGGAAGGATGCGTTCCTTCCCGACAGTCGGCTGCTCGTTCAGTGAAGTGATCTCCTTCACAGTATGAGGATGAGGGATCACTAAAGCGTCCCCATACAGAATCACTGTTTCTAGGCAGTAGATCACTGTGAAAACCACGCGATCTGCTGCCCAGAAATGATTGGTGGGGCTTGCCAGGATCATTCTGCTCGTTCATCGGCACATTTAGATGGCCAGATTATCGGAAACAAGCGTTCGTAGGAATGGTCATTCCCAAGAAACTGGGCAATCTAAATCAACCTTAAGAGAGCATAAAGAGGACCTGTCACCTCTCCTGATATGTCTGCTTTAGTGAAAACCTTCATTCCCATTCAATAACAATTCTGGACCACCATTTCTTATATCTCTGTTTAGTGTCATTACTCTCATATTCCTACTAGAACTTTATGAATAAATTGGCCATAGTCTGCAATAGAGTTCAACTGGGTGTTACCAGTTGGGGGGGGGGGGGGGGGGGTGTCTCTGCACAGTCTGACACTGACAGCACTGATTGGATAGTGTCAGACTGGTGCAAGGACCCACCCCCAACTGGCAATAAACTTGCTGATTGCTGACAATTCATTCATAACTTCTAGTAGGAATAACAGAGGAATGGCACAACATAGAGTTATGTGAAAAGATGCTCTAGAATTGTTATTACATGGGGAATGCAAGTAGTTATTAAAACAGACATGTCAGGACGTCAGGAGCAGTGACAGGTCCTCTTTAAGGAGGACATACCGTAAATGGTCCAGGGAGAATGAGTGTAGAACCATCGAGAATATACACTCTAAAGAATTATTAGGAACACCATACTAATACGGTGTTGGACCCCCTTTTGCCTTCAGAACTGCCTTAATTCTACGTGGCATTGATTCAACAAGGTGCTGATAGCATTCTTTAGAAATGTTGGCCCATATTGATAGGATAGCATCTTGCAGTTGATGGAGATTTGAGGGATGCACATCCAGGGCACGAAGCTCCCGTTCCACCACATCCCAAAGATGCTCTATTGGGTTGAGATCTGGTGACTGTGGGGGCCATTTTAGTGCAGTGAACTCATTGTCATGTTCAAGAAACCAATTTGAAATGATTTGAGCTTTGTGACATGGTGCATTATCCTGCTGGAAGTAGCCATCAGAGGATGGATATATGTTCTCATTCTGTTTACGCCAAATTCGGACTCTACCATTTGAATGTCTCAACAGAAATCGAGACTCATCAGACCAGGCAACATTTTTCCAGTCTTCAACAGTCCAATTTTGGTGAGCTCGTGCAAATTGTAGCCTCTTTTTCCTATTTGTAGTGGAGATGAGTGGTATCCGGTGGGGTCTTCTGCTGTTGTAGCCCATCCGCCTCAAGGTTGTGCGTGTTGTGGCTTCACAAATGCTTTGCTGCATACCTCGGTTGTAACGAGTGGTTATTTCAGTCAACGTTGCTCTTCTATCAGCTTGAATCAGTCGGCCCATTCTCCTCTGACCTCTAGCATCCACAAGGCATTTTTGCCCACAGGACTGCCGCAAACTGGATGTTTTTCCCTTTTCACACCATTCTTTGTAAACCCTAGAAATGGTTGTGCGTGAAAATCGCAGTAACTGAGCAGATTGTGAAATACTCAGACCGGCCCGTCTGGCACCAACAACCATGCCACGCTCAAAATTGCTTAAATCACCTTTCTTTCCCATTCTGACATTCAGTTTGGAGTTCAGGAGATTGTCTTGACCAGAACAACACCCCTAAATGCATTAAAGCAACTGCCAAGTGATTGGTTGACTAGATAATTGCATTAATGAGAAATAGAACAGGTGTTCCTAATAATTCTTTAGGTGAGTGTATATGGACTATTCAGAGAAGGTAAGTAATAATGGAAGTTTACACAATGACACAAAATATGCAAAATGTATCGATCCCATCATGTGTGATACAGTCTGCCGAGTCCAAAGTATCCACTTCTATCATGTGTGATACTGGCTGCTATGGGTATCTGAAACTATCTATATGTATGATATCATCTCCCGATCCATGTATCTAAATCCATCATGTGTGATAATGCCTGCTCAACTGTGTAGCTGTGACTGCCATGTGGCATACTGCCTGCTGATCCATGCATATAAGCCTGTGGTGTGTGGTACGGTCTTCCCATCCTCCATCATGTTGGGGAATGTGTACCTCCTCCTGTAGCTTTGTCTCCTGCCTCACTTGCATTGATGATGGGTGAAGAGTTAAGAGCACCAATTACACGCATTTCATAATGACACAAACTACTAAGGAGACACTTAGACGCCTATTAACACCTTTCTAATGTGTCTCCGCGCAGCGCGCGCAGCCATTTTTTATCCTCTCAGCGTCATTAAATTGATATTAACAACAATTCCTTGACCCGCCGTCCGAATACATTAATAATACAATGTATAATTTTCGCTGATAATCCCCTCCGCCACTGCGTCTGCTTGAAAATGTTGGACGGAGAAGAAAAAAAATATCCACAATTATGGAGACGGAAAGTATCTTCTTCCTAGAGACTATAAGACGGAGGACATCTCACTGAGAATAACAAAAAGACTCCTGGGTGGTTAGGAAATCTTTATCCAAAAATCTAAACTTTTTTTTAGTCTTTCTTCTACTAAAAAGAGACTGATCAGGGAGTTGTTGTTCTGCATTAGTCTCTTGCTACAGACTTTTTTTTGACCCCTCAATAATCAGGTTTGTTTGGGCATTAAAAAGGGTGGTCTGAGTGTTTAATAATTAATGACGCACGCTCATCGAAGCTTACCAAGCACAGTGGCTGTGCTTGGTATGACAGCTCAGCCCTATTAACTAGGCCACGTGACCAGTGAATGGCCCTCACCAGAGCACTGCGGCCTCTTCCTAGGCCAGTGACATCACGCTCATCTTCGGACAGCTGATCAGCGAGGGTGCTGGGAGTCAGGCCCCCACCAATCACATACTGATGACCTATCTTGATATTAGGTCATCAGTAATAAGGCTTATGCACATGACTAAGGTTTTCCCACATCTGATCCGCATTTTTTGCGGGTCGAATGCGGACCCATTCACTTCAGTCGGGTTCAGCGTTTGGGGTATCCCTTACCCATTAAGAGTTTTTTTTTTACGATTATATGTCCCTCTGACAGAGTAAGCTGTCATGATGCCAGTTGCCTTCCAGTAACAGAAGTACAAAGCTCCCTTTAAGTGAAGTGTTGGTACCGAGGTGTAGGATTGCCAGGGTGGTGTAAAAGTGGCCACAATATCCCTGAAGAGGTTGTGTTGCACATGTCACAGTGCTCCTTACCTGGATACGGTTGGATCCCAGACATGGTCGTCCAAAGCAGTGCAAAAGGGGTAGTTAACTTGGATAGTGTAGAAATAAAGTTGAGTCCAGACTTGGTTGTATGGAACTTCAACAGTTGCTTTACTTTGCATAAACGATAATCCAAACAATCCACAGAACTTTTCTTGGTTCCCAACAGGTTTTAGCAGGACTTTGGCAGGCAAACAACTTCTGCAAAACAAACTTCTCTCTGCTAGGTCTGTAGTGTACTCTCTCAGCTCTGCTATGTCAGTAATATTAAATAGGAATGCTTTCCTTTCTGCTTGATGCTGTTGTTCTGAGTCTGTCTCTCACTGTGATCCTAGGAACTTCTTGTCCTGGCTGGCTTTGAGGGAGAGCTCAGTCCCCCAGGGACGAGCGTCTGCTTTTTTCTCCACAGCATGAAACACAGGAACTAACTGGTTCTAACTAGATCATACTTTCTCCTTGGAGGAGAGTATAAGAGAGCTGGAAAGCCAGGTTCCACCCTCTGTAGAGTAGCACAAGTATGCTGCGACCCGCTGGGGAACCAGGTTATTACATGATTGCACTAATGCGTAGGAATAAATGCACACTACATGGAGTACCTGGAATAAAGGCATAAGATGACATGGCAATTGCATATACCAGGGGTGCACAACCTGCGGCCCGGGGGCCACATTTGGTCCTCAATACCATTCTGTGAGGCCCCCAACCATCTGATAACAGACATGCATATGTCATATGTCTATATCTTGTGGCTGTTCACATGTATCTTTCATGTATACTCCCACTAGATGGGAGTCCTGGACCAGGACCAAAGGGGCAGCCCAGGGGCTATGACTATCCTGGATGACATTAGCTGTTTTCATGTCCTGAACCATCTTCTTCACCTGCTGGTATAGGGCAAGAGGCACTGGCCTATATCTTTCTTTGATTGGAGGTTGAGTGCCAGTGGGAATAGTGTGTTTTATTAAGCTCGTTTGACCATAGTCCAAGAGGTGTTTACTGAAGAGTTGGTGGTGATCCTTGGCTAAGTCCAACACACCTTTCAGTTGTTCAGCAGAGGTGGTGGCATCTCCAATGTGTAGCTCGGCCCACCAAGGTTGTTCAAACAGATTTTTGGCTGCATCCGCTGTTTGGAGCGATTGCTGTGCAGCAGCAGTAGGAGAATCCAGGACGTCTTGTAGACAAACGTGACGTAGACTCACCACTAGAAAATATTTCTTTAGTTCTACAGTTTCATCACTTAGATTGACCAAGCGGATGGGTACTCTTCCACGTGACACAGTGACCAGGCTCCTGGCGACTCGGACAAGGGGGTCAGTGCAGTTTCTAGGTAAAATTTCTCTCAGTGCGAGTGTCAAAAAAACCTCCCCCCCCCCCCCCCGCCCTCAAAACTGCTCAATGAAATAAGTGTCTCCCCATTGTACAGTGAGTGAGCGCCGCCGCCCACAGAGCCTGCCTGTGGGGGGACATTATTTTTAATAAGGATCACTATGGACATTATTTAGAATGGAGGCTGCTGTGGGTGTCATTATAACTGTATAATGTCTGATAGGCCTAGTCCTGAGTTATATTACCCTGCCCTGTATAATAATGTACCCTGATACCCCTTAGTTATATTACTAAGGGGTATCAGGGATGGGTACATTATTATACAGGGCATGGGCAGGGTAATATAACTCAGCTCAGGACTAGGCCTATCAGACATTATAGTTATAATGACACCCACAGCAGCCTCCATTCTAAATAATGTCCATAGTGATCCTTATTAAACTTAATGTCCCCCACAGTGACAGTGGCCCCCACTTTCATGTCTGCCACAGTGGCCCCCACCCCCCATTGTAATTAATGCCCCCCCACACACACACACACAGACCATCCACAGTGTCACTGTCCCCATTGTAAAAAAATTGTTTGTTTATTTAATTTAACCACATTGCACCCGAGTCGACTCACCCAGTGACCCACTGTCCCGGATCCTCACAGCAGGCGTCTTTTCAGCAATGTTACCGCTCAGGGTGGGCGGTAACAGGCAGGCAGTGCGGCACTCACTGTACGTCACGCGCCTGCGCCGCCTAGTGGAAGGAGCAGGCGCGTGACGTCAGTAAGTGTCGCCCGCACGTACCGGAGCTGAGTGACTGGACTCGGTACGTACGGACAGAGGACTCGGCACTCGGGCGCAGGAGAGATATCAGAGGGAGGGAGCCAGGGGGGCGCACGGCACGAGAGTAATAACAGACAGAGAAAAGACAAGAGGGCGCCTCTGCCGGCGCCCCCCTTCTGACAGCGCCCCGGTCGGCCGCCCGGCCCGCCCGCCCCTAGAAACAGCCCTGAAGGGGGTGATCCTGTAATTGTAGGGGCTCCACGAGGCCCTGGTAAACCTGACCTCGGACCCCGATGTAAGCTTGGCACCATATCAGCGTCTCTACTCCAGGTTGAAGTCTAATAGGTTGAGCATCGTTGATGCGAACGTGGCAGATTTCTTCCTGTCGGTTGCTTAATTTTTGTTGAGTGGTTAGCACTTGGAGGGTCTGGCACTGGGTGCCATTAGTAGGGTTTTTTTCAAGGCTTCTTCCACTTCAGTGTAACAGTTCCCGATTACATTCATCCCCAGGACAACAGGTTCTTCATCATTGTTTGGAACTTGGATCACGACTATTCCCTGGTGTAGGAGTTCAGTATCTTCGATCCATAAGGTGGGTTCCCAATAACCTAGGACGGGTACTGTTTGGCCGTTAGTAGCTCTGATGTGGATCCAGGATTTCAGGGGTTGTGTCAATTGGGCTCCTTTCCGGCATATTTCGAATGCTGATCGGCGGTTGGTAGTTTACTTGAGATCCGGTGTCGATCAAAGCAGAAAACGTTACTCCGTTGATGCTAACTTCAATCACAGGGCGGCCTCCCACATACAGTCAGGTCCATATATATTGGGACACCGACACAATTCTAACATTTTTGGCTCTATACACAACCACAATAGATTTGAAATGAAACGAACAAGATGTGCTTTAACTGCAGACTGTCAGCTTTAATTTGAGGGTATTTACATCTAAATTAGGTGAACGGTGTAGGAATTACAACAAATTGCATATGTGCCTCCCGCTTGTTAAGGAACTAAAAGTAATGGGACAATTGGCTTCTCAGCTGTTTCATGGCCAGGTGTGTGTTATTCCCTCATTATACCAATTACAATGAGCAGATAAAAGGTCCAGAGTTCATTTCAAGTGTGCTATTTGCATTTGGAATCTGTTGCTGTCAACTCTCAAGATGAGATCCAAAGAGCTGTCACTATCAGTGAAGCAAGCCATCATTAGGCTGAAAAAAGTTAAAAAAAAACATCAGAGAGATAGCAAAAGCATTAGGCGTGGCCAAAACAACAGTTTGGAATATTCTTAAAAAGAAGGAACGCATCGGTGAGCTCAGCAACACCAAAATACCCGGAAGACCACGGAAAACAACTGTGGTGGATGACCGAAGAATTATTTCCCTGGTGACGAAAACACCCTTCGCAACAGTTGGCCAGGTCAAGAACACTCTCCAGGAGGTGAGTGTATGTGTGTCAAAGTCAACAATCAAGAAAAGACTTCACCAGAGTGAATACAGAGGGTTCACCACAAGATGTAAACCATTGGTGAGCCTCAAAAACAGGAAGGCCAGATTAGAGTTTGCCAAACGACATCTAAAAAAGCCTTCACAGTTCTGGAACAACATCCTATGGGCAGATGAGACCAAGATCAACTTGTACCAGAGTGATGGGAAGAGAAGAGTATGGAGAAGGAAAGGAACTGCCCATGATCCTAAGCATACCACCTCATCAGTGAAGCATGGCTGCCAATGGAACTGGTTCTCTTGTATTTATTGATGATGTGACTGCTGATAAAAGCAGCAGGATGAATTCTGAAGTGTTTCAGGCAATATTATCTGCTCATATTCAGCCTGTAACGGGGTTCCGAAGGTACACTCGGTCCCCCATTAGCCGCAGACCTGCTGCTTAGCCTCGGGAACGAGGATCTGTGTTTTACCTTGTTCCCAGGGCGGCTTTACTAGCTGGGTGGCTCCCTGCTCCTAAGTCTGCCTTGAGCGCCGAGCTGATCACTCGGTGCTCGACTGGTTGGTCTGTCGGTCATGTGACGCTGGCCACGTCACATGACCCTCACTCCCCACTATAAATACAGGCAGCCTGCTGGCCACAGGTTGCCTGTTAATTTAGGTTCCACCTGTGATTTGGTCTTTCCTGGCGTACTTACCTCCTGCTGAATTCCTGACGATCCTCTGCCTGCTCCTTGTGTACTTTGCTGCTCTCCTGGTATTCTGACCCTGGCCTCCTCCTGACGATCCTCTGCTGACTCCTTTGGTATTTCACGTCTCTCCTGGTATTTATGACCCCGGCTTCTCCTGACAATTCTCTGCTTGCTCCATTTGTACTTTGTAGCTTTCCTAGTATTGACTCAGTCCGTTCACGTCCTGTTGTTTGTCTGTCTGTCATCCCTGCACTTATTCCAAGTTAGGGATTTCCGTCCAGTTGTTCCCTGTCATTAGGACTCGCGAGGCAAGTAGGCAGGGCCAGGGGTAAGGCTGGAGCGCAGTGGTCACTTCCCTCCCCCCTGTGTGTGTGTGTACGCGACCGTTACAGATTAACAGGCCCAATAACCACTGTATAATGAATCCTCTGGTGACCCTGACTGACCCTGTCTCTAATCTGACGCAGATGGTGCAGGAGTTAGGGGAAAAACTCAGTTCTTTTGATTTAGGGCAAGGTTCTTCCACTCCTCAGGCCTCCAGTCCACATTTTGAGCCCCAGATTAAGCTCCCAGAACCCTTTTCTGGAGAACAGAAGAAGTTTCTCTCCTTAAAGGAGAATTGCAAACTTTACTTCCGTTTGCGCCCCGTGTCCTCTGGCCCCGAGAGTCAACGCGTGGGCATTATCATTTCCCGATTACAGGGTGATCCCCAGGACTGGGCGTTCTCTTTAACTGCTGGCGCCAGTTGTTTATCTTCTGTGGAGGGGTTCTTTCAGGCCCTGGGTACCCTCTATGATGAACCAGACAGGGGTCTAGTAGCCGAGACGGCTCTAAAGGCACTGGTTCAGGGCAATCTACCAGCGGAGGACTATTGCACCCAATTCAGAAGGTGGTGGAACGAACCAGCCCTGAAGAGTCAGTTCAGGTCAGGTCTGTCTGATAAATTAAAGGATCTTCTGGTCAGTTATCAACTTTCAGAGACCTTAGAGGAGATGATGACCCTTGACGACTTGACCGACGGGTTAGAGAGAGACGACAGGAACAACAGTTCTCTTCCCAGATGGTGGTCCAGCCAGAGGCCTATCCCAGAGACAATGCTGAGGTCTCCACCGAGGAACCCATGCAGGTTGGCATGACCCGAGGGAATCTTCGCCGCAGACGTGGAGAATGCTTTTACTGTGGAGATCCTGACCATTGGATCAACCAGTGTCCTAAGAAGGTCCTCTCTGTCAAGTCTCCTTAGGCAAGGCAACCTAAAGACCAGGTACACCCTGAATTTTCTAAATGTAAGCTTTCAGTAACCATTACGATTTCTCTGGGAGTAGATAAATGGCCAGGTAAGGCCTTTATTGATTCTGGCTCAGCGGCTAGCTTTATTGACTCTGAGTATGCTGTAAGATTGGGTATTCCTATGTTTGCCTTACCAACTCCTATTCATGTCATGGCTATTGATGCTACTCCTCTTATTGGTGGTACGGTGAGCTTATGTACCTCGGAGATTTCTCTAACCGTGGGTGTGTGCCACTCAGAGAGATGGGTGTGTGCCACTGTGTGCCGTGGGTGTGTGCCACTCAGAGAGATGTTTGTGCTGAGGTGGTACTAGGGTTGCCTTGGCTCCGACTACATAACCCCACTATAGATTGGTCCAATGGGGAGTTGGTGAGATGGGGGTCTAAGTGTGACTCGTGCTTGTCCGTGGTACAGGCTGGGGTCTCAGTAAAGTCTGATACTTTATAATCTTTCTATGCCCGAACGCAAGGCCATGGAAGATTATATTAAGGAGAGCCTTGGTAAAGGGCATATTAGACCTTCTGTCTCTCCTATGGGGGCGGGATTTTTCTTCGTTAAGAAAAAAGATGGTGGTCTTAGGCCATGTATTGATTACCAGAGATTAAATAAAATCACTGTCCAGAATAGATACTTCCTCCCATTGATTCTGGATTTATTTAACCAGGTTCTGGGGGCAACCTGGTTTTCCAAAATTGACCTGAAAGGGGCATACAATCTAATCCGAATCAAGGAGGGAGACGAATGGAAGACGGCGTTCAATACCCCGGTAGGACACTTTGAATATCAGGTGATGCCTTTTGGACTCAGCAATGCCCCAGCTGTGTTCCAAAACTTCATGAATGACATTCTTAGGGAGTTCTTAGGTAAATTTGTTATTGTCTATCTTGACGACATTTTGATATTCTCTCCTGACTTTGAATCCCATGTGTCTCATGTTAAACAAATATTAGAGGTGTTGAGGGAGAATCAGCTATCCCCTAAGCAAGAGAAATATGTCTTTGGTGTACAGGAAATTCTGTTTCTAGGGCATGTTCTGACTCCTCACGCCTTCAAGATGGATCCTGGTAAGGTACTAGCAATTAAGGAATGGGTAAGACCTTCATCCTTAAAGGCCTTACAACGGTTCTTAGGTTTCGCCAATTACTATCATAAATTTATTATGAATTTTTCCGTAATTGCTAAACCGTTGACTGACCTTACTAAGAAAGGGGCGGATTTGGAGAATTGGTCTACTGAGGCCATTTCTTCATTTGAAAAATTAAAAAAGGCATTCAGTAGCACTCCCATTCTGATCCAGCCTGATCAGGAGAAACCTTTTATTGTGGAGGTGGATGCATCCAAGGACGGTGCAGGAGCAGTCCTTTCACAAGGTCCTGCTAGCCTCACTAACCTGAGACCATGTGCCTTCTTCTCCAGGAAATTCTCTCCCACGGAGAGAAACTACGACATAGGAATAGGGACCTGCTGGCCATTAAATGGGCTTTTGAGGAGTGGAGGCATTTTCTGGAGGGGGCAAGGCATTGTGTAACTGTTGTAACTGACCATAAAAACCTTATGTTTCTCGAGTCTGCTAAGAGGTTGAATCCCCGTCAAGCCAGATGGCCTCTGTTTTTTACTCGTTTTGATTTTTCCATTACGTTCAGGCCGGGAAGTAAAAATTGAAGGCGGACGCATTATCTCGGAGCTTCCAGGCTTTTCAACCTACTGAGGTACCACCTGAATCCATCCTACCAGCAAAAATCTTCTTAGCAGCTCTTACCCAGGATATCTCGGCTCGCATTAGGTCTGAACAACATCTGGCACCGGTATCCACCCCAACAGATAAGTTGTTTGTTCCCGTACAATTTTGTCTCCAGCTGTTGGGTGAGTGTCACGATTCTGCCTTTTGTGGACATCCGGGTGTTGAGGGCACTAAGGATCTGGTTTCTAGATCTTATTGGTGGCCCACTCTAACTAGGGTTGTCAAGTCCTACGTGTCAGCCAGTGAGGTTTGTGCCAGATCCAAGACACCCAGGACTCGCCCTGCTGGTAACCTACGACCCCTACCCATTCCCAGTAGACCCTGGTCTATCTCGATGGACTTTATAACTGACCTACCACCGGCGGAGGGTAAGACTGTAGTTTGGGTAGTGGTCGATAGGTTTAGCAAGATGGTCCATTTCATTCCCCTGTCTAAACTCCCAAATGCCAAAACCCTGGCGTCTATTTTTTGTGAAAGAAATTGTTCGATTGCATGGTATCCCGGAAAATATTGTTTCTGACAGGGGTGTGCAGTTTGTGTCCAAATTCTGGAGGGCCTTCTGTCAAAAACGTAAAGTTTCATTGTCTTTTTCCTCTGCCTACCACCCTGAGAGTAATGGGCAGACTGAACAAATTAAATTATGGGTGAAATTTCTTCCATTGGCTGAATTTGCTTTTAATAACCGTGTCAATTCTTCTGCTGGGGTTTCACCTTTCTTTTGTAACCATGGTTTCCATCCCCGTTTTCATTCTGGGTCATCCATCTCCTCCTCCAACCCTGAGGCGGATAGGTTCTCCTCTGAACTGTGCACAGTTTGGGCCCGGGTTCAATCGAACCTAGAAAAGGCTCAAAGTTCTCAGAAACTCAAGGCCGATAGGAGACGTTCAAGGGGGGTGAATTTTCAGGTTGGGGATAAGGTATGGTTGTCCTCCAAGAATCTCTCTCTTAAGGTAGATTCTAAAAAGTTTGCTCCTCGTTTTTTGGACCATATAAGATCACGGAGGTGATTAACCCGGTATCATTTAGGTTGGAGCTGCCCGAGTCATTCCACATTTATAATGTGTTCCATAAATCTCTACTTAAAAAATATTTTGAACCGGTAGTACCATCGAAAGCCTCGCCTCCGCCGGTTCTTGTTAATGATGCTGTCGAGTATGTGGTGTCTAAAATAGTGGATGTCAGGAAGGTGCGTAATTCCTTGCAGTACCTGATTCACTGGAAGGGGTATGGACCTGAAGAGAGATCTTGGGTACCTGCCAGGGAGGTTCATGCTCCTAGACTTGTTTGAAAATTTCATTTAGAACACCCTGAAAGGCCATCGCCTGAAGTCTTGGGTCCGGTGGCCACTCGTAAAAGGGGAGGTACTGTAACGGGGTTCCGAAGGTACACTCGGTCCCCCATTAGCCGCAGACCTGCTGCTTAGCTTCGGGAACGAGGATCTGTGTTTTATCTCATTCCCAGGGCGGCTCCCTGCTCAGCTGGGTGGCTCCCTGCTCTTAAGTCTGCCTTGAGCGCCGAGCTGATCACTCTGTGCTCGACTGGTTGGTCTGTCGGTCATGTGACGCTGGCCACGTCACATGACCCTCACTCCCCACTATAAATACAGGCAGCCTGCTGGCCACAGGTTGCCTGTTAATTTAGGTTCCACCTGTGATTTGGTCTTTCCTGGCATACTTACCTCCTGCTGATTTCCTGACGATCCTCTGCCTGCTCCTTGTGTACTTTGCTGCTCTCCTGGTATTCTGACCCCGGCCTCCTCCTGACGATCCTCTGCTGACTCTTTTGGTATTTCACGTCTCTCCTGGTATTTATGACCCCGGCTTCTCCTGACAATTCTCTGCTTGCTCCATTTGTACTTTGTAGCTTTCCTGGTATTGACTCGGTCCGTTCACGTCCTGTTGTTTGTCTGTCTGTCATCCCTGCACTTATTCCAAGTTAAGTATTGCCGTCCAGTTGTCCCCTGTCATTAGGACTCGCGAGGCAAGTAGGCAGGGCCAGGGGTAAGGGTGGAGCGCAGTGGTCACTTCCCTTCCCCCTGTGTGTGTGTGTGTACGCGACCGTTACACAGCCAAATGCTTCAGAACTCATTGGACGGCGCTTCACAGTGCAGATGGACAATGACCCAAAGTATACTGCAAAAGCAACCAAAGAGTTTTTTAAGGGAAAGAAGTGGAATGTTATGCAATGGCCAAGTGAATCACCTGACCTGAATCCGATTGAGCATGCATTTCACTTGCTGAAGACAAAACTGAAGGGAAAATGCCCCGAGAACAAGCAGGAACTAAAGACAGTTGCAGTAGAAGCCTGGCAGAGCATCACCAGGAATGAAACCCAGCGTCTGGTGATGTCTATGCGTTCCAGACTTCAGGCTGTAATTGAATGCAAAGGATTTGCAACCAAGTATTAAAAAGTGAAAGTTTGATTTATGATTATTATTCTGTCCCATTACTTTTGGTTCCTTAACAAGTGGGAGGCACATATGCAAACTGTTGTAATTCCTACACCGTTCACCTGATTTGGATGTAAATGCCCTCAAATTAAAGCTGACAGTCTGCAGTTAAAGCACATCTTGTTTGTTTCATTTCAAATCCATTGTGGTGGTGTATAGAGCCAAAAAAAATTGAATTGTGTCGGTGTCCCAATATTTATGGACCTGGCTGTATCTAGGCATGAAGGCTGGATCTTCTGGACCTTGTATTCTTCCTCCTGAGGGGCGGTCCCTGGCCTCAGGGAATATTCATTTAACTGCCAGCAATTATCTTCAGTGTGTCAATACTTTTGACATAGTAATCGCGCAGCTGCCAAACGGGGGGCCCGCTGTCAGTGACAGCAGGCCACCCCAGAGAGAAGGCAGGGACAGTTCCCAGGTGTCCCTGCCTTCTAAAGTGCTTCCTGTCCCGGCCCGGTGGTCATGTGATCAGCCCTGCACTGAGGCTGTACAGCATTGTATTCTGCTGTACAGCCTCTCTGTAATGACCGGCGTCATGCACAGGGAGGGAAAAGGGAAAGCCCTGCCCAAGGGAGAGGGTAAGGTGGTGACTAGGGATGAGCGAACCCGAACTGTATAGTTCGGGTTCGTACCGAATTTTGGGGTGTCCGTGACACGGACCCGAACCCGAACATTTTCGTAAAAGTCTGGGTTCGGGTTCGGTGTTCGGCTCTTTCTTGGCGCTTTTTGAAAGGCTGCAAAGCAGCCAATCAACAAGCGTCATACTACTTGCCCCAAGAGGCCATCACAGCCATGCCTACTATTGGCATGGCTGTGATTGGCCAGTGCAGCATGTGACCCAGCCTCTATTTAAGCTGGAGTCACGTAGCGCCGCACGTCACTCTGCTATGATCAGTATAGGGAGAGGTTGCAGCTGCGACGTTAGGGCGAGATTAGGCAGATTAACTCCTCCAAAAGACTTCATTCTGTGATCGATCTGCAGCTGTGGATCATTGAAGTGCTATTATTGACTTGCTCACTTTTTTGAGGCTGCCCAGAGCAATTTTAGATCACTTTTTTTCTGGGGTGATCGGCGGCCATTTTGTGACTTGTGGTGCGCCAGCACAAGCTATCACCAAGTGTATTTAACCATCGATAGTGTGGTTATTTTGTGCTATATCCTACATCTGCTGCAGGCTGAGCCTGTGTCACCGAAGTGCATTTAACCATCAACAGTCTGGTTATTTTTTGGCCATATACTACATCAGCTGCAGGCTGAGCCTGTGTCACCGAAGTGCATTTAACCATCGACAGTCTGATTATTTTTTGGCCATATACTACATCTGGTGCAGGCTGAGCCTGTGTCACCCAAGTGCATTTAACCATCAACAGTGTGGTTATTTTTTGGCCATATATTACATCAGGGGCAAGTTGAGCCTGTCACCCAGCGCCTAAAAAATAGACCTGACATTTCTATTCAACCAAATCTGTACTGTTTTAGCTGGTTAAGTTATTTGTAGTGACCGTAAAAGCACACTTTTTTTTCTGGGTTGAAAAACCATTCCCAAATTTGCCATTCTCAAAACAACTAGTTTCTGGTATTTGAGGCCTACTTGAAATCTATCCCAAAAAGAATATCTTACATTTAAGCTAGTGATAGTGTCATTCAGAAAAACCTAAGACACACGCTAGCGTGCTGATAGAAATCTGATTCTGTGATTAAACCTATACCTGTCACACAGCGCAAAAAAAAACAGGCCTCACATCTCTATTTAACCAAATCTCTACTGTTTTAGCTGGTCAAGTTATTTGTAGTGACCGTAAAAGCACACTTTTTTTCTGGGTTGAAAAACCATTCCCAAATTTGCCATTCTCAAAATAACTAGTTTCTGGTATTTGAGGCCTACTTGAAATCTATCCCAAAAAGAATATCTTACATTGAAGCTAGTGATAGTGTCATTCAGAAAAACCTAAGACACACGCTAGCGTGCTGATAGAAATCTGATTCTGTGATTAAACCTATACCTGTCACACAGCGCAAAAAAAAACAGGCCTCACATCTCTATTTAACCAAATCTCTACTGTTTTAGCTGGTCAAGTTATTTGTAGTGACCGTAAAAGCACACTTTTTTTTCTGGGTTGAAAAACCATTCCCAAATTTGCCATTCTCAAAATAACTAGTTTCTGGTATTTGAGGCCTACTTGAAATCTATCCCAAAAAGAATATCTTACATTGAAGCTAGTGATAGTGTCATTCAGAAAAACCTAAGACACACGCTAGCGTGCTGATAGAAATCTGATTCTGTGATTAAACCTATACCTGTCACACAGCGCAAAAAAAAACAGGCCTCACATCTCTATTTAACCAAATCTCTACTGTTTTAGCTGGTCAAGTTATTTGTAGTGACCGTAAAAGCACACTTTTTTTTCTGGGTTGAAAAACCATTCCCAAATTTGCCATTCTCAAAATAACTAGTTTCTGGTATTTGAGGCCTACTTGAAATCTATCCCAAAAAGAATATCTTACATTGAAGCTAGTGATAGTGTCATTCAGAAAAACCTAAGACACACGCTAGCATGCTGATAGAAATCTGATTCTGTGATTAAACCTATACCTGTCACCCAGCGCCTAAAAAATAGACCTGACATTTCTATTCAACCAAATCTGTACTGTTTTAGCTGGTCAAGTTATTTGTAGTGACCGTAAAAGCACACTTTTTTTTCTGGGTTGAAAAACCATTCCCAAATTTGCCATTCTCAAAATAACTAGTTTCTGGTATTTGAGGCCTACTTGAAATCTATCCCAAAAAGAATATCTTACATTGAAGCTAGTGATAGTGTCATTCAGAAAAACCTAAGACACACGCTAGCGTGCTGATAGAAATCTGATTCTGTGATTAAACCTATACCTGTCACACAGCGCAAAAAAAAACAGGCCTCACATCTCTATTTAACCAAATCTCTACTGTTTTAGCTGGTCAAGTTATTTGTAGTGACCGTAAAAGCACACTTTTTTTTCTGGGTTGAAAAACCATTCCCAAATTTGCCATTCTCAAAATAACTAGTTTCTGGTATTTGAGGCCTACTTGAAATCTATCCCAAAAAGAATATCTTACATTGAAGCTAGTGATAGTGTCATTCAGAAAAACCTAAGACACACGCTAGCGTGCTGATAGAAATCTGATTCTGTGATTAAACCTATACCTGTCACACAGCGCAAAAAAAAACAGGCCTCACATCTCTATTTAACCAAATCTCTACTGTTTTAGCTGGTCAAGTTATTTGTAGTGACCGTAAAAGCACACTTTTTTTTCTGGGTTGAAAAACCATTCCCAAATTTGCCATTCTCAAAATAACTAGTTTCTGGTATTTGAGGCCTACTTGAAATCTATCCCAAAAAGAATATCTTACATTGAAGCTAGTGATAGTGTCATTCAGAAAAACCTAAGACACACGCTAGCGTGCTGATAGAAATCTGATTCTGTGAATAAACCTATACCTGTCACACAGCGCAAAAAAAAACAGGCCTCACATCTCTATTTAACCAAATCTCTACTGTTTTAGCTGGTCAAGTTATTTGTAGTGACCGTAAAAGCACACTTTTTTTTCTGGGTTGAAAAACCATTCCCAAATTTGCCATTCTCAAAATAACTAGTTTCTGGTATTTGAGGCCTACTTGAAATCTATCCCAAAAAGAATATCTTACATTGAAGCTAGTGATAGTGTCATTCAGAAAAACCTAAGACACACGCTAGCATGCTGATAGAAATCTAATTCTGTGATTAAACCTATACCTGTCACCCAGCGCCTAAAAAATAGACCTGACATTTCTATTCAACCAAATCTGTACTGTTTTAGCTGGTCAAGTTATTTGTAGTGACCGTAAAAGCACACTTTTTTTTCTGGGTTGAAAAACCATTCCCAAATTTGCCATTCTCAAAATAACTAGTTTCTGGTATTTGAGGCCTACTTGAAATCTATCCCAAAAAGAATATCTTACATTGAAGCTAGTGATAGTGTCATTCAGAAAAACCTAAGACACACGCTAGCGTGCTGATAGAAATCTGATTCTGTGAATAAACCTATACCTGTCACACAGCGCAAAAAAAAACAGGCCTCACATCTCTATTTAACCAAATCTCTACTGTTTTAGCTGGTCAAGTTATTTGTAGTGACCGTAAAAGCACACTTTTTTTTCTGGGTTGAAAAACCATTCCCAAATTTGCCATTCTCAAAATAACTAGTTTCTGGTATTTGAGGCCTACTTGAAATCTATCCCAAAAAGAATATCTTACATTGAAGCTAGTGATAGTGTCATTCAGAAAAACCTAAGACACACGCTAGCATGCTGATAGAAATCTAATTCTGTGATTAAACCTATACCTGTCACCCAGCGCCTAAAAAATAGACCTGACATTTCTATTCAACCAAATCTGTACTGTTTTAGCTGGTCAAGTTATTTGTAGTGACCGTAAAAGCACACTTTTTTTTCTGGGTTGAAAAACCATTCCCAAATTTGCCATTCTCAAAATAACTAGTTTCTGGTATTTGAGGCCTACTTGAAATCTATCCCAAAAAGAATATCTTACATTGAAGCTAGTGATAGTGTCATTCAGAAAAACCTAAGACACACGCTAGCGTGCTGATAGAAATCTAATTCTGTGATTAAACCTATACCTGTCACCCAGCGCCTAAAAAATAGACCTGACATTTCTATTCAACCAAATCTGTACTGTTTTAGCTGGTCAAGTTATTTGTAGTGACCGTAAAAGCACACTTTTTTTTCTGGGTTGAAAAACCATTCCCAAATTTGCCATTCTCAAAATTGTGGTGAACGGGAACCATGAGGAAAACATCTAATAAGGGACGCGGACATGGTCGTGGTGGTGTTAGTGGACCCTCTGGTGCTGGGAGAGGACGTGGCCGTTCTGCCACAGCCACACATCCTAGTGAACCAACTACCTCAGGTCCCAGTAGCCAGCAGAATTTACAGCGATATTTGGTGGGGCCCAATGCCGTTCTAAGGATGGTAAGGCCTGAGCAGGTGCAGGCATTAGTCAATTGGGTGGCCGACAGTGGATCCAGCACGTTCACATTATCTCCCACCCAGTCTTCTGCAGAAAGCGCACAGATGGCGCATGAAAACCAAGCCAAGGTCTGTCACATCACCCCCATGCATATCAGGGAAACTGTCTGAGCCTCAAGTTATGCAGCAGTCTCTTATGCTGTTTGAAGACTCTGCTGCCAGGGTTTCCCAAGGGCATCCACCTAGCCCTTCCCCAGGGGTGGAAGAGATAGAATGCACTAACGCACAACCACTTATTTTTCCTGATGATGAGGACATGGGAATACCACCTCAGCACGTCTCTGATGATGACGAAACACAGGTGCCAACTGCTGCGTCTTTCTGCAGTGTGCAGACTGAACAGGAGGTCAGGGATCAAGACTGGGTGGAAGACGATGCAGGGGACGATGAGGTCCTAGACCCCACATGGAATGAAGGTCGTGCCACTGACTTTCACAGTTCGGAGGAAGAGGCAGTGGTGAGACCGAGCCAACAGCGTAGCAAAAGAGGGAGCAGTGGGCAAAATCAGAACACCCGCCGCCAAGAGACTCCGCCTGCTACTGACCGCCGCCATCTGGGACCGAGCACCCCAAAGGCAGCTTCAAGGAGTTCCCTGGCATGGCACTTCTTCAAACAATGTGCTGACGACAAGACCCGAGTGGTTTGCACGCTGTGCCATCAGAGCCTGAAGCGAGGCATTAACGTTCTGAACCTTAGCACAACCTGCATGACCAGGCACCTGCATGCAAAGCATGAACTGCAGTGGAGTAAACACCTTAAAAACAAAGAAGTCACTCAGGCTCCCCCTGCTACCTCTTCTGCTGCTGCTGCCTCGGCCTCTTCTGCTGCTGCCGCCGCCTCGGCCTCTTCCTCCGCCTCTGGAGGAACGTTGGCACCTGCCGCCCAGCAAACATGGGATGTACCACCAACACCACCACCTGCGTCACCAAGCATCTCAACCATGTCACACGGCAGCGTTCAGCTCTCCATCTCACAAACATTTGAGAGAAAGCGTAAATTCCCACCTAGCCACCCTCGATCCCTGGCCCTGAATGCCAGCATTTCTAAACTACTGGCCTATGAAATGCTGTCATTTAGGCTGGTGGACACACACAGCTTCAAACAGCTCATGTCGCTTGCTGTCCCACAGTATGTTGTTCCCAGCCGCCACTACTTCTCCAAGAGAGCCGTGCCTTCCCTGCACAAACAAGTGTCCGATAAAATCAAGTGTGCACTGCGCAACGCCATCTGTGGCAAGGTCCACCTAACCACAGATACGTGGACCAGTAAGCACGGCCAGGGACGCTATATCTCCCTAACTGCACACTGGGTAAATGTAGTGGCGGCTGGGCCCCAGGCGAAGAGCTGTTTGGCGCACGTCCTTCCGCCGCCAAGGATCGCAGGGCAACATTCTTTGCCTCCTGTCTCCTCCTACTCAGCTTCCTCCTCCTCTTCTTCCACCTGCTCATCCAGTCAGCCACACACCTTCACCACCAACTTCAGCACAGCACGGGGTAAACGTCAGCAGGCCATTCTGAAACTCATATGTTTGGGGGACAGGCCCCACACCGCACAGGAGTTGTGGCGGGGTATAGAACAACAGACCGACGAGTGGTTGCTGCCGGTGAGCCTCAAGCCCGGCCTGGTGGTGTGCGATAATGGGCGAAATCTCGTTGCAGCTCTGGGACTAGCCGGTTTGACGCACATCCCTTGCCTGGCGCATGTGCTGAATTTGGTGGTGCAGAAGTTCATTCGCCACTACCCCGACATGTCAGAGCTGCTGCATAAAGTGCGGGCCGTCTGTTCGCGCTTCCAGCGTTCACACCCTGCCGCTGCTCGCCTGTCTGCGCTACAGCGTAACTTCGGCCTTCCCGCTCACCGCCTCATATGCGACGTACCCACCAGGTGGAACTCCACCTTGCATATGCTGGACAGACTGTGCGAGCAGCAGCAGGCCATAGTGGAGTTTCAGCTGCAGCACGCACTGCGGATCAGACACACTTCACCACCAATGACTGGGCCTCCATGCGAGACCTGTGTGCCCTGTTGCGCTGTTTCGAGTACTCCACCAACATGGCCAGTGGCGATGACGCCGTTATCAGCATTACAATACCACTTCTATGTCTCCTTGAGAAAACACTTAGGGCGATGATGGAAGAGGAGGTGGCCCAGGAGGAAGAGGAGGAAGAGGGGTCATTTTTAGCACTTTCAGGCCAGTCTCTTCAAAGTGACTCAGAGGGAGGTTTTTTGCAACACCAGAGGCCAGGTACAAATGTGGCCAGACAGGGCCCACTACTGGAGGACGAGGAGGACGAGGATGAGGAGGAGGCGGAGGAGGATGAGGCAGAAGCATGTTCACAGCGGGGTGGCACCCAAAGCAGCTCGGGCCCATCACTGGTGCTTGGCTGGGGGGAAACACAGGATGATGACGATACGCCTCCCACAGAGGACAGCTTGTCCTTACCTCTGGGCAGCCTGGCACACATGAGCGACTACATGCTGCAGTGCCTGCTCAACGACAGCAGAGTTTCCCACATTTTAACGTGTGCGGAATACTGGGTTGCCACCCTGCTGGATCCCCGGTACAAAGACAATGTGCCCACCTTACTTCCTACACTGGAGCGTGATAGGAAGATGCGCGAGTACAAGCGCACGTTGGTAGACGCGCTACTGAGAGCATTCCCAAATGTCACAGGGGAACCAGTGGAAGCCCAAGGCGAAGGCAGAGGAGGAGCAAGAGGTCGCCAACGCAGCTGTGTCACGGCCAGCTCCTCTGAGGGCAGGGTTAGCATGGCAGAGATGTGGAAAAGTTTTGTCACCACGCCACAGCTAACTGCACCACCACCTGATACGGAACGTGTTAGCAGGAGGCAACATTTCACTAACATGGTGGAACAGTACCTGTGCACACCCCTCCACGTACTGACTGATGGTTCGGCCCCATTCAACTTCTGGGTCTCCAAATTGTCCACGTGGCCAGAGCTAGCCTTTTATGCCTTGGAGGTGCTGGCCTGCCCGGCGGCCAGCGTTTTGTCTGAACGTGTATTCAGCACGGCAGGGGGCGTCATTACAGACAAACGCAGCCGCCTGTCTACAGCCAATGTGGACAAGCTGACGTTCATAAAAATGAACCAGGCATGGATCCCACAGGACCTGTCCATCCCTTGTGCAGATTAGATATTAACTACCTCCCCTTAACAATATATTATTCTACTCCAGGGCACTTCCTCATTCAATACTATTTTTAATTTCATTTTACCATTATATTGCGGGGCAACCCAAAGTTGAATGAACCTCTCCTCTGTCTGGGTGCCGGGGCCTAAATGTGTGACAGTGGCCTGTTCCAGTGGTGGGTGACGTGAAGCCTGATTCTCTGCTATGACATGAAGACAGATTCTGCGCTGACATAAGGCCAGATTCTCTGTTACGGGACCTCTCTCCTCTGCCTGGGCCTAAATGTGTGACAGTGGCCTGTTCCAGTGGTGGGTGACGTGAAGCCTGATTCTCTGCTATGACATGAAGACAGATTCTGCGCTGACATAAGGCCAGATTCTCTGTTACGGGACCTCTCTCCTCTGCCTGGGTGCCTGGGCCTAAATGTGTGACAGTGGCCTGTTCCAGTGGTGGGTGACGTGAAGCCTGATTCTCTGCTATGACATGAAGACAGATTCTGCGCTGACATAAGGCCAGATTCTCTGTTACGGGACCTCTCTCCTCTGCCTGGGTGCCTGGGCCTAAATGTGTGACAGTGGCCTGTTCCAGTGGTGGGTGACGTGAAGCCTGATTCTCTGCTATGACATGAAGACAGATTCTGCGCTGACATAAGGCCAGATTCTCTGTTACGGGACCTCTCTCCTCTGCCTGCGTGCCTGGGCCTAAATGTGTGACAGTGGCCTGTTCCAGTGGTGGGTGACGTGAAGCCTGATTCTCTGCTATGACATGAAGACAGATTCTGCGCTGACATAAGGCCAGATTCTCTGTTACGGGACCTCTCTCCTCTGCCTGGGTGCCTGGGCCTAAATGTGTGACAGTGGCCTGTTCCAGTGGTGGGTGACGTGAAGCCTGATTCTCTGCTATGACATGAAGACAGATTCTGCGCTGACATAAGGCCAGATTCTCTGTTACGGGACCTCTCTCCTCTGCCTGGGTGCCTGGGCCTAAATGTGTGACAGTGGCCTGTTCCAGTGGTGGGTGACGCAAAGCCTGATTCTCTGCTATGACATGAAGACAGATTCTGCGCTGACATAAGGCCAGATTCTCTGTTACGGGACCGCTCTCCTCTGTCTGGGTGCCGGGGCCTAAATGTGTGACAGTGGCCTGTTCCAGTGGTGGGTGACGTGAAGCCTGATTCTCTGCTATGACATGAAGACAGATTCTGTGCTGACATCAGGCCAGATTCTCTGTTACGGGACCTCTTTCCTCTGCCTGGGTGCCGGGGCCTAAATGTGTGACAGTGGCCTGTTCCAGTGGTGGGTGACGTGAAGCCTGATTCTCTGCTATGACATGAAGACTGATTCTGCGCTGACATGAAGCCAGATTCTATGCTATGGCATGAAGAGACTGATTCTCTGCTGACATGAAGCCAGATTCTTTGCTATGGCATGAAGAGACTGATTCTCTGCTGACGTGAAGCCAGATTCTCTGCTATGGGACCTCTGTTCAATTGATATTGGTTCATTTTTATTTTTTTAATTTTTATTTTAATTCATTTCCCTATCCACATT
Source organism: Bufo bufo (assembly GCF_905171765.1). NCBI lineage: Eukaryota > Metazoa > Chordata > Amphibia > Anura > Bufonidae > Bufo > Bufo bufo. The sequence goes on from NC_053394.1 coordinate 137,271,430, forward strand.
TGTTTGCAGGGGATTTACCTACATGTTGCTGCCTTTTGCAGCCCTCTAGCTCTTTCCTGGGCTGTTTTACAGCCTTTTTAGTGCCCAAAAGTTGGGGTCCCCATTGACTTCAATGAGGTTCGGGTCTGGGACGAAGTTCGGATCGGGTTCGGATCCCGAACCCGAACATTTCCGGGAAGTTCGGCCGAACTTCTCGAACCCGAACATCCAGGTGTTCGCTCAACTCTAGTGGTGACCCCTGACTCACCTTGCAGCTGGCACCTGACTGCCCTGACGTCCCTAGACGGGTTCCTCACCCGTTCGGCGATCACGTGCCTATACCCTGGCTTTCCCTAAAATGAGCCCTAGATAGTGAACGGGCCGGTGGGATCGCTAGTCCGCACCACTGACTCTAAGAGGGAAACACCAGGGAGAGGACAGACAATACAGACAAACACATATACCCAGGTGGGCGACCACAGCAGACCACAAAGGTCCAACAGGGATCCGGAGGGTAGCGTTCTGGACCAACAACCAGAGAACGCAGCAACACAGCTCCAGAGGGTCAGAATAGATGTCCAGGCAGGAAGCTCTATATCTGGCAACCAGAGAAGTGTGAGAGGGGAATATAAGGAGGTTTGGGAGTGCTGAACAAGGAACAGCTGAGGAGAAGGAGCTACGGATCCCTGAGTGAGCCAAAAGGGTTTGCAAAGCAAACCCAGAAAGCTACCATAAGGAAACAGCCCTATCTTACATAGAGCGCGCAGCCAACCGCTGCGACTTCCTGACCCCGGGTATAACGGAGTCAGCCGTGGTTCTTGACACCCTCGTGACAGTACCCCCCTCTCTACGAGGGGCCTCCGGACACTCAGGACCAGGTCTCTCAGGATGAGAGGCATGAAAAACCCGAACTAGCCTGTCGGAGTTTACCTCAGATGCAGGAACCCACATTCTTTCCTTGGGACCGTAACCTCTCCAATGCACCAGATATTGAAGAGAGCGGCGGACCCGACGAGAATTAACAATTTTGGATATCTGAAATTCTAGATTACCATCCACGACAACAGGAGGGGGTGGCAGCGGTGACGGTTCTAGAGGTGGAACATATTTTTTGAGTAACGACTTATGAAAGACATTATGGATTTTAAAAGTCTGAGGTAACTCCAGGCGAAAAGCCACGGGGTTGATGATGGCTACAATTTTGTTAGGACCAATAAACCTAGGATCCAGTTTCCAAGAGGGAACCTTCAATTTAATATTCCTAGTAGACAACCACACATAGTCATTCACTCCTAGGTCCGGACCTGGCGACCGTCTCTTATCAGCCATGCATTTGTATTTACCTCCCATATTTTTCAAGTTAGCTTGCACCTTCTGCCATACCGATGAAAGAGATGACGAAAACCGTTCCTCTTCGGGAACCCCAGAAGACCCCCCTCTTTGAAAGTACAGAATTGGGGATGAAAACCATATGCACCAAGAAATGGTGACTTGCCAGTGGATTCCTGACGACGATTATTTATGGCAAACTCAGCTAACGGTAAATATGATGACCACAACTCTTGGTTTTCAGACACAAAACATCTTAGATATGTCTCCAGGTTTTGGTTGGTACGCTCAGTCTCCAGGATGGAAAGCTGAGGAAAAGGACAAGTGTACCCCCAAACGGGAACAAAAAGCTTTCCAAAATTTAGAAATAAACTGGGTACCCCGATCCGAAACAACATCGGAGGGGACCCCGTGAAGCTTCACGATTTCACTGACGAATACCTGAGCAAGAGTCTTAGCATTAGGTAGTGCGGGTAACGCAATGAAGTGTACCATTTTGCTAAACCTGTCCACTACTACCAAAATAACTGTTTTACCCGCAGACAAAGGTAAGTCAGTGATAAAATCCATTGACAGATGTGTCCATGGTCTATTGGGAATGACGAGTGGTAATAGAGACCCTGCAGGACGTGTATGTGAAACTTTTGCGCGAGCACAGGTAGAACAAGAAGACACAAAATCCAATACATCCTGACGCAACCTTGGCCACCAAAAACGACGAGACAATAGCTCCAAGGTTGCTTTACTACCCGGGTGCCCAGCAAGTGCCGAATTATGATGTTCCTTTAATAATTCGAAACGTAGGTTCAACGGTACAAACAATTTCTCTGAGGGGCAAGAGACCGGGGCGTCCCCCTGGGCCTCTAACACCTTCCCCTCCAGAACAGAGTGTACCGCAGAAACAACCACTCCTCTTTGAAGAATGGGCACCGGATCACTCACATTACCCCCTCCAGGGAAACAACGAGATAGTGCATCAGCCTTGGTATTCTTTGCCCCAGGACGATAGGTAATCACAAAGTTAAACCTGGTAAAAAATAGCGACCACCTAGCCTGTCTAGGGGTGAGACGCTTAGCTGATTCGAGGTACAGAAGATTTTTGTGGTCCGTAATCACAGTGACGGGGTGGACTGCCCCGTCTAAAAAGTGACGCCACTCCTCAAATGCAAGTTTAATAGCTAATAGTTCCCTATTGCCAATATCGTAGTTCTTTTCTGCTGCAGATAGTTTTTTAGAAAAGAAAGCACAAGGACGCCATTTGCCAGGAGACGGACCCTGAGACAGTACAGCCCCCACTCCCACCTCTGACGCATCGACTTCAACAATAAAAGGCTGAGAGACATCAGGTTGGACTAGCACAGGTGCTAAGGTGAACCTCTCTTTTAGAGAGGAAAAAGCAACTTTAGCGGCGTCAGACCATTTAGAAAAATCTGTCCCCTTCCTAGTCATGTCAGTAAGGGGTTTTACAATAAGTGAATAATTTTTAATGAATTTCCTATAGAAATTCGCGAAGCCCAAGAACCGCTGTAGTGCTTTGAGGTTCTCAGGAAGATCCCAATCCAAAATTGCCTGGACCTTCCTAGGATCCATACGGAAACCTGAAGCAGATAAAAAATAACCTAGGAATTGTATCTCCTGAACGGCGAGGACACATTTTTCAATTTTAGCATATAATTTATTCGTCCGTAGGACCTGTAGTACTTGTCTGACATGCACCTCATGTGTTCTCAGATCAGACGAATAAATTAAAATATCATCTAGGTATATCACCACAAACCTGCCGATTAGATGACTAAAAATGTCATTAACGAAATGTTGAAAGACGGCAGGAGCATTGGTCAGACCGAAAAGCATAACTAGATTTTCATAATGCCCCTCAGGGGTGTTAAAAGCTGTCTTCCACTCATCCCCCTCCTTAATACGAATCAGATTGTAGGCCCCCGTAAGATCAAGTTTGGAGAACCACCTAGCACCCGCAATCTGGTTAAACAGGTCAGGAATGAGAGGAAGAGGAAGAGGGTATGGGTCTCGGATGGTTATCCGATTTAATTTGCGAAAATCTAGGCAAGGACGCAGGCCCCCATCTTTCTTTTTAACGAAGAAAAACCCTGCAGCCACGGGTGAAGAAGAGGGTCTGATGTGTCCCTTAGCCAAGCTCTTGGAGATATAATCTTTTATGGCTTGTCTCTCTGGACCTGAAAGATTATATAACCTGGTCTTGGGTAATTTTGTGCCGGGAATAAGGTTAACCGGGCAATCATAAGGACGATGAGGTGGTAACTTCTGACAACCCTTTTCAGAAAAAACGTCCTCAAAATCCGAAATAAATGTAGGTAGGGTAGTTATGGAGGCGACTAAGCAATTGCTATTTAAGCAATTTTCTCTGCACTGCTCACTCCACTCCAATATCTCCCTGGCCTGCCAATCCACCACTGGATTGTGTGCTACCAACCAGGGAAGACCCAGCACTACCGGAGTGGGAAGCCCCTCCAGAACATAACATGAAAGCATCTCGTTATGGTGGTCCCCTACCCGAAGGTGTAAATTATGAACAATGTGGGTGAGGTTTCTCTGAGACAGAGGAGCAGAATCAATAGCGAATATGGGAATAGGTCTCTGTAGCGTACAGAGAGACAAACCCATAGTGCGGGCAAAATGGGCATCTATCAAATTTACCCTTGCTCCACTGTCTAGAAAGAAAGAAATAGTCTCCGTCTTATCACCAAAAACAATAACCGCTGGCAACACAAATTGCGATGTACGTATGGAGGAAACGTATACCCACCGGCTGACATCCTCCACACCGCCTGGGGTTAGTAGTTTTCCGACGGTCTTTTGTTTCTGAGGAAAGATAGACAGACATTAATGAAATGACCCCTCTCCCCACAAAAAAAACAAACCCCACGCCTACGGCGAGCCTCAGGAGGACGGACCTGACGAGTAGTTCCTCCTAGCTGCATAGGCTCGTCTAAGTCCGTACAGACTAACTGCTGCTTGGGAGGGGTTACCAATGGCTCCGGTTTTTTCAACCTGTCCCTAAGGCGTCTATCTATTCGGATAGAAAGGGACATAACCGCATCAAGGGAAAAGAGGGTCTCATATAATGCAAGCGCATCCTTAACCCTTTCGGATAACCCAGAGCAGAACTGACTCCTGAGAGCCGGGTCGTTCCATTGGGTATCCGTAGCCCACCTACGGAAGTCAGAGCAATATTCCTCTACCGGCCGCTCTCCTTGTAGGAGTCTCTGTAATCTTGATTCAGCCAGTGCGACTCGGTCAGGGTCGTCATATATGAGACCCAAGAACCCGAAAAACTCATCCACTGACCGAAGCGCCTGGGAATCAGTAGGTAAAGAGAACGCCCAGGACTGCGGGTCCCCCTGCAGCAGGGAAATAACAACCCCCACCCGCTGTTCTTCATTACCAGAGGAGTAAGGGCGCAGTTTAAAGTATAATTTACAGGCCTCACGGAATGTCAAAAACTTGTCCCTTCCCCCAGAAAATCTGTCAGGGAGAGGGACCTTGGGTTCCGCAACAACCTGGTTACCAGTAGCAACCGCTGGGCTTGCGGTCTGTTGTAATTGCTGCTGTTGCTGGAGGACCGACGCCTTCAATCCTGCCACCTCCAAAGACAGGCCATGAAATTGTTTGGACAGAGCAACAATTTGATCCATACTGGATTCTAAGTAGGTAAAAATTATTATAATTTTTTTTTTTTTACCTACACAAAATTATGGCCAGATATAATGTAATGACCGGCGTCACGCACAGGGAGGAAAAAGGGAAAGCCCTGCCCAAGGGAGAGGGTAAGGTGGTGACCCCTGACTCACCTTGCAGCTGGCACCTGACTGCCCTGACGTCCCTAGACGGGTTCCTCACCCGTGCGGCGATCACGTGCCTAAACCCTGGCTTTCCCTAAAATGAGCCCTAGATAGTGTACGGGCCGGTGGGATCGCTAGTCTGCACCACTGACACTAAGAGGGAAACACCAGGGAGAGGACAGACAATACAGACAAACACATACATCCAGGTGGGCGACCACAGCAGACCACAAAGGTCCAACAGGGATCCGGAGGGTAGCGTTCTGGACCAACAACCAGAGAACGCAGCAACACCGCTCCAGAGGGTCAGAATAGATGTCCAGGCAGGAAGCTCTATATCTGGCAACCAGAGAAGTGTGAGAGGGGAATATAAGGAGGTTTGGGAGTGCTGAACAAGGAACAGCTGAGGAGAAGGAGCTACGGATCCCTGAGTGAGCCAAAAGGGTTTGCAAAGCAAACCCAGAAAGCTACCATAAGGAAACAGCCCTATCTTACATAGAGCGCGCAGCCAACCGCTGCGACTTCCTGACCCCGGGTATAACGGAGTCAGGCGTGGTTCTTGACACCCTCGTGACACTTATTGGGGGATGTTTTTCCCCTGCAACTGAGACTACTATGTCAGCCCCAGTTACAGGAGAAATCAATGGTGAAAAAAAGTGAAGGTAAATGTCTTCCAGAGGTCTTGTATGACTTTATGGGGGACGCAAAGTGTAAAAAAATAAATAAAACAATAAAGTGTTTAAAAAAAAAAAAAGTTTCACATGTAAAAGAATTATAATCCCTAATTAAGTAATTATTATTATTTTTTAAATAGAAAATAAATAAATAAAATAGACATATTTGGTATTGCCGCGTCCGTAACAACCGGCTCTATAAATATATCACATGATCCACCTCGTGCGATAAAAACTGTGTCAAAAAAAGCCATTTTTGTCACCTTACATCACAAAAAGTGCAACTCCAAGTGATCAAAAAGGTGTATGTCCCACAAAATGGTACCAATAAAACCGTCACCTCATCCCCAAAGAAATGAGCTCCTACATAAGAAAATCGCTCAAAAAAAAAAAAAAAACTATAGTTCTCAGAACATAGAGACATTAAAACATCATTTTTTTGTTTCAAAACTGCTATTATTGTGTTAAAGTGAAATAAATAAATAAAAAGTATACATATTAGGTATCGCCGCGTCCGTAACAACCAGCTCTATAAAAATATTACATGACCTAACCCTTCAGATGAACACCGTAAAAAAAATAAAAAAAAGCCATTTTGTGTCACCTTTCCTCACTGAAATTGCAACACCAAGCGATCAAAAAGGCGTATGCCCCCAAATCAAACAGTCACCTCATCCCACAAAAAATAAGATCTTACCTAAGACAATTGGTCAAAAAGTTTAAAAAAAAACTATGACTCTCAGACAATGGAGACACTAAAATATGTTTTTTTTCTTCAAAACTGCTATTATTGTGTTCAAGTGAAATAAAAAAATAAAAAATGACATATTAGGTATCGCCGCATCCGTAAAAAACAGTTCTATAAAAATATCACATGACCTAACCCCTCAGATGAATACCATAAAAAATAAAAATAAAAACAGTGGCAAAAAAACATTTTTTGTCACGTAACATCACATAAAGTGCAACACCAAGCGATCAAAAATGCATATGCCCCCCAAAATAGAAGCAATCAAACCATCACCTCATCCTGCAAAAAATGAGATCATAACTAAGACAATCGGTCAAAAAATAAAAAAGCTATGGCTCTCAGACCATGGAGACACTAAAACTTGGTTTAAAAAAATGCTATTATTGTGTAAAAATTTTATAAATAATAAAAAGTATACATATTAGGTATTGCCACATTCATAATGATCTGCTCTATAAAAATGTCACATGACCTAACCCCTCAGGTGAACGCTGTAAAAATAAATAAATAAATAAAAACTGTGCTAAAACAACAAATTTTTTGGTCACGTTGCCCCATAAAGTGAAATAATGAATGATTCAAAAATCATTTGTACCCAAAAATGGTACCAATAAAAACGTCAACTCTTCCTGCATTAGACGATTGGCAGAAAAATAAAAAAAATATCGCGTTCAGAAAATGGAGACACAAAAACATAACTGTTTTTCAAAAATGCTTTATTATGTAAAACTGAAACAAACAAACAAAAGTAGACATATTTGATATCATTGCGTCCATAACTACTTGGTCTATAAAAATAGCACATGATCTACCCTGTCAGATGAATGTTGTAAAAAATAAAAAACAGTGCCAAAACAGCTATTTTTTGGTTACCTTGCTTCACAAACAATTTAATATAGAGCAATTAAAAATGATATGTACCCCAAAATAGTACCAATAAAACTGACACCTTATCCCATAGTTTCCAAAATGGGGTCACTTTTTGGGAGTTTCTACTGTAAGGGTGCATCAGGGGGGCTTCAAATGGGACATGGCATCTAAAAACCAGTTCAGTAAATCTGCCTTCCAAAAACCTTACTGCGCTCCTTTTATTCTGCGTCCTGCCGTGTGCCCTTACATCAGTTTACGATCACATGTGGGGTGTTTCTGTAAACCGTAGAATCAGGGTAATAAATATTGAGTTTTGTTTGGCTATTAATCCTCGATGTGTTAAAGAAAATATGGATTAAAAATGGAAAATCTGCCAAAAAAGTGAAATTTTGAAATTTAATCTCCATTTTCCTTTAATTCTTGTGGAACACCTAAAGGGTTAACAAAGTTAGTAAAATCGGTTTTGAGTAACTTGAGGGGTGCAGTTTCTACAATGGGGTCATTTATGGGGGTATCCACTATGTAGGCCCCACAAAGTGACTTCAGACCTGAACTGGTCCTTAAAAAGTGGGTTTTGGAAATTTTCTTAAACATTTTAAGAATTGCTTCTACAATTCTAAGCCTTCTGATGCCCTAAAAAAATAAAATGACATTTCCAAAATGATTCAAACATAAAGTAGTCATATGGGGAATGTTAAGTAATAAATATTTTATGAGGTATCACTTTCTGTTTTAAAAGCAGAGAAATAGAAATTTAGAAAATTGCAAATTTTTCAAACTTTTGGTAAATTTTGGATTATTTTATAAATAAAAGTGAAATATATCGACTCAAATTTACCACTGTCATGAAGTACAATGTGTCACGAGAAAACAATCTCAGAATGGCTTGGATAAGTAAAAGTGTTCCAAAGTTATTACCACTTAATGTGACACATGTCAGATTTGCAAAATAAGGCTCTGTCAGGAAGGGGAAAATGGCCCGGATGTGAAGTGATTAAGTTAGGAAGCGATGTGATTAGGAGGATAGGCGCTGTCTCCAACATCCAATCAGAGAGGGGGGCGTGTCAGGAGAATGCCAGCACAGCCCGGATCGTGATCGCATGCTGCTATTAATGTTAAGCAATAGGACATCCATCGTGTCGAGACCATAGGATGGCAAAGCCATCACAAACGGGCGTAAGACAGTATCCACATATACGCTAATATTTTGTGTGAGGCTGTCTATGCCCGACACGATCGGTCTTCCCTTCAGAGGGTCATGTCCTTTGTGGATTTTCGGTAAACTGTAAAAACAGGCCAGGATCGGATGACGTGGGAGTAGATAATCAAATTCAGCCTGATTGATCAAATGTAGAAATTTGGCTTCCTTCAAGATGTTAGTGAGACTCTCTTTGAACCTGACCGTGGGGTTCTCCTGTAAAATCTGATAACATTCCTTGTCCTCCAATAATTCTCACACATACAAATGTAATGGGGTTTATTAAGAACTACTATATTTCCTCCCTTGTCTGAGGGCTTTTTGACAATCGAGTCGTCCTTCTCCAGGGACAGAAGCCCTTCTAATTCTTGTGCCGAGATGTTATGATGAGGGGTTACGTTATTTTCCAGGTGACGCAGTTCAGTGGTAACTACTTCAAGGAAGATGTCCAGTGGTGAATTTTCATTCACCGGTGGATACTTAGCATCTAGCAGGGCCTAATAGGCAAATTCTGATGGTAAGCTTGGAGGCAATTGTTTGGTCTCCAGCTGCCATATCCACCCATTCATGTGCTTGTGTATATGTATGTGGAGATGCAGCAACTGACCATATTCTCACGTGTAGTTGAAAATATGCGAAAGTAACAGGGCTTCTGTCACCCCTTCCCCATTCCCTTCGTAGAAAAGCTGCAATTTTTTAATGAAATGTTAGGCGTCCACCTTGTTTTGGCCATGAATAATTGGTGAAAGTATACATAAAAGTTACTGAACACCATTGTGTCTGGCTGGAAACAAAGCTAGATGTAAATCTCAGTGCACGTCGCCCGCTTCATTGGCACTGGGCAAAGATTTTTGGAGTCGTCTGAGAAGAATCAGAAAATCACTCATTGTAAAATTAAGACTGTGTTTTATATCAGAACCGCAGATGGAACAAGAAAACTCATTACAGCAAAAAGTGGATTCAAATGTTTTCCCCTTTAATTAATATTCTTTCCAATTCACTTCATGCAGCTGTTACAGTGTCCACCGGGACTGAAAACTGCTAACCCTTTCAGTGCCGGCGCAAAGGGAAAAGTTGCACGGTAGAAGTGCCAAAGCTGTCTGGAGTGAAATTACCCCTGCACACATCTTCCAACCTGCAAATCACCATTCATGGGCCATTTAAGCCATTCCCCCAGTTCACCCAGTAATGCACACCAAATCTCACAGAACCACCAATTTTGGTACCGGAGGTCAGTGACCTCCATGAACTCAATTTTTCTAGCTAACGTCTGTCCCCTTCAGCCCAAAAACAGAATCAACATCAATAGCGAGTATGCCCCTCCCACCTCAGCGGTCAGATCCCTAAATGCAGGACATTTTAGGATGTACACTCATCCAACAATGGATGCCCACAATGGACAATGGAAAAAAAAAAACACAGATAACACTAGTGCTGATAATGTGGTAGTGTTACCTACGTCCTTAGTGTGCCTCCCTATGTCTCTCCCACGGACTCCATGCTGGCGGCGGTGCCTCCTCTTTCATCTTCTTCTTCTTGCCCCACACAGAACGTCCTGATGCAGCTGCGTCAAGACATAGGAACATTTGGGCATGACGCCAACATAACGCCAACATATTCTACAGTGCTGTTATCTATTATTTCAGTCCCTGTCCCCATTGGGGCAAGTTTTATGGGACACCAGATAACGGAAAAGTTTTGTGTGCTGCTTATCTGACCACGTGGAATATCCTTTCATTCTTTTACTTTGGGTGCTGCATTGCTTACATTTCCTGCTCACCTGTTATCATTCTCTGTAGGAAATGATTGTCTTCCTCTTGGCCTGGAGCTTCACCCAAAATAATAATGGTTCATTCACATGGCGGATTTTGACACAGGCTCTTCGCCAAAATTCCAGCAGTGTCTGCTTCCCATTGTTTGCAATGGAAGGCAGTGCAACCATTCACACAGTTAGCCATTTAAAGCTGCAACCACACCAAGGAACCAGGGATGTGTCCCTTTTAAGCGTGTTGTCTGGACAGACGCCACTCAAAACTGCAGTTGTCCACTCCCAATTTATCTGCATTCAGTGGGGCTAAACAGCAGCCTACACAGCATACATTTTTGCCTTTTCAGAACATTCAAGAACACTTGCCGGAACACTCAGACCGCAAAAAATTTGAAAAAAATAAATGCCGGATCCGTTTTTTAAGGATGCCACTGGAGAGACGGCATTTCAATGCATTTGTCAGACGGATCAGGATCCTGATCCGTCTGACAAATGCCATCAGTTTGCATACGTTTTGACTGATCCGGCAGGCAGTTCCGGCGACGGAACTGCCTGCCGGAATCCTCTGCCGCAAGTGTGAAAGTACCCTTACCTCTGCTCTCTGACCCTCATTACAGCTCAGTTGTTATCTTACTGATAAGAATGTGGCTTAAATAAGTGTTATCCTCTCAGTAGTTTAGAGATGAGGTTTATTAGATGAACTGCACAAAGTGAGAGTGAAAGTACCAGTCACACAGGTAGAAAAACAGTTAACTCTTTGTGACAGAATGGCTCAATATTTGTAGTAAAGGGCAGTTGAAAGAATGAGTAAAATGCAATTATTAAAAAAAACTAATTGCCTCTGAAGGTGTGCATAGCCTTTAAGGTGGATTTAGATGGGCCGACAAGTAGCAGTTTGTTTGGAAGGAAGTGTTCCTTCCTGACATTCGGCTGCTCAATAAGTGGAGGTGAAAAGGAGCATTTACATGCAGTGATTTCCTCCACAGTATGAGCACGAGGGATTGCTCGTCCTCAAAGAGCTGCATTGTTTCTGGGCAGCAGATCACTGTTTAGAAAGCACAATCTGCTGCCGAAAAACGATAATTTAAGATGCCTGCATGAACAATAGTTTCACAGGATAAATGAACGTTTCACTTGTTCGTTGGGTGATCTGCAGCACCTTTACACGGGAAGATTGTCAGAAACGAGTGTTTGCAGGATTATCTGCCCATCTAAATCCACCTTTACTCTTCTGTGAGCATCTTTACCTGAGCCCATTAAGCGAACATTAAACTGATGCCGGATAGCTATATAAGGGCTCATTTAGATGGCTGTAGTGTTTTGTGGTCTGCAAATTGTGGATCCGCAAAACACGGATACTCGCCCGTGTGCTCTCCGCATTTTGCGGACCGCACATTACCGGCACTATGATAGAAAATGCCTTTTCTTGTCTGGAATTGCAGACAAGAATAGGACATGCTCTATCTTTTTAGCAGGGCCATGGAACGCAACTACGGATCAAGGAATGGAACTACGGATGTGGATAGCACATTGTGTCCGCATGTTTTGCTGCCCCATTGAAATGAATGGGTCCGCACCGGACGGATGCGGACCCATTCATACGGTCGTATGTTCAAGTGCTGGCCCTTCACAGAGAGCCGCGGAAGGATCCGCTCAATGTGTGAGGGCGGCGGCCGGTGCTCTGCAGACAGGGAGGGAGCAGAAGACTTCAAATAGTGGGTACCTGTTCTTATTGTTTTTTTTTTTACCAAATATCTTTCATTAAATGGGGGCAGGGTCTAATTAAGGGGGGCAGGGGACTGGATAAGGGTAACAGACACTGGGTATGATTAAGGGGGCAGGGGACTGGATAAGGGTGACAGACACTGGGTATGATTAAGGGGGCAGGGGACTGGATAAGGGTGACACTGGGTATAATTAAGGGGCAGGGGACTGGCTTTGGTTGACACTGGGTATGATTAAGGGGGGCAGGGGACTGGGTAAAGGTGACAGAGTATGATTAACCACCTGCCATCTGGGCCATTTGCCCCCTTCCTGACCAGGCCAAATTTAGCAAAACTGACATATCTCACTTTATGTGGTAATAACTTTGGAACGCCTTTATTTATCCAAGTCATTCAGAGATTGTTTTCTCGTGACACATTGTACTTCATGATAGTCATAAATTTGAGTCAAAATATTTCACCTTTATTTATGAAAAAATCCCAAATTTACCCAAAAATTTGAAAAATTCGCAATTTTCTAAATTTCAATTTCTCTGCTTTTAAAACAGAAAGTGATACCTCATAAAATATTTATTATTTAACATTCCCCATATGTCTACTTTATGTTGGCATCATTTTGGAAATGTCATTTTATTTTTTTAGGACGTTAGAAGGCTTAGAAGTTTAGAAGCAATTCTTCAAATTTTTAAGAAAATTGCCAAAACCCACTTTTTAAGGACCAGTTCAGGTCTGAAGTCACTTTGTGGGGCCTACATAGTGGATACCCCCATAAATGACCCCATTGTAGAAACTACACCCCTCAAGGTATTCAAAACCGATTTTACAAACTTTGTTAACCCTTTAGGCGTTCCACAAGAATTAAAGGAAAATGGAGATCAAATTTTTAAATTTCACTTTTTTGGCAGATTTTCCATTTTAATCAATTTTTTTCTTTAACACATCGATGGTTAACAGCCAAACAAAACTCTATATTTATTACCCAGATTCTGCGGTTTACAGAAACACCCCACATGTGGTCATAAACAGCTGTATGGGCACACGGCAGGGCGCAGAAGAAAAGGAACTCCACATGGTTTTTAGATGCCATGCCCCCTGATGCACCCTTACAGTAGAAACTCCCAAGAAGTGACCCCATTTTGGAAACTAGGGGATAAGGTGCCAGTTTTATTAGTACTATTTTTGGGTACATATGATTTTTTGATCATTCATTATAACACTTTATGGGGCAAGGTGACCAAAAAATTGGTTGTTTTAGCACAGTTTCTATTTATTTATTTTTACAGCGTTCACCTGAGGGGTTCAGTCAAGTGCCATTTTTATAGAGCAGATTGTTACGGACGTGGCGATACCTAATATGTATACTTTTTCTCATTTATTAAAGTTTTACACAATAATAGCATTTTTGAAACAAAAAAATTATATTTTAATGTGTCCATGTGTCCATGTGAGAGCTATAGTTTTTTTTATTTTTTGAGAGATTTTCTTATGTAGGGGCTCATTTTTTGCGGGATGAGGTGACGGTTTTATTGGTACTATTTTGTGGGACATACACGTTTTTGATCACTTGGTGTTGCACCTTTTGTGATGCAAGGTGACAAAAATTGCTTGTTTTGACACAGTTTTTTTTTTTTTTTTTACGGTGTTCACCCGAGGGGTTAGGTCATGTGATATTTTTATAGAGCTGGTTTTTACTGACGCGGCAATACCTAATATGTATACTTTTTTTTATTTGTTTCACTTTAACACAATAATAGCATTTTTGAAACCAAAAAAATGATGTTTTAGTGTCTCCATGTTCTAAGAGCTATAGTTTTTTTTATTTTTTGAGAGATTTTCTTATGTAGGGGCTCATTTTTTGCGGGATGAGGTGACGGTTTTATTGGTACTATTTTGTGGGACATACGCGTTTTTGATCACTTGGTGTTGCACCTTTTGTGATGCAAGGTGACAAAAATTGCTTGTTTTGACACAGTTTTTTTTTGTTTTTTTTTACGGTGTTCACCCGAGGGGTTAGGTCATGTGATATTTTTATAGAGCTGGTTTTTACGGACGCGGCAATACCTAATATGTATACTTTTTTTTTTTTATATATTTTTAACTTTTTTTTTTCATTCCTTACTTGGGGACTTTTTTTTTTTACATGTGAAACTTTTTTTTATTTTTTTATTTTCAACCTTTTATTTTTATTTTTTTTATTTTACACTTTTCGTCCCCCATAAGGTCATACAAGACCTCTGGGGGACATTTGCTTCACTTTTTTTTTTCACTGTTGATTTCTCCTGTAACTGGGGCTGACATAGTAGCCCCAGTTACAGGACAAATACACCCCTAGAGAGGCTGTACAGCAGCAATCCAGCGCTGTACAGCCTCAGAGCAGGGCTGATCGAGGTCTCTGAGAGACCTCACACAGCTCCTGCACACTCCGGTCACGGCGGTCACATGACCGCCGGGCCGGAACAGGAAGCGCACAGCGCTTCCTTCTCTGCAGATACAGCGCTCGGTGAGCGCTATGTCTGCAGCGATCCGGAAGGCAGGGACACCTGGGCACTGTCCCTGCCTTGTCTTAGGGTTGCCCTGCTGTCACTGACAGCGGGCAACCCGATCAGCAGCTGCACGATTAGCGTGCAGCTGCTATTTCTGAAAGGACGTTCTAAAACGTGCTTTCAGAAATAGACGTCCACCCATAGGACGTTTATATCCTATGGGCGGACGTAAAGCGGTTAAGGGGGGCATGAGACTGGCTATGGGTGACACTGGGTATTGGGTGACACTGGGTATGATTAAGGCCCTTAATCATACCCAGTGTCACCCATAGCCAGTCTCCTGCCCCCTTAATCATACCCTGTCACCTTTGGCCAGTCCCCTGCCCCCCTTAATCATACCCAGTGTCACCCAGAGCCAGCCCCCTGCCCCCCTTAATCATACCCTGTCACCTTTGCCCAGTCCCCTGCCCCCCTTAATCATACCCAGTGTCACCCAGAGCCAGTCCCCTGCCCCCCTTAATCATACCCAGTGTCACCTTTACCCAGTCCCCTGCCCTTCTTAATCATACCCAGTGTCACCCTTACCCAGTCCCTTGCCCCCTCAATTAGACCCTGCCCCCCTTAATCATACCCAGTGTCACCCATATCCAGTCCCCTGCCCCCCTTAATCATACCCTGTCACCTTTACCCAGTCCCCTGCCCTTCTTAATCATACCCAGTGTCACCCTTACCCAGTCCCCTGCCCCCTCAATTAGACCCTGCCCCTTAATCATACCCAGTGTCACCCATATCCAGTCCCCTGCCCCCCTTAATCATACCCTGTCACCTTTACCCAGTCCCCTGCCCTTCTTAATCATACCCAGTGTCAACCAAAGCCAGTCCCCTGCCCATTAATCATACCCAGTGTCACCCTTATCCAGTCCCCTGCCCCCTTAATCATACCCAGTGTCTGTCACCCTTAATTTAAGGGGGGCAGGGTCTAATTGAGGGGGCAGGGGACTGGGTAAGGGTGACACTGGGTATGATTAAACTTGTTTGCACTTGCACTTAAATTATCTGTAATAAAAAAAAACTGTTTGTTACAAAGATTGTTTTCCTCTTTGTGTATGTTTAGGTGAACCGGGGGGAGGGGGGGGGGTGCCACAAGATTAGCTCGCACAGGGCGCCTGAATACCTAAGGCCAGCCCTGGCTGTCAGTCACTGATAGCAATTCCCTGTGTACAACTGAAGTCGGAAAGCAGAGAGATTACTACATCTTTTCCCACAAAACTATATATCTCCAGTGAGGCTGGACGAATAGAGGGAGGCTGACATGATGGGTTTTGGGTACAGGGCCGGGAGGTAAGGGGTTAATAGGGAGCTAGAGGGGCGGTCTGAGAGAAGGGGTGGGGTGTAGTTAATAAAAGGGGGCGGTCGCGTGCAGGGAGGCGCCATTTTAGTAAAAGTGAGGAAGAGCAGGCATCTCCCACCCACCCTCCCCTTTTTTTGGTCATCGATTGGTGGGTTAAAAATATTTTTTAAAAAAGGGAAAGAAGTTAACAGGTCAGGTAATCAGGGTTATATGGGGCTGTCGCGGCAGTCGAGGTGGTGGACGGTCATAGAAGCTGGTGGTATTGGATGGTATGGAAAATAGGAGGGCCTACATGGTGGCATTTGGTTGGTTCGGAGTGGCGTCCATCAGTTGGTGCCTCCGAGCTGGAGTTTTGCGACTAGAGGCAAGATGGAATTGCCGTGTTGTGGTTTTATATATATATATGATTTAGAATTTGGGGCTTCTATGACCTCCCTCGTCAGGGGGTATTTTACTGTCATTTATATATACATGTTATGTATTTATTTATTTTATTAATAAAACGGCTGCTGTGGCTGATTTAATCCAACCCTGGCTTTGAGTGTTCTTTGGGTAAGAGGGTTGGGTTCAGGATATCTTTCTTAGGCCTATTGCACACGACCGTATGTCTTTTTCAGTGTTTTGCGGTCCGTTTTAAACGGATCCGTTGTTCCGTTTTTTGTTTCCGTTGTGTTTCCGTTTCCGTTCCGTTTTTCCGTTCCGTTTTTCCGTATGGCAAATACAGTATACAGTAATTTCATAGAAAAAATTGGGCTGGGCATAACATTTTCAATAGATGGATCCGCAAAAAACGGAACGGATACGGAAGACATACGGATGCACTTCCGTATGCATTCCGTTTTTTTGCGGACCCATAGACTTTAATGGAGCCACGGAACGTGATTTGCGGCCAAATATAGGACATGTTCTATGTTAAAACGGAACGGAAAAACGGAAAAACGGAAACGGAATGCATACGGAGTACATTCCGTTTTTTTTGCGGACCCATTGAAATCAATGGTTCCGTATACGGACCGTATACGGACCGCAAAAAACGGCCAGTAAACGGGAAAAAAAAACGGCCGTGTGAAAGAGGCCTTAGTGATGGTAAGAGGCCCGGGGGAATAACCAATAACCCAATCATGCTTTATAACATGATACCTGCAGACTGTATTGAATTTTGTGGTGATAGGCTCTCTTTAATTTCCAAGGCATAGTAGTGCTTAAATGAAAAAGAAAGACAGACAAATAAAAAAAAATTGTTTTCTATGATATTTCGTTTGAAAAAGTACCCCTTACTGACGGAAACTTTAATGGGTTGGTTTCCAAGCTTCTGAAAATGAAAAGTTCTAACATTTACATTCATAACATTCCATTTCTCTTTTTTTTTAATGTCTACTTGCTGTCAGTAAATGGAATCATGTTTGTGTCAGAGGCTCCGTTAGGGGCTTTCACACAGATTCAGTCAAAAATATAGGGGACAAAATAGAGTCACATTCTGTGCTAATTGGTCCTGTAAAATGACGGATCTATCTATTTATCTATCTGTCTCTGTCTGTCTATCTATCCATTCATCTATCTATCTAATATCTGTCTTATATCTATTTTAATGTGTCATGCTCCCTCACCTTTCAGTAATATCAGTTGGATATTAGGATACATTGATATTATAGTAAAATCTAAAACCTTTTTTCTTCTAGACTTCTTTTATTAAATACAATTTACAGAAAGAAAAAATTATGGCCTAATGAATCCCAAATCTTTGAACATTTAAATATAAATCAAGTTAACTTCTTGCATCTAATAAAGGTAGATTTTTTTTTTCCTAATTGAAAAATTGTTCTAAAAAATGTTTATTAAATTCAAATGACTGAAACTATTGGTCAAATCAGGGGAGTTTCAGGAACATGAAATACATAAACATAATTGATTCTGACTGAATGCAGAGCCGACGTTCTATGTGTGGCCTGGAGGGCTCTGTATACAGTGTTTTGTAGGAAATAATTAATTTTAAGCAGACGTCTCTCACTGGTGACATAATATCATTTGTCAAACAAGAGAAGGAATTACTGAGAATCACTGAGAAAAAACATTCACTTCACATCCTCTGTAACACTTCAACATAATGAAAAAAGTAGTGGCGTGCATATAATAGCAATATAAGGTGTCCTGCATGCCCCCTTACCTATACCCACCCATGTAACTAGAGTAAATTCTCAGCTGTGCCCATTAGAGATATATTCTTATACATGCAGGGTAGTATTATAGTAGTTATATTCTTGTACATAGGGAGCAGTGTTATAGTAGTTATATTCTTGTACATAAGGGAAAGTATTATAGTAGTTATATTCTGCTACATGAGGCATTATTATAGTAGTTATATTCTTGTACATGAGGCAGTATTATAGTAGTTATATTCTTGTACATGAGGCAGTATTATAGTAGTTATATTCTTGTACATAAGGGGCAGTATTATAGTAGTTATATTCTTGTACATAAGGGAAAGTATTATAGTAGTTATACTTTTGTACATAGTTGTTATAATCTTGTACATAGAGGACAGTATTATAGTAGTTAAATTCTTATATATAGAGGCAGTATTATAGTAGTTATATTCTTGTACGTAGAAAGCAGTATTATAGACAATACTTATATTCTTGTACATAAGGGACAATATAATAGTAGTTATATTCTTGCACATAGGGCAATATTGTAGTTATAGTCTTGTACTTAAGAGGTAGTATTATAATTTGCAGCAACCGAGTCCACTATGTCCGTAGAGGCATGTGGTAAAGGACAATTCCGCGCACTAATCGTCCGGTTGTGTCCAGGTACCTTTAAAGGGGTATTCCCATCATCAGTTTTCATACTTACCTGCGGCGAGAGCGACGTTCCCCTCCTGGATTCGGCTGGGCTTGATTGACGTCTTCTCCCGGCCGGGCTTGCGCAGAAGACTGAAGATTTTCTCCCGGCCGGGCCGCGCAATGTCCTGAACGTGCACACCGCCGCGCATGCGCCATGGTGACTTATTCCTGGCCTGTATAGTACAGAGCCGGTGTGCGCGTTCGCGGCTCTGTACTATACTGGCCAGGAAGAATTCATCATGGTGCATGCGCGGCGGCGTGCACGTTAAGGACATTGCGCAGGCCGGCCAGGAGAAAATCTTCAGTCTTCTGTGCAAGCGCGGCTCGGCCGGATTCGACAGGAGAGAGGTGGCCGTAACCAGGGTAAACGAAAGACAACAATCAGGTAAGAGGGGACTTATTTTCTCAAAAAGGGTGGGAATTGGGTAATAAAATGCATTTACAAAAATAATTACTGTCAAATCATTAACAGATTTAACAGTGATCATTGTGATGGGAATACCCCTTTAAGTTCCTCCCGGTCACTGGTGCTTGTGAAGTCCATTGGCTACTTTAGCTCTAATCTCCACTAGACTTTCTCTATATTCAGACGTAGACTCACTGGTCTGTGCTATGCTGCTGCAGTACTGTTCTGAATACTCCCTTGGCTTGATCAGGGACAAGAGGCTGAAGTGGTAGCTACATTGCCGAACTTGCCTGTTCTGCTCCTCCATTAACTTGCTTTTCTTATCTCTCCACTGATTTACTTCCTATCTTACCAACTTGATTAGCTAACCCCAGACTATATATATACAGGGAGTGCAGAATTATTAGGCAAGTTGTATTTTTGAGGATTAATTTTATTATTGAACAACAACCATGTTCTCAATGAACCCAAAAAACTCATTAATATCAAAGCTGAATATTTTTGGAAGTAGTTTTTAGTTTGTTTTTAGTTTTAGCTATTTTAGGGGGATATCTGTGTGTGCAGGTGACTATTACTGTGCATAATTATTAGGCAACTTAACAAAAAACAAATATATACCCATTTCAATTATTTATTTTTACCAGTGAAACCAATATAACATCTCAACATTCACAAATATACATTTCTGACATTCAAAAACAAAACAAAAACAAATCAGTGACCAATATAGCCACCTTTCTTTGCAAGGACACTCAAAAGCCTGCCATCCATGGATTCTGTCAGTGTTTTGATCTGTTCACCATCAACATTGCGTGCATCAGCAACCACAGAGCAACAGCAGCAACCTCCCAGACACTGTTCAGAGAGGTGTACTGTTTTCCCTCCTTGTAAATCTCACATTTGATGATGGACCACAGGTTCTCAATGGGGTTCAGATCAGGTGAACAAGGAGGCCATGTCATTAGATTTTCTTCTTTTATACCCTTTCTTGCCAGCCACGCTGTGGAGTACTTGGACGCGTGTGATGGAGCATTGTCCTGCATGAAAATCATGTTTTTCTTGAAGGATGCAGACTTCTTCCTGTACCACTGCTTGAAGAAGGTGTCTTCCAGAAACTGGCAGTAGGACTGGGAGTTGAGCTTGACTCCATCCTCAACCCGAAAAGGCCCCACAAGCTCATCTTTGATGATACCAGCCCAAACCAGTACTCCACCTCCACCTTGCTGGCGTCTGAGTCGGACTAGAGCTCTCTGCCCTTTACCAATCCAGCCACGGGCCCATCCATCTGGCCCATCAAGACTCTCATTTCATCAGTCCATAAAACCTTAGAAAAATCAGTCTTGAGATATTTCTTGGCCCAGTCTTGACGTTTCAGCTTGTGTGTCTTGTTCAGTGGTGGTCGTCTTTCAGCCTTTCTTACCTTGGCCATGTCTCGGAGTATTGCACACCTTGTGCTTTTGGGCACTCCAGTGATGTTGCAGCTCTGAAATATGGCCAAACTGGTGGCAAGTGGCATCTTGGCAGCTGCACGCTTGACTTTTCTCAGTTCATGGGCAGTTATTTTGCGCCTTGGTTTTTCCACACGCTTCTTGCGACCCTGTTGACTATTTTGAATGAAACGCTTGATTGTTCGATGATCACGCTTCAGAAGCTTTGCAATTTTAAGAGTGCTGCATCCCTCTGCAAGATATCTCACTATTTTTGACTTTTCTGAGCCTGTCAAGTCCTTCTTTTGACCCATTTTGCCAAAGGAACCTAATATAGGGTGTTGATGTCATTAGACCACACCCCTTCTCATTACAGAGATGCACATCACCTAATATGCTTAATTGGTAGTAGGCTTTCGAGCCTATACAGCTTGGAGTAAGACAACATGCATAAAGAGGATGATGTGGTCAAAATACTCATTTGCCTAATAATTCTGCACTCCCTGTATATAAATATATATATACGGTGTGTATA
Source organism: Bufo bufo (assembly GCF_905171765.1). Lineage (NCBI taxonomy): Eukaryota > Metazoa > Chordata > Amphibia > Anura > Bufonidae > Bufo > Bufo bufo. The sequence goes on from NC_053394.1 coordinate 137,292,589, forward strand.
TATATATATATATATATATATATATATATATATATATGAGTTGTGCCTGCACCACCTAGGGGCGAATAGATGTAATGACACTCCTGACAGCCTGATAATAGGAATTACAGCTTGATACCAGAATACATTAAATATGACAGTTAAAAAGTTTAAAGTGCCCACATATAACATAGTGGGACACTACATAGTAAGCCATAATCTTGCACTTATTGAGCAGCATTATAATAGCTACTGTATATTTTTGTAAATAGGGGGCAGTATTATAGAATAGGGAGATCTAATTACTATGTATAAATACATCAGGGGTCAGTACAGAGATCTCTCCCATCATCTATTTATCCCCAGGACTGTGACGAGGGGACATCTTCTGCGTCTGGAGGAAAGAAGGTTTGTACACAAACATAGAAAAGGATTCTTTACGGTAAGAGCAGTGAGACTATGGAACTCTCTGCCTGAGGAGGTGGTGATGGTGAGTACAATAAAGGAATTCAAGTGGGGCCTGGATGTATTTCTGGAGTGTAATAATATTACAGGCTATAGCTACTAGAGAGGGGTCGTTGATCCAGGGAGTTATTCTGATTGCCTGATTGGAGTCGGGAAGGAATTTTTTATTCCCCTAAAGTGAGGAAAATTGGCTTCTACCTCACAGGGTTTTTTTGCCTTTCCCTGGATCAACTTGCAGGATAACAGGCCGAACTGGATGGACAAATGTCTTTTTTTGGCCTTATGTACTATGTTACTATGACATAAGGGGCAGTATTATAGTGTTTCTGTTCTTGTGCATAGGAGCAGTATGTCAAGTCTAGGATGCCAGCGAGGATATTGTCATCAAGCACAGTCTATTACCTTGGTAACCAGGCCAGAACTACACGCTCCCAGACCCCAGATAATCGGATGTAATGCAATGTATAATGTGTATTCTTGTACATTAGCGGCATTATTATAGTAGTTATATTCTTGTACACAGGACGCAGTATTATGCTAGTTATATTCACAGGGGATGTATTATACTACTTATATCCTTGTATATAGGAGCAGTATTATAGTAATTATATGCTTTAACGTAGGGGCAGTTTTTTTAGTGGTTATAAACTATCATAGTGCAGTATAATAGTAGTTATATTGTATATAGGGAGAAAGAGTTCAATTCTTGTACATAGGTGCAGCATTATAGTAGTTTTAATCCTGTTCCTAGGGACAGTATTATAGTATTATATTAGTTATATTCTTGTACATAGGGGGCAGTATTATAGTGGTTATATTTGTGTACATATGGGGGTATTGATATAGTAGTTATCTTTTTGTAAATAGTGTGCAGTATTGTAACAGGCTGCTTTCACATCAGTATTCGCCTTTAAATAAATGAGCCAAACGGAGCCTACGCACCCCATAGACTTTAATGGGGTCCGTTAGGTTCCTGTTCAGGGGAAGGTTTTTGAAGCGGAGACAAATGTCCTGCATGCATCAACGCTGATGTAAAAACAGCCTTATATTCTTGTACATAGCGGGCAGTAACATAGTAGTTATATTCTTGTATATAGGAGAAAGTATTATAATAGTTATATTCTTGTACATAGGGGCAGTATTATAGTATTTATATTCTTGTACATAGGGACAGTATTAAAGTAGTTATATTATTGTACATAGGGACAGTATTATAGTAGTTATACAGTCAGGTCCATAAATATTGGGACATGGACACAATTCAAAAAAATTTTTGGGCTCTATACACCACCACAATGAATTTGAAATGAAACTAACAAGATGTGATTTACCTGCAGACTGTCAGCTTTAATTTGAGGGTATTTACGTCCAAATCAGGTGAACGGTGCAGGAATTACAACAGTTTGCATATGTGCCTCCCACTTGTTAAGGGACCAAAAGTAATGGGACATAATAATAATCATAAATCAAACTTTCACTTTTTAATACTTGGTTGCAAATCCTTTGCAGTCAATTACAGCCTGAAGTCTGGAACGCATAGACATCACCAGACGCTGGGTTTCATCCCTGGTGATGCTCTGCCAGGCCTCTACTGCAACTGTCTTCAGTTCCTGCTTGTTCTTGGGCCATTTTCCTTTCAGTTTTGTCTTCAGCAAGTGAGATGCATGCTCAATTGGATTCAGGTCCGGTGATTGACATGGCCATTGCATAATATTCCACTTCTTTCCCTTAAAAAACTCTTTGGTTGCTTTTGCAGTATGCTTTGGGTCATTGTCCATCTGCACTGTGAAGCACTGTCCAATGAGTTCTGAAGCATTTGGCTGAATATGATCAGATAATATTGCCCGAAACACTTCAGAATTCATCCTGCTGCTTTTGTCAGCAACCACATCATCAATAAATACAAGAGAACCAGTTCCATTGGCAGCCATACATGCCCATGCCATGACACTACCACCACCATGCTTCACTGATGAGGTGGTATGCTTAGGATCATGAGCAGTTCCTTTCCTTCTCCATACTCTTCTCTTCCCATCACTCTGGTACAAGTTGATATTGGTCTCATCTGTCCATAGGATGTTGTTCCAGAACTGTGAAGGCTTTTTTAGATGTCGTTTGGCAAACTCTAATCTGGCCTTCCTGTTTTTGAGGCTCACCATCACCAATGGTTTACATCTTGTGGTGAACCCTCTGTATTCACTCTGGTGAAGTCTTCTCTTGATTGTTGACTTTGACACACATACACCTACTTCCTGGAGAGTGTTCTTGATCTGGCCAACTGTTTTCTTTCCGTGGTCTTCCAGGTCTTTTGGTGTTGCTGAGCTCACCGGTGCGTTCCTTCTATTTAAGAATGTTCCATACAGTTGTTTTGGCCACACCTAATGTTTTTGCTATCTCTCTGATGGGTTTGTTGTGTTTTTTCAGCCTAATGATGGCTTGCTTCACTGATAGTGACAGCTCTTTGGATCTCATCTTGAGAGTTGAAAGCAACAGATTTGAAATGCAAATAACAGACTTTAAATGAACTCTGGACCTTTTATCTGCCCATTGTAATGAGGGAATAACACACACCTGGCCATGGGACAGCGGAGAAGCCAATTGTCCCATTACTTTTGGTCCCTTAACAAGTGGGAGGCACATATGCAAACTGTTTTGATTTGGATGTAAATACCCTCAAATTAAAGCTGACAAATCCATCATTTCAAATCCATTGTGGTGGTGTATAGAGCCAAAAATGTTAGAATTCTGTCAATGTCCCAATATTTCTGGACCTGACTGTATTCTTGTACATAGGAGGCAGTATTATAGCAGTTATATTCTTGTACATAGGAGCAGTATTGTCACGAGGGTATCGAGAACCACGCCTGACTCCGTTATACCCGGGGTCAGGAAGTCGCTGCGGTTGGCTGCACGCTCTATTTAAGATAGGGCTGTTTTCCTTATGGTAGCTTTCTGGGTTTGCTTTGCAAACCCTTTTGGCTCACTCAGGGATCCGTAGCTCCTTCTCCTCAGCTGTTCCTTGTCCAGCACTCCCAAACCTCCTTATATTCCTCTCTCACACTTCTCTGGTTGCCAGAGATAGAACTTCCTGCCTGGACATATTACTGACCTTCTGGAGCTGTGTTGCTATGTTCTCTGGTAGTTGGTCCAGAACGCTACCCTCCGGATCCCTGTTGGACCTTTGTGGTCTATTGTGATCGCCCACCTGGGTGTATGTGTCTGTCTGTTTTGTCTGTCCTCTCCCTGGTGTTTCCCTCTTAGTGATAGTGGTGCGGACTAGCGATCCCACCGGCCCGTTCACTATCTAGGGCTCATTTTAGAGAAAGCCAGGGTTTAGGCACGTGATCGCCGCACGGGTGAGGAACCCGTCTAGGGACGTCAGGGCAGTCAGGTGCCAGCCGCAAGGTGAGTTAGGGGTCACCACCTTTCCCTCTCCCTTGGGCAGGGCTTTCCCTTTTATCCTCCCTGTGCGTGACGTCGGTCATTACAAGTATTATAGAAGTTATATTTTTGTATATAGGAGAAAGTATTATAATAGTTATATTTTTGTACATAGGTGCAGTATTATAGTAGTTATATTCTTGTACATAGGGGGCAGTATTATAGTAGTGATCTTCATGCTAATGGGGTTGGTACTATTATAGTCATTCTTTTCTTGTACAGAGGACAGTATTATAGTATTTATATTGTGTCCACGGTAGACCCTTGATGGACTTTTTTTTGCAGTCTTGTACTATAACCCTCACCCTCCTTAGCATTATCATAGGATAACTTGATATGACACAGGTTAATCTTTAACAGTAGGAATCGCGATGCACTTCAGATTTAACTTCATAACTAATGTGTTATTTGAAATTCTTCAGCAAACGCAAGTTATTATATCTCACTGGGACGTAATAAATCGTTGCAGAGACATTTTAAGACAACGTGTTTGGATGATGTCTGAGTTTTTCTGTCTCTTCCTTTGTACATACACGCGGCGGCAGATGAAATTATTCTGTATAATGGACGGGCAGAACAATTTAACACTGAGCATCTCTGGGTTTTGCTGTGTAAATGTTATTCTCTGTGGGGCTGCACAGACAGCTGCAGAAAATCAATTGAGAAGATTTTAGCGAACTGAACACACCTGCAAAACATCCAGCGTCAAACAGCCCACGAAAAATAATCCACCTTAACAATTCATAGTCATCTGGGGCTTAGCTCTGCTGGGCGTGAGGGTGGAGTAACCCTTTATAGGTCACCATCAGCAAAGTGCGAGAGCTGACACCTAGCTGTTATTCAGCATGACCTAACAAGGTAGTGAATAAAAGATGGTGGCTTTCTAAGGATCAAGCTCTTCCCAATACCTTACATACAATGCACAATACAAAAAGTCCATCAGTGCCCACAGCTGTTCTGGTCAAAAATAAATTTCCCTTGTAGAGTATGCCATGAAGTATAGAAACAGACCTGGTCCACCATATGTATGGACCTCATACACATTAATGTACTGTCAGCCACTCCTGCTGTTTTGGCAGGGCCAGGCAAAAATCCAGTGTGTATCGAGAGAAGGTGCAAGAAAAATTCATTTTTGTGCCCAATTTTTTTGTTCTCCTGGAATATAAGCCTCCACCATTATTGTCCATTGAAAACACATGCACGCTTGGCCGAACTGAACATATTCACACAGTGTGCAGTCTGACATTCAGCATAAACCATTCCTGTCTTCCAAATAAGAGGACTGTTCTTTGTAGTCTAACTTGTATTTGATTGCTTGGTAAAACAGATATGCTTTTACAAGGATGGTGGAGTTTAAGAAGGAGACATGCATAGGACAGCTCCGTACTGTGTCCTGGAGACTTCTCTTTCCCAGGATGCTTTGCACTCCCACAAAGGACTACAGAAATACCAAACCCTGGCAGACGTGATCTGTAATCATTTTTCCTAACCCTGCTGGGCAGAACAGGGAAGTTGGGTGAGATCAGAGGCATGGCTTTAGGGGGTACAGAGGTAGGAGTCGCTACAGGGTCCAGAAGCCTGAAGGGGCCCAAAGACCTGTTTCAATTTTTGCCTCAGGCACCACAAAGGCTATGTGCTTCCTTGTCCCATGGCCACAAAGCACTAAGAGAAGGGGGACCAAGCTGAACTCTTTCACCAGGGCCCATGAGCCTTTAGCTACGCCCCTGCCCCTGGGTGAGATAACTGTTGGCCAAGTGATCATTTGGTAGCACTGGAGTGGATAGCTCACCTCCTTTTCAGTATGAAACTGGTTCTCTAGTCTGCAACTGATCACCCAGTCAGTAAAGGAAATGATTAGAAACAAATGGTATGAGACTGGCACTCAATTATGTGGGTCATATAGATTGTGGCAATTTATTACAGCAATTAATCACACTTAAAAAGGGTATACAATAAAATACAATCCCATATTAAAATAGTAATAAAATCAAAATAGTATAAAATGGATCCACAGGGTAAAAACACACTGGAAACACTAGGTCAAGATATGTGCTATATGTCCGTCAATTAATTGAGGTTATGCGTATAGTTCATAACAACTGAGAAATTCCGGGTCCGGCACTGTTTTTTGAAAAGACAGTTACTTCCTTAGTAGTCACGATATTCTCTCAGAAGTATTCCCTTATTTGGGGACAATAAAAACAGTAGTAGAGTCCGAAAGACGGGACCTTGATATTCCGGTATATATTAATATAAACTGTACGTGGTGAGTAAGGCGTAGATTAATCTCTTACCCGTGATGTATCGGGAACGACGCTTGGGAATGACTTGTCTCAAGTCTCCACTCACCACCTTGTACCGGCGTCTTCTTCTCCCGTTTGGCGTCCTCGTCCGAGACTTCCGGGTCACGTGGTATATGTCTCGCGGGACTTTGCCTGTTTGGTCCGGTATTGCTTACGAATATCAATTTGAAAATTCTTGTGAAGCGCTTCACGGATCAAATAATCATTGGTCCTCTGCAGTTAGTCCAGATCTCTCTTTGTAGGGGTGAACTTACGCCAAACGCATTTCAGGGACCTCTCTCCCCTTCCTCAGTGGCTCAACTCCCATTGCAATGTCACTTCCTTTTATAGTTCACTTTGAGTTGTCGAAAACCTGGGCCGGAATCTGATTTTTGGCTATCTGTCGCAACCATGCGTTATTGGTGCGGTTTTTCATATGTTAATGCGTTTTATGCATATTATCTCCATCTAGTTGCGATTAAGTCATGTAATAAAGGAGACATCTCTGCGGTATTGCTTTCTTAAGATATGCTTTAAAATCAATACATATATACCAATACAGATTACTTAAAAGATAATTACTATAATATCAATAGGCCTACTTATGTTGCCCATATACAATTAAAATCCACATTCTACTTCATAAACCTGCGGTAAAAACTCTACAACAATAATATAAAAACATATAACTAAGAATATATAGGGATTTAAAATACCAGAAGGGGCTATAAAATACAAATTACTCAATATATTTGGTTATTGGTGGAGATTGAGCCCCCCATGTCACAGCCAATGGGACAAATATATTGTATTATTAAATCTGTGTTGTTTCTGGTTTCTATATTTTCTAACTTTTATTGTAGAAGTGGGTGGGTGGGCCCACCCCCAAGGGGGGATCAGGGTGCCGATAAACGGCCAGACATATGATCCCCCATTGGATGGGGGGCACACCCCCCATGGTCTAGAGAAAGCCGAAGATTTCCAGTTCAGCGTTCAAACCTGCTGGTAATAGACTACCAAAATCGTATATAGAGATTCCGCTCTGGACATTTTTTCCACATGTTTCCCCCCCCCCCTCCAGTGTATATCTATCTTCTCCAGGGCCATGAATATCAATCCCCCAGGGTCTTGGTTATGGGCCTCTTTAAAGTGCTTCGAGAGTGAGTGTTTCAGGTATCCTTTTTTTATATTGGACACATGTTCAGAAACCCTCACTTTTAACGCCCTCTTGGTTCTCCCAATATACTGTCTGGAGCAGGGGCATTGGAGAAGATATATCACACTGGTTGAGTTGCAAGTCAAAAATTGTTTAATCTCCCATGAAAAAGCATTTTGAGTCTAATCTATTTTCTTAGTATTCCTGGGGGCTTTTGTGACCTTGCAGCCGGCACATTGGCCGCACCTGTGGAAGCCCTTCAGGCTCATCCAATTGCTAGTTACTGGGGGCTTTCTCAATTTATTCTTGACTGATGGGGCCACTTTTATGCCCAAGTTGGGTGCCCTTGTAAAAGTAATCTGGGGTCTTATTGGTATAAGTGGACCTAATATCTTATCTTGTGATAGATGGTGCCAATGTCTATTGACTATTTCTTTAATTCCTCTATACTGTGTAGTAAAGGGAAGCACCATTCTAAATTGAGGCTCCTGTTGGGCTTTCTCGGCAGGTTTGTCTGTTAAAGTATGTAAAGTATTCTCTTCACATTTTCTAGAGCGTCTTCTAACATCGAGCTTGGATATTGTTTTGCCATGAAATTAGTTTTCATGGCCAAAGCTTCTTTCTCAAACTGCGGGTCTTCGGTACAGTTCCGTTTTAGTCGCCGGAACTGACCGAATGGAACATTGAGTAACCAGCTAGGGAGATGGAAACTTGAATGTAAGATAAACGCATTCTTTGCTGAAGGTTTCTGATATGTTTTGCATATGTATTTATTGTCCCTTTTGGCTATTGACAAATCTAAAAACTCAATCTCCACCAGACCAATATTCGCAGTAAACACAAGGTTAAAATCATTATTATTTAATCTAGAAATAAACGAACGCAATCCATCTTCACTTCCTTTCCAAATTAAAATCACGTCGTCTATATAACGAAGCCAGAGCACCAGGTCCCCCCCACGATGTGGATCAATAGCAGTCTGCTCCCACTGAGCCAAGAACAGATTAGCATAACTGGGGGCGAACCTGGTGCCCATGGCAGTCCCTCTGGTTTGTAAATAAAAATTGTCCTCAAAATAAAAATAATTATGCTGTAAGATATGTCTAATGCCGTCTAAAATAAATTCAGTTTGTTCCAACTTTATTGTCCTATCATTCTGCAATTGTGCTCTGATTGCATCTATCCCTTGTTCGTGGTTTATCACTGTATAGAGTGACTGGATGTCTAGTGTAGCCATTATCCAGTCTGATTCCACGATTAGTTCTTCTAATATCCCAATAATTTGAGTCGTATCTCTCAAATATGACTTTGTCTTCTTCACCAGGGGTTGTAGCCATACATCTACATATCTCGAGAGGTTGAATGTCAAGGATCCTATCCCTGATACTATGAGGCGGCCTGGGGGGCTCTCCGCGCTCTTATGTACCTTGGGAAGGCAATAAAACACCGCGAGCGTCCCCATAATATAATTGAGTTCATGATTGGACAGGATACCTATCTGGGACCCTCTATGGCAATAATCATATAAGTTGGATCGCCTTTCAATCTTTTATATGTTGAGTCATCAGAAAGCTGTCTTGAGGACTCTTCTATATATTTTGCAGTTTCCAACACTACAATCACCCTGCGGACCATCCTTTGTCCGCAGGACGGATGGTTATATTCTCATTTTTTTGAAGCTCCTTTATGGCAACTATCTCTTTATTAGATAGATTCTTTTTGCAATATTTCTTCTCTCGAATTTTTCTAAGATCCACTTCCACATTCCCAAGCGGCGTTCCCGATACATCAGGGGTAAGAGATTAATCTACGCCTTACTCATCACGTACAGTTTATACTAATATATACCGGAATATCAAGGTCCCGTCTTTCGGACTCTACTACTGTTTTTATTGTCCCCAAATAAGGGAATACTTCTGAGAGAATATCATGACTACTAAGGAAGTAACTGTTTTTTCAAAAAACAGTGCCGGACCCGGAATTTCTCAGTTGTTATGAACATACGCATAACCTCAATTAATTGACGGATATACTGTATAGCACATATCTTGACCTAGTGTTTCCAGTGTGTTTTTACTAGGGATCGACCGATTATCGGTTTGGCCGATATTATCGGCCGATATTGAGGATTTTGAACGTTATCGGTATCGGCATCTATTTTGCCGATATACCGATAACGTATGGGGAACACAGAACGCGCTGCTCTCAGCGCGTTCTGTGTTCCCTCCGCAGCACAGGGGAGAAGGAAGCAGTGTCTCCTCCCCCTGTGCTGCTGCCGCTGCCGCCAATGACAGAAGAGAAGACAAGAGGAGGGGAGGGGCTGTGGCCGCTGTGCCACCAATGAAGATAAGCCTTTCATTCATTCATATACAGGAGGCGGGAGCTGGCTGCAAAATCACATAGCCGGCTCCCGGCCTCTATGAGCGATAGCTGCGATCCGCGGTAGTTAACTCCTCAGGTGCCGCGGATCGCAGCTACCGCTCATAGAGGTCGGGAGCCGGCTATGTGATTCTGCAGCCAGCTCCCGCCTCCTGTATATGAATGATTGAGAGACTTATCTTCATTGGTGGCGCAGTGCGCCCCCCCCCCCCAAGCCCCCCAGTATTAATCATTGGTGGCGCAGTGCGCCCCCACCCCAATCCCGGCCAATAGTAAAGACATTGGTGGCGCAGTGCCCCCCCCCCCCCACCCAGTATTACTCATTGGTGGCCACAGGATCCCCTCTCCCCTGCTCCTCCGATCGGAGCCCCAGCTGTGTAAGCCTGGGGCTCCGATCGGTTACCATGGCAGCCAGGACGCTATTGAAGCCCTTGCTGCCATGGTAAGCTCCATGCTGCTGTGTGCACAAAGCACAGAGCAGCAGGGACAGTGTGAGCTCCTATTCACCCTGATAGAGATCTATCAGGGGGAATAGGACAAGGGTTCTAGTCCCTAAGGGGGCTAAAAGTTAGTAAAAAAAACCCACAAAAATATTAAGTATAAATGAAAAAGACTTATAAAAAAAAAATACACATTAAGAATAAACAAAAAAATACACATTAACAATAAACATATTAATTTTCAGCAGATTTGTGTAGGAATTTTTTTTTTTCTCAAAAATGAAAATTTCCCAGAATATCGGTGTAAATTATCGGCTATCGGCCTGAAAGTTCACAAATTATCGGTATCGGTATCGGTCCTCAAAAATCAATATCGGTCGATCCCTAGTTTTTACCCTGCGGATCCATTTTATACTATTTTGATTTTATTACTATTTTAATATGGGATTGTATTTTATTGTATACCCTTTTTAAGTGTGATTAATTGCTGTAATAAATTGCCACAATCTATATGACCCACATAATTGAGTGCCAGTCTCATACCAAGTGATCATTTGGTCGACAGCTACTGAGTGTATGGGCACCTTTAGAGCTGTGGATACTCCATGGCTCTCTGCTGTCTATTGTGGAGGTGACTACTGAGAACTCTCCCACTCTGTGACATTTATATCGTAAAATAGGGTATAGGAAAATAATTGACCTACTAAGACATGTTTGGTGTTGAAGACTACACAAATGTTTTCCATTTCTACTCTGTCATTTATATTGAAGTTATGACCCAACACACCATGTATTACACAGATAGCCCATTGATTTCAGTGGGCATTATCTAATACTGCTTTTCCCCTGTGGTGGCACTGAAGGAAAACTGTACACTTGTTACCAGTTCCTTCACAGATTACAGCTGATCACAGGAGGTCTCAGCTATGCACACCCTGTAATCTGCCTATTTTCAGCAAGCTCTAGTAATAAAAACAGGAATGTCCATAGAGGAGAACTCCTTTAACTTATCCAAATGGTAGACACTGTAATCACAGGGCAGGAATCTTTCCTTTCGGCAACTATTGACTTTAACCCTTCATGGTGCACTGTGGCCATTATTTTACAATGTACAAATAAATGCTAACAAAAGAGTCATCGGGTATCGTTGGAATCAATGGCGGATTATAATAGGGACTTTTGGGTCTTCAGCCCCGGGCCCGGCATCGCTGGGGGGCCCAACGCTGACCCGAACGCCCACATACTGCGACGGGGCACAGGAGCACATAGTTTCCTGCCCCGTCTATCACCGCCATGTGCGTGATGACGTCATCGCGCCCCTGTATAGGGGTGCAGGGCTTTGATGTATGCGCGTCTGCCTCATCATTCAAGACACAGGTAGGTATTAGGCTTTAGTTTTTTTGTTTTTATCTGTGGGTCAACTTTGGGGGGCAGAGGAAGACATATTACTGCAGGGACAGTGGGGCAAATGATTACATGGGGAAAATTACTTAATGGGGAGCAGTGTGGGGGCAAATTACTTAATGGAGGGCAGTGTGGGGGCAAATTACTTAATGGGGGCAGTGTGGGGGTAAATTACTTGATGAAGGGCAGTGTGGGGGGGCAAATTACTTTGTGGGGGCAGTGTGGGGGCAAACTAATTCATGGGGGCAGTGTGGGGGCAAACCACTACATGGGGAACAGTGTGGGAAAAATTACTATATGGGGCAGTGTGGGGGAAATGACTATATGGGGCAGTGTGGGGGAAATGACTATATGGGGCAATGTGGGGGACATTACTATATGGGGCAGTATGGGGGAAATGACTATATGGGGAAATGTGGGGCACATTACTATATGGGGCAGTATAGGGAAATTACTATATGGGGAAATGTGGGGGAAATAACTTTATTGGGGGCAGTGTGAGGGAAAATACTATATGGGGCAGTGTGGGGAAAATTACTATGTGGGGGCAGTGTGGGGGAAATTACTATATGGGGCAGTATGGGAGAATTACTATATGGGGGCAGTGTGGGGATGTTGCTATTGGGGAGGAACTATAGGGGCATTTCTATTTTAGGGACATATTAGGGGATGTTATTTTTGGGGACGCTATACAGGCATTATTACCTGGAGCACAATATAGGGTGTTATTATTACTGGGGCACTCTAGGGCACATTATAATTGCTGTAGACACTATAGGGACCTTTGGGATAATTTCGCAAACTGGTGTAAAGTAGAACTGGCTTAGCTGCCCATAGCAACCAATCAGATCTCACTTTTCATTTTTGACAGCTCCTTTGGAAAATGAAAGGTGGAATCTTATTGGCTGTTATGGGCAAATAAGCCAGTTCTACTTTACACCAGTTTGATAAATGACTCCAATTATGTCTGCTGGGGTCCCAATTTTTTCAGCAGTACAGTACCTGGGACACTGGGGAGAACTGACACAATAGTGTGGCAGCAGGATGACATTGTTGGGTCACCAGGATGGGCAGGTTGATGAAAAAATTGAGAAATCTAAACGTGTCTGTGTAACAAACTCTGCAGAGATGAGAGGCGGCTGAAAGAATTTGTCATGGTGGTCTGGGTCAGACGCAGGAGAAGAGGAAAGAGAAGGTCTACATGACAGGAGATGTCACTGGATGTAAGAGGTATGTGGTGCTGTATTCTGCTATATGTAGAGCTGGCTCACTGCTGGGACCTGCGTCTCATCTTCTCCTCCAAGTCTTTTTTATCATAATCATATGTATTTTAAATCTGGCAAAAAACAGCCCAGATAACAGTGATAACTTTCTGTGTACAGATAACGTAGTAGATGTTCCCTGCAGTCCTATGTAACACCCCACATAACACAATAATTCACTGTGTTATGTGGGGTGTTACATAGGACTGCAGGTAACATCTATGACATCTGTACTCAGAGAGTTATGAGACGGTGGGGGTCTGACTCCTCGCACCCCCACCAATCAGCTGTTTGAGGAGACCGCAATGTTGCAGTGAGCGCCACAACCTCTTTGCTCCTTACCAAGCACAGCGCTGTCCATTTGATAGCACTGTGCTTGGCATTGCAGCTCAGACCCAATCACTCAGATGGGACAGAGTTGCACCTAGGCCATGTGAACGATGAATGTGATGTCATATGGCCTAGGAGGAGACTGTGCCGCTCACGAAGCACAGCAGCCTCTTCATACAGAAAGAAAATTAACTAAAGTGGAGGGAGGGGCCCGATTTGGGTAGAGAGCCCCGGGCCTATCAGGCACTTAATCCACCCCTGTTTGCAATAGACAATCAATATTTGATCGATAGGGTCTGACTCAGGGACCAGCAGAATGGAAGGGTATGGCACTTTCCTTCATTATTTTCACAGGTATAGCGCCATAAATACAGTTGTGGCCGTGTCTGGTACTACAGCTTAGTTCCATTCTCTTTAAAGGGGTTGTCTGGGATTGAGGACTTTGTTCCATTAGTACAAGACAGACATACATATAACATACAGTACATCCATGTCCTACCTTTTCCACATGTTTCTGAAGCCCCGTTTTCTTATAGGAAATTATTTGCCGGAAGTGAAGTTTTCTTAGACTCCGTGACGTATCGGATCCCTTGCAGGAGCGCTGAAGCCTCTTCTTCTGAATGCTCAGGGAGCCCGGTGACATCACCAGCACTGATGGGCGGGCTTTAGCGCTGCTCTAGACAGTAAAACGGCTCCGCCCGGCAGTGTGTTATTGTAAACAAAAGAGCCTTTGCCCTGCGTGATTTAGCACAGCGCAAAGGAGAGCATCGGAGCATGAACTGCTCCGATGCTCAAGTGAGGCCGGACGGAAGCGAAGTTCAGGGGAGGCCGGCATGAGGGGTTTTGTAGAGTGAGGGCTAGGGTTAGGTTAGGGTTAATGAATGTGTACGTGAGGCAGGGAGTGGTCTGAGAAGGGGCGGGGGGCTGAGTTTTTAAATGAGAGTGGGAGCAGGAGAACGGGCGCCATTTTAGGGATAAGCAGGAGCCAGCATCTCCCCCCGTCCCACCCCCTTTTTCTGTTACTGTTGCAGAGGAGGCTGGGCGTTACATATATCTATCTAAAAAAAAGGAAAAAAAACTTTATAATAATAGCATTAATTGTCTTATTAGCATAGTACTGAGGATGAGGAGTCAAAGGGCATTTCTGTTACCGGTTTTGCGGATAAGGGTGTCGCAAAGTTGGTATCTCTAAGTCTAGTTTGGGTTCTAAGGGGTTTTAGGGATTGTACTACAGACTGTAGGGAGTTGCGTTTGTCGCAGCAGTTGTGGCGGGGGAAGTCATAGAAGCTGGGGCTACTGGATGGTACAGGTGAATGAGAGGGCCTCAATGGTGGGGCTGGACTCTCAGAGTTGGGGCACCTGGTTGGCTTGGTGTGGCGTCCATCAGTTGGTGTCCCCGAGCTTGTGGTACGCGGCTGGGGGCAAGATGGAATTGCCGTGGTGGTTTTTGTCGGTTAAGGTGCATTTAGGCGGCTTCTACGACCTCCCTCGTCAGTTCTAAGTCAAATGGTTATGTCATTATTATTATAATTATTTATAAGTCTGCATCTGGCTTAGGTGGGCCGCACACCTGTGAAAGCAATATCTCCGCAACTTATGCATGGCCATGCAGAGAAGCTTAACTAAAGAAGCCTGATATCCAGGACAGAGAGCTGATTACTTATCAACTACCGCTCTTCACTGCCCGGATACAGACTACGCTTGGAATCTCGCGAGATCTGAGACCAGCAATTCACAGGAGCCAGGAACTAGACGCCGACAGCGTCCCACGCCGTTCACCTTGTGCCCATCTCCCGCTCACCTCCCGCTCACCTCCCGCTTACGTCCGTGGAGACACCGACGAGCCATACCAACGGAGGTAGGACAATTCCATCTGGGAAACCTATGGGACGGGTATGTCATTTTGATCCAGCAAGGTGAATGTGTATCATGTATTACTTGCAACCCAGGACAGTGAGATACGCCTATTCACAGGAGTAGGAGCTGCAGAGTCAGCTGTTCTAATATTGGACACCATTACCATCGGATTTATCCCCACAACTCGCAGCACCATACATTTCCTGTGTACCCTGGATACCAAAGTGTTGCAATCCAAATACACATTATTTTCACGTGGTTTACATTAGGGTCTGATACTATCCTGAACTGTGGTTATATTATTTAGGATTTGTACTGTTATTTTAATCTTGTTTTTATATTTCAATTGTAGATTTAAGGTATATGTACACGTGTTATACCATTGTCATTTAATAAATTTTATTGTATTGCTATCTATCTGGTCCAAGTGTTGAGTGCTCGCCCTATACCTTGATTCCATAATTATTTATAAGTCTGCATCTGGCTTAGAGTCTGCAACTGGCTTAGAGTCTGCATCTGGCTCATCTGTGTTGTTTTTTCTGACCATTGCTTGAAAAGAGGTAAGGAATTTGGTCAGCTGTTTGCTATTGTGCGTTTGCTAATAAGCCTAGCTCACTAAGGTGTTACATTTGTTGCTGGGGGAGGAGCTTGGGAAGCAGTGTGTGTATATATAGAGACAGACTCATTAGCTGGCCTAATTCATTAGCTGCAAGTACTACATTAAGTACAGTAAAGAGATATTGCAGGAGATAGTCAGGAGGTAGGCTGGAAGGTGGAAACAATACAAAAAAAAAAGGTAAGATTTGTTTGATTTAAATTTACAATTTTTTTTTCTTCTCCTCTTTAAAATGGCAGACTTGGTTCAGTGCAGGAATTGTTGTGCATTTATTTCATGTTCCACTCTTTGGAGATTCGGATGCTGTCAGATCTGTAGACAGTTCTCCTTACTGCAGCAGGAAATTGCATTTTGAAATCTGAAATATTTAAATTATCTGTTAAACAAACTCCAGCTAGGACTGCTGCAATGCCACTGCCACAGAGGACCCCCAGAAATGGCAGATGGGTTAATGTAGGTTCTGGAAGACTTAGAGTGGTGGATAGAAGACATTTCCCACAGTCGGTGGTTCTCCATAATTCATTTGCAGCACTCTCAGAATGTGAGGACAACATGGATATGGACTCAAGCACAGAGGGTGAGAAACCATCGACTCCTATGTCTAATGTATGCAACAAAAAAAGATAAAGTGAAGTCTCAAAGGAAGCAGCTGTTGCTGGGTGATTCAATCATAAGAAGTGTGGAGCTTAAAGAAAATGGTTTTGTGAGATGTCTCCCTGGGGCTACTGCTAGAAGAGATAGAAGACGTATTATTAATATTGTTAAGCAAGCAAAGCAGGAAGGGGACGTGGATGTTCTTGTCCATCTAGGGACAAATGACCTGGCTTGCAATGAAGTGTCAGAGGTGAAAAAATCTTTTATCACACTTGGTAATGACGTACAGGATTTTGCATCCACCATTTCATTTTCTGAAGTTCTGCCTGTGCATAATGTTCAGAATGATAGGCAGAGGCGCATAAAGGAGTTCAACATATGGCTTGGTAAATGGTGTCAAGAGCAAGGATTTGGCTTTGTTTTCTCATGATAGCTCTACTTGGAATAGAAAGGAACTGTACAAAAAAGATGGTTTGCATCTTTCTCTCAAAGAAACAAATGTACTTAGTGAACAACTCCAAGAATTTGCGGAAGAGTATTTAAACTAGGAAGGGGGGGCAAAAGAGTGAAAATAAAAGAGTCCAATTGCCCCCCGAAACAATGCCAGAACAGGTCAGAAGCACAGAGGTAAGAAATGATAAGCTCAGAGTCCTGTCTACAAATGCTCACAGTTTAGGTAAAAAAATCAATGAACTTGGGTCAATAATGGCATCTGAGAATGTAGATTTAGTGGCTGTTACGGAGACATGGTTTAATGAAAGAAATGACTGGGACATCACCATACCAGGGTACTCTTTATACAGAAGAGACAGAGAAGGCAAGAAAGGAGGAGGAGTGGCCCTGTATGTGAAAGATAGCATTAATCTAACCTAATACAAGTTGGTGAGGCCAACATAGAGTCAGTTTGGGTTACGTTGCAGTTTGCTAACCATGCAGTAACTCGTGTAGGTGTGATATATAGACCACCTGGTCAAGTTAAAGAACTAGATGATCTACTAGTTGAAGAAATAGCTAAAATGACAATGAAAGGAGAAGTTATCATTATGGGAGATTTCAATCTTCCAGATATAACTGGAAAACCAAAATAGCAAGTTCTACCAGGAGTACAGATATTCTAAATTCCCTACTGGGGTTATCTCTACAACAAGTGGTTGAGGAGCCAACCCGGAGGGAGGCCATTTTGGATTTGGTATTCACAAATGGGGATTCGGTATATGATGTCCATTGTAGGCGAAACCTTGGGATCTAGTGATCACCAGTCAGTGTGGTTTAATATAAGAACTGTGAAAGAGTCCCCCACACAAAAACAAAAGTTTTAGATTTAGAAAAACAGACTTTTCAAAAATGAAATTAGTAATAAATGAGTCCTTATCAGACTGGAACGGATTACATGGAGTCCAGGAGAAATGGGACTACTTAAAAGGTGCATTATTGAAGGCAACAGAAAATTGCATTAGACTTGTCAGTAAAAGCAAAAAAAGGAAGAGACCACTGTGGTACTCAGCAGAAGTGGCCCAAATCATTAAAATAAAAGCTAGCATTTTGTAATTATAAAAAAAAACCAGAGCAATGAAGATAAGGAAATCTACAAGATTAGGCAGAGAGAGGCCAAGCAAGTTATAAGAACTTCTAAAGCGCAGGCAGAAGAAAAACTAGCTCAGTCTATGAAAAAAGGGGATAAGACATTCTTCAGATATATAAATGAAAAAGGAAATTAAAACAAGGAATAACTAAATTAAAAACAAAGGACGGAAGGTATGTAGAAGAGAATAAAGGGCTAGCCGACTGCCTTAAGGGTTTTCTATCACTTCGTTTCACCTATTTAGCTTTCAGACACTAGCGATCCGCTAGTGTCTGCTTTATCTAACCATCCTAATATAAGAGCTTATTGTCCTGCCGTTTAGCTAAAAAATTACTTATATAGATATGCAAATGAGCCTCTAGGTGCTATGGGGGCGTGATTAGCACCTAGAGGCTCCGTCTACCTTAACCAAACTGCCGCCCGCCCAGCGCGTCCCTCCAGCCCGCCCATCTCCTCCGGAATGCGATGCTCCTCGTATTCGGCGCATGCGCAGTGAATGTCTGATCGCTTCCCTGCTCAGACATCTCCACTGCGCCTGTTCCTCGGAGCACTATGACGTCATCGGCGCAGGCGCAGTGGAGATGTCTGAGCAGGGAAGCGATCAGACATTCACTGCGCATGCGCCGAATACGAGGAGCATCGCATTCCGGAGGAGATGGGCGGGCTGAGGGACGCGCTGGGCGGCGGCAGTTTGTTAAGGTAGACGGAGCCTCTAGGTGCTAATCACGCCCCCATAGCACCTAGAGGCTCATTTGCATATCTATATAAGTTATTTTTTTAGCTAAACGGCAGGACAATAAGCTCTTATATTAGGATGGTTAGATAAAGCAGACACTAGCGGATCGCTAGTGTCTGAAAGCTAAATAGGTGAAACGAAGTGATAGAAACCCTTTAATGAATACTTCTGTTCAGTTTTTACAAAAGAAAAAGGAGAAGGACCTCCACTAGAAAGGATGACTAATAAATCATTTGATGCATGTATCTTTACAGAGGAAGATGTTCTAAGTTTGCTGTCTAAGGTGAAGACAAATAAGTCACAGGGGCCTGATGAGATACACCCAAAATTATTAAAAGAGCTTAGTGGTGAGCTGGCAAAACCGCTAACAGATTTATTTAACCAATCATTAGTAACAGGAGTCGTCCCGGAAGATTGGAAATTGGCAAATGTCGTGCCCATTCACAAGAAAGGTAGTAGGGAGGAATCGAGCAACTATAGACCAGTGAGTCTGACATCAATAGTAGGCAAATTAATGGAAACCCTATTAAAGGATAGGATTGTGGAACATCTAAAATCCCATGGATTGCAAGATGAAAAAACAACATGGGTTTACTTCAGGGAGATCATGTCAAACAAATCTTATAGATTTTTTTGACTGGGTGACTAAAATAATAGACGGTGGAGGTGCAGTAGACATCGCATATCTAGATTTTAGTAAGGCTTTTGACACTGTCCCACATAGAAGACTTATCAATAAACTGCAGTCATTGAGCATGGACTCCCATATTGTTGAGTGGATTAGGCAGTGGCTGAGTGACAGACAACAGAGGGTTGTAGTCAATGGAGAACATTCAAAACAAGGTCATGTTACCAGTGGGGTTCCACAGGGATCTGTACTGGGACCAATTTTGTTTAATATCTTCATAAGTGATATTGCAAAAGGCCTCGATGGGAAGGTGTGTCTTTTTGCTGATGACACAAAGATATGTAACAGGGTTGATGTTCCTGGAGGGAAACGCCAAATGGAAAAGGATTTAGGAAAACTAGAAGAATGGTCAGAACTCTGGCAACTGAAATTTAATGTGGATAAGTGCAAGATAATGCACCTGGGGCGTAAAAACCCAAGGGCAGAATATAGAATATTTGACACAGTCCTGACCTCAGTATCTGAGGAAAGGGATTTAGAGTAATTATTTCAGAAGACTTAAAGGTGGGAAGACAATGTAATAGGGCAGCACGAAATGCCAGCAGAATGCTTGGATGTATAGGGAGAGGTATAAGCAGTAGAAAGAGTGAGTGCTTATGCCGCTGTACAGAACACTGGTGAGACCTCACTTGGAGTATTGTGCGCAGTACTGGAGGCCATATCTCCAGAAGGATATAGATACTCTAGAGAGAGTTCAGAGAAGAGCTACTAAACTAGTACATGGATTGCAGGATAAAACTTACCAGGAAAGGTTAAAGGACCTTAACATGTATAGCTTGGAAGAAAGAAGAGACAGAGGGGATATGATAGAAACTTTTAAATACATAAAGGGAATCAACTCGGTAAAGGAGGAGAGCATATTTAAAAGAAGAAAAACTACCACAAGAGGACACAGTTTTTAAATTAGAGGGGCAAAGGTTTAAAAGTAATATAAGGAAGTATTACTTTACTGAGAGAGTAGTGGATGCATGGAATAGCCTTCCTGCAGAAGTGGTAGCTGCAAATACAGTGAAGGGGTTTAAGCGTGCATGGGATAGGCATATGACTATCCTTCATATAAGATAGGGCCAGGGGCTATCCATAGTATTCAGATATATTGGGCAGACTAGATGGGCCAAATGGTTCTTATCTGCCGACACATTCTATGTTCTATGTTATTTATGTTATTTAATAAAACGGCTGCTGTGGCCGATTTAATCCGAACAGTGGCTGTGCGTGGTTATTTGGGATGGAGAGAAGGTTGGATGGGTTAGTTTAACGGGTTGTAGAGGGCCCGAGCTTAGCCAATAACCCTACTCAAGTCAGGGGGGCTGCCTGGGTGAAAATAGAGGTTTGTCTGGGTTCACCTCTGAACCCAGACAACCCCTTTAATGCTGTACCAGGTGCATTAGCCCATACAGGCAAGCCCTTGTGTCTTTGCAAACAATGAAGACCACCTTCATTCTTTTATGGATATACCAACAATGCAAAATCTAAAATGTCTAGAATTTTTTGCAACTGTCACAATGTCGCCATGTAACCGAATCCTGACTCTCCCACAAACATGTAATTGACTCCAAATAATGTTTTATTTTATATAAAAGTAATAAAGGTGAACAGTGACCCTCAAATACCTCCTAAAGTGCTAGTCAGGGGGCAACAAGATGTAGACTCGACCCCCTTCTCCTCTATAATAAGATTCAGTAATATAGGGAGTCTGTTATAATACAGTGAGGCTAATTTTAGCGTGAGGCTACTAAGGAAAATGCAAAAACCAGAAAAACTCTGGGGCTGAAAGGTAGGGATGAGCGAATCGACTTTGGATGAAGCAGGAGCTCCGTACAGTATTAGAATGTTTTGGCTCCGATGAGCCGAAGTTATTGCTTCATGCAGTCTCGCGAGACTTCGCGCAATAATTTCATAAATTAATTTGTACTGTAAAAAAACATTTCCCGAACTCGGGATCAGTTCCAAGGTACCACTTAGAACCGAACCCGAATTCGGGAAATGTTTTTTTTACAGTAAAAATTAATTTATGAAGTTATTACCCGAAATATCGCGAGACCTCGCGAAGCAATAACTTCGGCTCATCGGAGACAATACATTCTAATACTGTACGGAGCTCCTGCTCCATACAGTATTAGAACGAAGTTTTATGCGAATCGACTTCGGATATTTCATTCGAAGTCGATTCGCTCATCCCTACTGAAAGTGTTAAAGGAGACGCGCGTTTTTGTTTTTCACTCCTTGCCTTTCCAGGGCCATAACTTTTTTATGTTGTTGTTTTTTGTGGGACAAGTTGCAATTTCTACTTTCACCATTGAATATTGCATAGGATTTAGTGGCGAGCTGGAAAAAAAATCTAAATGGGGTGAAACAGTTTTATGGGTTTTGCTTTAACTGAGTGAATCTGCCATTTATTTATTTTTTCTGTTTCACCGCTTGCCGTAGGGAATAACTATTTTTATATTTTTAAGCAGCGATTATTGGTCAGAGATGGCTCACCTACTCACCAGTATATGGAAAGGGTGCACCTACTGGAAAGATTCACCCAATCTTCACAAATAATGTAGTGATAATGTATATAATAGTAGTAGGGCACACCTACATTCAGCTACAAATGGAGAAAGGCTATAATAACAATTCCAATTTATTAAAACTATAATATAACATAAAATGTAAAAACACTAAGGCCCCTTTCACACGGGCGAGTTTTCTGCGCGGGTGCAATGCGTGAGGTGAACGCATTGCACCCGCACGGAATCCGGACCCATTCATTTCTATGGGGCTGTGCACATGAGCTGTGATTTTCACGCATCACTTGTGCGTTGCGTGAAAATCGCAGCATGCTCTATATTGTGCGTTTTCCACGCAACGCAGGCCCCATAGAAGTGAATGGGGCTGCATGAAAATCGCAAGCATCCGCAAGCAAGTGCGGATGCGGTGCGATTTTCACGCATGGTTGCTAAGATGACAGTCTATTCACTGTATTATTTTCCCTTATAACATAGTTATAAGGGAAAATAATAGCATTCTTTAATACAGAATGCTTAGTAGAAGGTAAATTGAGGGTTAAAAAATTTAAGAAATTAACTCTCCTCCTCCTCTTGATCGCGTAGTTGCTGATCTCTTCTTACTGCTGCCGGCTAAAGGACCTGTGGTGACGTCGCATCACATGGTCCAATCACATGGTCCATCACCGTGGTGATGGACCATGTGATTGGACCATGTGATGAGCTCAGTGACGTCACCACTGGTCCTTTAACAGGTCCTGAAGAAAGAACAGGAGACCGGCAGCTACGCGATCAATTGGAGGAGATGAGTTAATTTATTTTATTTTTTTTAACCCACAATTGACCTTGTACTAAGCATTCTGCTTTAAAGAATGCTATTATTTTCCCTTATAACCATGTTATAAGGGAATATAATTACATCTACACAACACCGAACCCAAACCTGAACTTAAGTAAAGAAGTTCGGGTCTGGGTACCACATTCAGTTTTTTATCACGGGTGTGCAAAACGCATTGCACCCGCGCGATAAAAACTGAACAACGAAACGCAATCGCAGTCAAAACTAGCTACAATTGTGTACCTACTCGTGCGGGTTTGCCGCAAAGCACCCGGGACGCATTCGGACCTAATCCGGACACGCTCGTCTGCAAGGGGCCTAACAGTTCTCTTTAAAATTGTAATGATACCGAGAAAACATACATGGAGTGCATAGAATCCAGTTCACAAGAAAAAGGAAATTGCGGCACTCGGCTTCGGATGTAAAAAACTTTCTTTATTCTTTTATTGTTAAAAGCTGGGTCAGCGGGACAGACAACATAGAATGCAAATGTAAAAAATCGGCAACAGCCATTTATCGCTTGTATGCGCTTCCTCTGGTCCTGAGGAAGGAGTCGTAGTTAACTCCGAAACGCGTATGGTAAAGATTTCTCATGGAGACAGACAAGTAATCTCTTCAAACAATTATAAAAATCTGGAGCGCTTCAGTAACAACCCAGAGAACTAACGGGTAAAGGGATCGGTGACCTAACAGACACGTGGAACGCCGGTTTAAATTGAGAGATGCAGATTCAAGCAATACAGTGCGATTCGCCACATCCACAATCTAGTGAATCGGTATAACCTCTGTTGCTGCTTGTTGAATCGGCATACCCGCTGTCCATTGACTCACCGAAGATCCCCAGAGCCGTCGCAAGGTATACTCACTGGAAGAGTCACAGGATCCTGGACTGCCATCTTCATTTCCGCAACACGTGGGACGCCACGGTGTGCGTGGCGGATTCGGTGGATTCCTACAAAACAGTGAGTAAACCAACGCTAAGGGATATGAAACAAGACAGTTATCGTCACATATACTCACAATAGAGGCAGCAAAGCGGCTGCATGTGTAGAGAAATATACAGTAATTCGATGCTACATATCCTCAAGAGGTCTACAAGGTCACTTGAGATTAATACAATTATAAATATTATTGCACAAATTTGAACATTTATATCCGGAGAGGAAACAAACAAGGACAATATATGGATAGAACAAAAACGGGCACCGCTCAGGACCTAGAAGCAAAAACGAGTACAATATATGAGCTACACTACGGACATTAAAATCAAGCTCCAACATACTAATAGTTATTCAAGCAATTACACATGCTAACAGTACTGTATATTCATCTGCTCGCAACATATTTGTGTAATTTTGTTTGCAGCATATAGAAGAGGGGATCGGCACTTAGTGGCAAGGGAATTGCACAAACATCGCTACTACCTTGTCACTCTATCTCTGTATACTACATACAAGTTGCAAGAAAAAGTATGTGAACCCTTTGGAATTATATGGATTTCTGCACAAATTTGTCATAAAATGTGATCTGATCTTCATCTAAGTCACAACAATAGACAATCACAGTCTGCTTAAACTAATAACACACAAAGAATTAAATGTTACCATGTTTTTATTGAACACACCATGTAAACATTCACAGTGCAGGTGGAAAAAGTATGTGAACCCTTTGATTTAATAACTGGTTGAACCTCCTTTGGCAGCAATAACTTCAACCAAACGCTTCCTGTAGTTGCATATCAGACGTGCACAACGGTCAGGAGTAATTCTTGACCATTCCTCTTTACAGAACTGTTTCAGTTCAGCAATATTCTTGAGATGTCTGGGGTGAATCGTTTTCTTGAGGTCATGCCACAGCATCTCAATCGAGTTGAGGTCAGGACTCTGACTGGGCCACTCCAGAAGGCGTATTTTCTTCTGTTTAAGCCATTCTGTTGTCGATTTACTTCTATACTTTGGGTTGTTGTCCTGTTGCAACACCCATCTTCTGTTGAGCTTCAGCTGGTGGATAGATGGCCTTACGTTCTCCTGCAAAATGTCTTGATAAACTTGGGAATTAACTTTTCCTTCGATAATAGGAATCCGTCCAGGCCCTGACGCAGCAAAGCAGACCCAAACCATGATGCCCCCACCACCATACTTCACAGTTGGGATGAGGTTTTGATGTTGGTGTGCTGTGCCTCTTTTTCTCCACACATAGTGTTGTGTGTTTCTTCCACACAACTCAACTTTGGTTTCATCTGTCCACAGAATATTTTGCCAGTACTGCTGTGGAACATCCAGGTGCCCTTGTGCAAACTGTAAACGTGCAGCAATGTTCTTTTTGGACAGCAGTGGTTTCCTCTGTGATATCCTCCCATGAAATCCATTCTTGTTTAGTGTTTTATGTATCGTAGATTCGCTAACAGGGATGTTAGCATATGCCAGAGACCTTTGTAAGTCTTTAACTGACACTCTAGGATTCTTCTTCACCTCATTGAGCAGTCTGCGATGTGTTCTTGCAGTCATCTTTACAGGACGACCACTTCTAGGGAAAGTAGCAGCAGTGCTGAACTTTCTCTATTTATAGACAATTTGTCTTACCGTGGACTGATGAACAGCAAGGCTTTTGGAGATACTTTTATAACCCTTTTCAGCTTTATGCAAGTCAAGAATTCTTAATCGTAGGTCTTCTGAGAGCTCTTTGGTGTGAGGCATCATTCACATCAGGCAATGCTTCTTGTGAAAAGCAAACCCAGAACTGGTGTGTGTTTTTTTATAGGGCAGGGGAGCAATAACCAACACCTCCAATCTCATCTCATTGATTGGACTCCAGTTGGCTGATACCTCACTCCAATTAGCTCTTGGAGATGTCATTAGTCTAGGGGTTCACATACTTTTTCCACCTGCACTGTGAATGTTTGCATGGTGTGTTCAATAAAAACATGGTAACATTTAATTCTTTGTGTATTATTAGTTTAAGCAGACTGTGATTGTCTATTGTTGTGACTTAGATGAAGATCAGATCACATTTTATGACCAATTTGTGCCGAAATCCATATCATTCCAAAGGGTTCGCATACTTTTTCTTGCAACTGTATATGTGTACAGTGCTGATGCTTTACTACTATAGTACCATCTATGCTGGCGCAATGGTCGTTTATAATTGAAATTATTATTGGTATGCACTCCATGTATGTTTTCTCGGTATCATTACAATTTTAAAGCGAACTGTTAGTGTTTTTAAATTTTATGTTATATTATAGTTTTAATAAATTGGAAGCTGAATGTAGGTGTGCCCTACTACTATTATATACATTATTTTTATATTTTAATAGTATGCGGCGTTGTCCATAATGTGTAATTTTTTATTGTTTATGTATTTTTATTTTTTATTTGCTACATGCAGGGGCTACATAGGAACTAAGGTGTGGCAGCCTCTTGTCACTCAGAAGGACAGAGGCTGCTGCACACTTCATCCAGCTCCCCCGATCCTTGGGTTTTTGCACGTCCAGATGCCGTGGTCACATTTGACCATGGCATCTTATAGGTTAAAAGTCCACAATTGGCAGTACCGCTGGTTGCACACATTAGGCACAGGAGTCTGCTGTTTATAACAGCAGGCATCCAGCAGCTATGGCACCTGCCACGCTCTTTGAAATCCCGGCCAACGCTGTGCATGTACGATGCTGGTTGGGAAGGAGTTAAATGATCTAACAATTATACACTGGAGCTTGAAAGTTTGTGAACCGTTTCTGCATAAATTTGACCTAAAACTACATTGGATTTTCACACATGTCCAAAGAATAGGTAAAGATAACCAAATCAAACAAATTAGATGTGGTCATTTATTTATTGAGGAAAAAGATCCGATATCACATCTGTGAGTTGCAAAAGTATGTGAACATTTAAGATTAGCAGTTGTATTTCCCTGTCTTTTGGATCTAGGCCTGAGGGAGACTCCTCCCTACCATCGAGGTCAGTTCATACTGATAGGCAGTCAGGACTTGGATTAGAGTTATTCTAGGAGGCAACCTTCTCCTTTACCCTAGTTTACAGGCCTAGTTCCTATCCCCTTTCCTCCTGTGCTTTGTGTGGAGTTTTCTACCCACACCGCATCCGTGATATTACCAATCAACGGGATGACAATGAGGTGTGAGTGGGCAAAATGTTTCATTTAAAGAACATGGATCTATCAAGTGATTCATGGCAGGAACAAAAGAGATTTTGGGGACCTCAGAAAAAAAGTTGTTGATACTCATTAAGCTCAAAAAGTAAAAAGAAAAAAGAAGAGATTGGACCATTATTATCCTCTCCAGGAGTGGTCAACCAACAAAGATCACAAAAGCAAAGTCCATGAGGTCACACTCACAAGGGGACCCAAGGTGTCCTCTAAGCAACTAAAGGCCTTGCAGTGAGTTCACCATCAGGAGGACACTGAACAGTGTGTATGGCAGGACTACAAGGAGAAATACACTTCTCTTCAAAAATAACATTGCTGCCCATCTGCAGTTTGCAAAAAATCACCTGAACAAGCCAGAAAGCTATTTGAACAATGTTTTGTAGATGGATGAGACCAAAATAAAACTTTTTTGGTTTGAATGAGAAGCATTTTGTTTGGAGAAAGGAAAACACTACATTTCAGCATTAAAACCTCCTCCCATCTGTGAACCACGGTGGTGGTAGTATCATGGCTTGGACCTGTTTTGCTGCATCTGGGCCAGGATGGCTTGCCATCATTGATGGAACAATGAATTCTGAATTATACCAACAAAT
Organism: Bufo bufo; assembly: GCF_905171765.1. Taxonomy (NCBI): domain Eukaryota; kingdom Metazoa; phylum Chordata; class Amphibia; order Anura; family Bufonidae; genus Bufo; species Bufo bufo. The sequence continues at coordinate 137,319,884 of NC_053394.1, forward strand.
TCTAAAGACATCTGTTGTGAGCTGAATCTTAACAGAATGTAGGTCATGCAGTTAGACAACAACCCTAAGCGTTCTACCAAAGAATGGTTAAAGAAGAATAAAGTTTTGTATGGCCAAGTCAAAGTCCTGACCTTAATCCAGTAAAGTTGTAGAAGGACCTGAAGTGAGCAGCTCATGGGAGGAAACCCACCAGCAAAACAGAGTTGAAGCTGTTTTGTACCAAGGAATGGGCTCAAAGCCAATGTATAGGACTAATCAACAATTACCAGAAAGTATTTGGTTGCAGTTATTAATTCTCGAGGGGATGACACCATGGGATTATAGATTATACTGAACCCCATTCACCCAACTTGACCTACTACTCATAAAATAAAAGACACACATGGACACATCATATAATGGATAAATTTAGGCCACTGCTGACTTTATTAAAGAACAGCTCAATATTCTATAACCATATATATTCAATAATAATAACCACTGATTAGACCAGCCATAAGCTCGCCCTAAATACCTGAATCAACTCGTCCACTTGCCACTTATTGGCGAGCGACCTTACCCCTCCTTCTAATAAAGTGACCGTGACAAAACAACAAATAAAGGGAGGCAGGCGGGGCAGCTGGATCCTAACGCACAGCTTGGCAGACAGCCTAATACCGGCCACCTCGCATTATATAAAAAATCTACCCCACCACCCTAGACCTATCCTCCAATGCCCTACTTGTTGCTGGGGACCCAAAACTTCCTAGCCCCAGCAACCATTCCCCTATAGCAGCGGTTCTCAACCTAGGGGTCGCGACCCCTTTGGGGGTCGATCGGCCCTTTCCGGGGGGTCGCCTGAGGCTTCCTATTGTGGGTCGCCCGCACAACGGCAGTGGCCACTTATCCTCGCGCACAGGAAGTGATGTCCTATCACTGCCTGTGCTTGAAGGAGCCTGACGTCTGGACGGGTAAGTCGGACCTCAGCCTGTCTGCTGATGTCCGAGTTTTTTCGTTAATGACACCGCCGCTGAGCACCACTGCCACCAATGATTTAATTGAGCCTGGCTGAGCCTGGCTACTTTTATTTTAATTATTTTGCTGAGCAAGGCTTAATTTATTTGGGGGGACATGAAACACCGCTGATTTATTTATTTGGGGGACCCTGAGCACTTCTGATTTATTTATTTGGGGGACCCTGAGCACCATTGATTTATTTATTTGGGGGGGGGACCTGAAGCCCCGCTGATTTATTTATTTGGGGGACCCTGAGCACTTCTGATTTATTTATTTGGGGGACCCTGAGCACCATTGATTTATTTATTTGGGGGAAACCTGATGCACCACTGATTTATTTATTTGGGGGACCCTGAGCACCGCTGATTTATTTATTTGGGTGAGACCTGAAGCCCCGCTGATTTATTTATTTGGGGGACCCTGAGCACTTCTGATTTATTTATTTGGGGGGGACTTGAAGCACCACTGATTTATTTATTTGAGGGGTACCCTGAGCACCACTGATTTTTTTTTTTTGGGGGGGGGGTACTGTGAGCACCAATGAGTTATTTATTTGAGGGGTACTGTGCGCACCACTGATTTATTTTTTAGGGGGTATTTGTTGTTTATTATTTATTTTAAAGTTATTTATTTGGTTTACAAATATTTTGTATTTATGCTAAAGCTCTGTGGTTATGAATGAATACTTGTGTATTTGAATTAACATTTGGTGTATTGGTGTCTGTGCATGTTTTTGGTGGGTCATCATAACAGTAGCAAAATTAGTTATGACGTAGCAAGGAAAAAAATTTAATGGTTGGGGGTCACCACAACATGAGGAACTGTATTAGGGGTCACGGCTTTAGAAAGGTTGAGAACCACTGCCCTATAGGATCCCTACACTAGCCAATCACCCGTATTCTTCCCCTACCCAGCAACAGTACTAAATTTAGCCAACTTGGCCACTAAGTTTTGGCGGGAAACCTTTTCTTGGCGGGGAAATTCCCGCCAAAAAGCTCTATACTAGCCATGGGGATAATCATAATCCCATGAAGATGGGATTTTTGGGGTCCTAACAGGTACTGAAAGCAAAAGTTCACATACTTTTGCCACTCACAGATGTGATATTGGATCATTTTTCTCAATAAATAAATGACCAAGTCCAAAATTTTTGACTTATTTGTTTGATGTGGTTATCTTTATCTCCTTTTAAGGGCTCATGCACACGACTGTGTGCCAGCCGGGCCTGTACTGCGGACCGCAAATTGCGGTCTGCAATGCACGGGCATTGACCGTGGGGCCGCTGCATGCGGATCGCAGACCCATTCATTTGAATGGGATCCGCGATCCGCATCCGATGGTCAGCACAACTTTTTTGTGATGCAGAGGCATGGACAGAAACCCCACTGAAGAACTCCGTAGTGCTTCCATGGGGTTCCGTGCCTCCGTTCCGCACCGACCTTCCGGATTGCAGACCCATTCAAGTGAATGGGTTCACATCTGTGATGTAGTGTCAGAACGTCCGAGGCCCGTAATTTGCAGACCCATTGCTTGCGGGCCGCAGTACGGGACCGGTCGGCACACGGTCGTGTGCATGAGCCCTTAGACTTGTGTGAAAATCTGATATAGTTTTAGGTCAAGTTTATGCAGAAATATAGAAAATTCTGAAGAGTTCACAAACTTTCAAGTATCACTGTACTTGCAGCTGTTTTTATATTTTGATCAGGTATTAATGAGATACAAAATGACATTTTTCCCCACTAATATTGTTGTCTTGGATCCGCCCCTTTTCCTGATGTATAAAATTAAGGCCTCTTGCACACGAACGTTGTGTGCACCGTGGCCATATTGCGGTCCGCAATGCACGGGCACTGGCCCGTGTGCACTCTGCATCACTTGAATGGGTCCGCAATCACGGAGATGCGGAACGGAAGCACGGATTGGAAACCCACGGAAGTTGAATGGGTCTCGATCCGTCTCATTGCCCGTGCATTGGGGATCGCAAATTGCGGTCCCCAATGCACGGAACTGATGCACAACATTCGCGTGCAACAGGCCTAAAGGAGAACGGCACCCACAATATTGGTCTATTCTTTTTGGGAGGAGCTGGCATTTAACTTTCTGTAGACAAGTAGGTCCTTAGCGTGAGCTCCAGACTCACCTCCACAGGTCATAAAGTAGAGGGAGATTTTCTGTACACTGAATCAATGTCACATCTTCAATTTGCAAGATCTGAACAAGAGCCAAAGTCGTAACTGTGATTTAAGAAACCAACGTCTTGCAAACCAACGTACTGCACACGGACAGCGATTCCTAATGTAATGACCCTGTGATTTACTAGAGAATTGCCTCAGGAGGAGCAAACAATAAGATTTTGTAAATATAAATGACTCTTAAAGGGACAACCCAGACCGTTGGACTGACACAGACAGCCGAGCATTGTACTCGGCTAATTCTGGCAGTGCCACTGAGAACGAGTGGTGTAACAACACACATGCTCTAGATTAGGGTTCCTCAACTCCGGTCCTCAGGGCCCATCTGCCGGTCATTTGCTCAGGATTTCCTTAGTATTGCGCAGATGATAAAATTAGTGTCGGTGCATCAGGACTTACCACAGGTATTCATTCTGTGGTATATTCTCAAATCATTGGTAGCCAGTGGGCCCTGAGGTCTGGAGTTGAGGAACACTGCTCTCGATGACACTCCATTCAGATAGGAGAACGGGAAGTCTGGATAGGGGGCAATTTTTTCTAACTGGAAAACCCATTTAATTAATGTATAATGAAAAATTCAGCAACTTTTATACATTTTGTGTTCTACGATCTCAAGAGGATCTCTGCTTACTTTCAATGTATGAGAAGATTATTTTTGTTCGAAAGGCTGAAAACCTGTCCATACCCAAAATTTTTCAAACATGAGCGGTTTTTACAGTTGTATCTAATCTAACGAAACAGCCTGGACTTCATATATTTTACCTGCACTGATACACTGTAACAAACTATCAGCGCATGATTGTCATTTATGCTACTGATTTGTTTAGCTCCAAGAGGATTGTCTAGGCCGAATACAATAGTTACAAACACTCAACTGAAGTATCAGGTCTGTATAGGTTTACAGCTTCATTGGGACAGCAGCCGGGTAGGTAAGTAGTATGAAGTCACTAAGTGTCTTACCTGTGTGTAATGGGGTTTTCATCTAATTCCTCTGGTTGCAAATTAGGCTACTTTCACACTAGCGGCAGGACGGATCCGACAGCCTGATCACACTGTCAGATCTGTCCTGCCGCTATTTCGCCGTGCCGCCGGACTGCCGCTCCATCCCCATTGACTATAATGGGGACCGGGGCGGAGCTCCGGCGCAGCACAGCAGTGCACAGCAAGAGGCTGCCGGACTAAAAGTACTGCATGTCCGACTTTTTAGTCCGGCGGCCTCTCACCGCGCACTGCCATTATAGTCAATGGGGGCGGAGCAGCAGTCCAGCGGCAGGACGGATCCAACAGGGTGAACAGCCTGTCGGATCCGTCCTGCCGCTAGTGTGAAAGTACCCTTATATAAATATATAGGGAGGGATTTATCATGCCATCCATTCCATAATTCTGACTTCAAAAAGTGGCAGAATAGGGCTTCTGCCACTTTTTGGATCCCTTGTGCAAAAGTGTTGTTACCTTTTTAAATTTTTACACTGCTTAGGCTACTTTCACACTAGCGTTGTTTGAATCTGGCGTTCAATTCCGTAACCGGAACTGCCCGCCGGATCCGGAAAAACGTGTGAAAACGGATTACATTTGAACCCTGATCAGGATTTTGATCACAATGAAAAAATGCATTGGAAAAAACAGATCCGCCATTTATGGACTAACTTTTTTTCACATTTTTCAGGTTTAACATGCAAAAGCCGGATCCGGTTTGACGGAACACACGGCGCCGGATCCGGCGTTAATGCAAGTCAATGGGAAAAAGGCTGGATCCGGCGTTCAGTCAAAGTGTTCCCGATTTTTGGCCGGAGGTAAAAATACAACATGCTACGGTTTTCTGAAAAGCCTGATCAGACAAAAAGACTGAACTGAAGACATCCTGATGCATCCTGAACGGATTACTCTCCATTCAGAATGCATGGGGATAAAACTGATCAGTTCTTTTCCGGATTTGAGTCCCCCGGAAATGAAAAACGCTAGTGTGTAAGTACCCTTACTCCATGTTTGAAAAGTGGTTGGTAAATTGGGCATGTTTTTTTTTATGTTAATGAGTTTTACTTTAGATTATCACTGAGACTTTTTAAGAATTCCCCAAAAAAGGTGCAATCTCACTCCAGTAGGGGGTGGTGTAGAAAAACTGGAGTAGCATATCTAGACAAAAAGTGTTAGGTTTAAGGATAGGACAAATTTTGCAAACATGCGACATTTGATAAATTTGGCACAATGTACTCCAACAGACTTAAGCAAAAATGACTTCAAATATGGGATTGGGTTCAGGAAGTGTCAGGCTCGTGTGTGGGAGGAAAACACCACACTGAGCATAGGAGGGAAAGGGAATACCGGAATAAGGCCTGGAAACTAGGGAAGAAGGATGGACATCTCCTAGAGAAAACCCTAACTCCAGTCCTAACAGACTACCAGTGTAAACAGGCCCCAAAGGTAGGCAAGTTCATACACTGGATACCTAGAATTCTACCTCATCCTATAGGACCCTGGAACTAATGTCCGGAGAGAGTCTACCTGTTTCTCCAAAGGGAAGGATGAACAGGAGTCTCCCTCAGGACTAATGACAAACAACAGGGAAAGGCAACACACACAAATATATATAAACAAAATACAAAAAGGGAAAGGAAAAACTTAACTTCAATGAAGCTTTGGCAGCACCAGGAACTCAGCCAAGAACCAAACACAAGCTAACCACAAATCCAACAGAAGCTATAAACCGCATAGCATAGTGGGAGAAACAACAATAAATATGTCATAGGGTAGAGTCGCGGGTATAAAGATAGAGCGGAGGTGCACCCCCTGAGCTGCCACCCGTTCCCCTGTCCCTGCCTACTTGCACCACCGGCCCTAGGTGACGGGGCGCAACTGGGCGACAGTCCCTGACCTGAGTAAGTGCAAGCAGAGAGATAGAGACAGCAGGGAAGCGGACAGCCAATGAGAGGTAGCACTAGAGCGGACAGAGAGGTGGAACAAGCAAGGTACCACCAAAAACGGAAGGGCGAGGCGGGTCAACTAGCTGGGGTCAGTCCAGGAGGTCACGTCAGTACAAGAGAAGAGGCAAAGACAAAATCCAAAAGCAAGCAGAGGTCAAAATCAGAGAGGTAGCGTCAAGGTTCAGGGAGCAGGCAGAAGAGGTGTCAGGAAGCAGATCAAGGGTCAAATCCAGAGGTAAGCTAAATAACAATAATAATACACAGCCTAAGGGACCAAAATCACAGGCAACCTGTAGCCAGCAGGTTGCCTGTATTTATAGTGGGGAGTGAGGATCATGTGACGTGGCCAGCGTCACATAACCGACAGACAAACAAGTCGAGCACCGAGTGATCAGCTCGGCGCTCAAGGCAGACCTAGGAGCAGGGAGCCTCCCAGCTAGCAAAAGCCGCCCTGGGAAAGAGGCTGAACACAGATCCTCGCTCCCGAAGCTAAGCAGCAGGTCTGCGGCTGATGGGAGACCGAGTGCGCCTTTGGCACCCCGTTACAGTACCCCCCCTTTTACGAGGGGCCACCGGACCCAAGCCCTTGGGTACAAATCTCCCAGGATGCTCATCATGAAACTTCCTGATGAGCCTCGGGGCGTGGATCTTAGTAGCTGGGACCCAAGAACTCTCCTCGGGTCCAAAGCCTTTCCAGTGGACCAGGTATTGAAAGGAGTTCCTAACCTTTCTAACATCAATAATTCTAGAGATGATGATTTCCTCCTGACCTTCAACCTCCACAGGTGGAGGAGGCTTTTTAACCGGAACCACTGGTGACACATATCTCTTAAGCAACGACTTGAATACACATCATGAATACAAAAGGAGTCGGGTAGCTTAAGTCTAAAGGACACTGGGTTAACAACTTCAATAATATTGTATGGTCCAATGAAACGCGGAGAGAATTTCCTAGAACACTGTTTCAAAGCAAGATTCTTAGTCGACAACCACACCTTATCGCCGAGTACAAAATTTACCCCCTTGGAACGTCTCTTATTGGCATGTTTACACTGGGTTTCCTGGGCCTTTTCCAGGTTCGTTTGAACCTGTGCCCAGACTGTGCACAGTCTAGAGGTAAAAGAATCTGCCTGCGGGTTGAGTGAGGATACAGAGGGACTAGAACAAAAGCGAGGATGCAAACCACTGTAACAAAAAAAAGAAGACACCCCCGTGGAAGAATTAACTCAATTGTTAATAGCTAATTCTGCCAACGGGAGGTATCTCACCCATAAGAGTTGGTTATGTGATACATAGCACCTTAGAAAAAGCTCCACTGCCTGATTTAACCGTTCCGTCTGCCCATTGGTCTGTGGATAGAAAGCAAACGAAAAGGATAAAGAGATGTCGCATCTTCGACAAAAAGCCCTCCAGAAACCAGAAACAAACTGAACGCCTCTATCAGAGACGATATTCTCAGGGACACCATGCAGACGTACCACATGTTCAATGAACAAGGATGCTAAGGTCTTCGCATCAGGGAGCTTACTTAAAGGAACAAAGTGCACCATCTTGCTAAAATGGTCAACCACTACCCACACCACTGATTTCCCCTCAGAAGGGGGCAGATCAGAAATAAAATCCATGGAAATGTGAGACCATGGCTTGCAGGGAATGGGTAGTGGTTGTAGTTCCCCAGCGGGAAGTGTTCTCGGGGTCTTAGACCTGGCACAAACATCGCAAGCCAAAACATAAGACCGTACATCCTTAGACAAAGTGGGCCACCAGAAAGACTTCAGCAGCAATTCCTTAGTGGCAGCAATACCTGGATGACTAGAGAGCACGGAGTCATGACATTCCCCCAATAATTGAAAACGAAAGCACTCAGGAACAAATAACTTATCTGCTGGTGTTTGTGGAGGAGCAAGTTGCTGAGCCCGTTGAATCTCAGAGGAAAGATCCACAGAAATTGCTGCCACAAAGATGCTTGCCGGCAAGATGGGTTCCAGGGGGGTGTCAGGAGGTTGGACGGCATTAAAACTCCGGGATAAGGCATCTGCCTTAATATTTTTACTACCTGGTCTGAAAGTAACAGAAAAATTAAAACGAGTAAATAAACAGGGCCCATCTGGCTTGTCTAGGATTAAGGCGTTTGGCCGCCTCAAGAAACACTAAGTTCTTATGATCGGTGAGGACAGTAATACGGTGTCTAGCCCCTTCTAAAAAATGCCTCCATTCCTCAAATGCCCATTTTATGGCCAGCAATTCGCGGTTTCCAATATCGTAATTTCTCTCCAAAGGAGAGAACTTACGGGAGAAGAAGGCGCATGGCCTTAAATTAGTGAGGTTAGAAGACCCCTGAGAAAGGATGGCCCCCACACCATCCTCTGAGGCATCAACCTCCACCACAAAAGGTTCCTCGGTATCGGGCTGAACCAAGACTGTAGACATCTGAAAACAATTTTTATGGGTATCAAAGGCCCGACAGGCCTCCAACGACCAGTTAACCAGATCAGAACCTTTTTTAGTTAAGTCAGTAAGGGGCTTGGCAATAACAGAAAAATTCTTTATGAATTTACGGTAAAAATTGTCGAATCCTAAAAAGCGTTGGAGTGCCTTTAAGGAGGATGGTCTTACCCAGTCTTGGATAACCTGAACCTTACTGGGATCCATTTTAAATGAATGAGGAGTAAGAATATAGCCGAGATAAGGAATCTCTTGAACTTCAAACAAACATTTCTCTAATTTAACGGACAGATGATTCTCCCTGAGGATTTTAAGAACCAATCTGATGTGAGACACATGAGAATCCCAGTCAGGTGAAAAGACAAGAATATCATCGAGATAAACAATCATAACTTTGCCGATGAGTTCTCTAAAAATGTCGTTCATGAAATTCTGAAACACAGCTGGGGCATTGCAAAGACCGAATGGCATAACAAGATACTCAAAGTGTCCCTCTAGAGTATTAAAAGCAGTTTTCCACTCATCTCCCTCCTTAATTTGAACTAGGTTATACGCTCCTCTCAAATCAAATTTAGAAAACCACGAAGCACCCAAAATCTGGTTAAACAAATCAGGAATCAACGGGATGGAATACTGATTCCTAATAGTGATTTTATTCAAATTTCTATAGTCAATGCAGGGCCTGAGACCACCGTCCTTCTTTTTAATGAAAATGAATCCTGCTCCCAGGGGAGAGGTGGAGGGCCTAATATGTCCCTTCTTAAGACTCTCCTGGATATAGTCTTTCATGGCCCTGCGCTCAGGACCGGAAAGATTATAAATCCGTCCTTTAGGAAATTTGGACTCGGGTACCAAGTCGGTAACACAGTCATAAGACCTATGGGGAGGGAGAGTATCTGTCTCAGTGGTGGAAAAAACATCTGAATAATCAGAAATAAAATTAGGAATAATATCTGATGAAACCCCAGCTTGAACTACAGTTAAGCAAGAACTCCAGTTAGGCCCCCATCTCTCTAACTCGCCCGAACTCCAGTTAATGACCGGATTGTGTTGCTGAAGCCAGGGCATACCAAGTACTACCTAAACTGAAGATTCTCTAAAACAAAGAAAGAGCATTTCTCTCGAGTGGCAGACCCCCAAAGACAGGGTAACCTCCGGAGTACGGAGTTTTACCGTGCCCCCTAGCAGGGGGGTAGAATCGATGGCGACAACCAGGATCGGGGTGGACAATTCTAGTATAGGAATTCCCATTTGTTCAACAAATTTGTAATCAATAAAACTAAAAGCTGACCCTGAATCCACAAAGGCATTTCCTGACCCCTTTAAGATTCCAAAGGCAATAGAAACCGGCAACAATAATTTACTTCTTACCACCTCCGGGAGTACCTTGTCCTTGGATACTTCAGACTTGGATGACTTTCCAGAAGGCGGAGCTTTAGGACACTGACGGATCCAGTGGTCAGGATCCCCACAATAAAAACAAGAGCCACGACGACGGCATAGCTCTCTTCGCGTCATCCCGAGTTCTATGGGCTCGTCCGAGTGGGCCTCCATCTTGGGTTCAATGGGGGAAACCTCAGGTTGAAGAATGGTATGAGGAGAAAACAAATGCTCCCGCTGTCTCTCTCTGATCCGTCTAACTAGTCTGATGGCTAGCGTCATGGTCTCCTCTAAAGAGTCAGGACAGGGATAACAAACCAGCATGTCTTTTAACTTCTCAGTCAAGCCTGCCTTAAATTGACATTTGAGCGCTGGTTCGTTCCAACCCGATGGAACGCACCACTTGCGGAACTGCGTACAATAATCCTCCACGGGACGATTCCCCTGAGTGAGGGCCTTAAGATTGGATTCTGCCACAGAGGCTTGGTCTGGTTCATCATAAAGAACCCCTAACGCCTGTAAAAAGAGGTCCACAGAATTAAGACAAGTGGAATCCGGAGGCAAAGAAAAGGCCCATTCCTGGGGGTCCCCTTGAAGCAGGGAGATGATAATACCAACCCTCTGTGGATCAGGACCAGAGCAGTGAGGACGTAGTCGAAAATAAAGTTTACAGCTTTCCTTGAAAGCTAAAAAACGTCGGCGGTCACCCGAAAACCGATCAAGTAATTTAATGTGTGGTTCTACCTGAACGGTGGCGGGAGCAAGAATGGGGGGAGTTCGGACGGTCTCCTGAACCTATAGTCTCTCCCCAAGTTCCTGTACTATTTGAGCAAGACCCTGCACATGTTCGGTCAGGCTCTGTAGAGGGTCCATGCTAAATTATGGCCTGTGATTCTGTCACGGGGTCGAGTCGCGGGTACAAAGATAGAGCGGAGGTGCACCTCCTGAGCTGCCACCCGGTCCCCTGTCCCTGCCTACTTGCACCACCGGCCCTAGGTGACGGGGCGCAACTGGGCGACAGTCCCTGACCTGAGTAAGTACAAGCAGAGAGATAGAGACAGCAGGGAAGCGGACAGCCAATGAGAGGTAGCACTAGAGCGGACAGAGAGGTGGAACAAGCAAGGTACCACCAAAAACGGAAGGGCGAGGCGGGTCAACTAGCCGGGGTCAGTCCAGGAGGTCACATCAGTACAAGAGAAGAGGCAAAGACAAAATCCAAAAGCAAACCGAGGTCAAAATCCGAGAGGTAGCGTCAAGGTTCAGGGAGCAGGCAGAAGAGGTGTCAGGAAGCAGATCAAGGGTCAAATCCAGAGGTAAGCTAAATAACAATAATAATACACAGCCTAAGGGACCAAAATCACAGGCAACCTATCCAGCAGGTTGCCTGTATTTTTTAGTGGGGAGTGAGGATCATATGACGTGGCCAGCGTCATATGACCGACAGACAAACAAGTGATCAACTCGGCGCTCAAGGCAGACCTAGGAGCAGAGAGCCTCCCAGCTAGCAAAGCCGCCCTGGGAATGAGGCTGAACACAGATCCTCGCTCCCGAAGCTAAGCAGCAGGTCTGTGGCTGATGGGAGACCAAGTGCGCCTTTGGCGCCCCGTTACAAAACAGAGAAGGTTAAATGACAGCAATAACCACACCTGGGGAAAAAAGGTGTGGCAAGCACCAGAAACAACACAGACGTCATTTGATCCAAAAGGAAAACATGTCAGATCAAATCACGTGTTGCCAGTCTCACAGATCTCCTGCCACTTGTCGCGGGAATGTCCGTATGTCTCGGTAAGTCTGTGACAATCACCCTCATGATAAATCCTCCATAGAGCCTATTACAACAGAGAAAGCAGAAAACACTGACAAGTACTCACTATGAAGATACAGTACAATAATACAAAATATAAGAAAAATAAATCATTATTCATTTATATTTGATTATATTATCACATTTGACTTTATTGTTATATGTATTCTAATGTGATACAATTTATTATAAATTTATGTAATATATATCAGTATGTATTGTATTATTATAAAAACATTAGTAATAATAATACAATACAAATGTATTAAATAATGTTATAATAATATGAAATATAAAAACAATATAATACAATATAATAGTTTAGACTGGTATCATTTTTATAAATTTTATGTTATTTATTATATCTTTTCTTATTTATATTTATTATATTTTTATTACATTTTACAATATTATTTGCTATACAATAATAATAATTACAAACCGGATTCCAAAAAAGTTGGGACACTAAACAAATTGTGAATAAAAACTGAATGCAATGATGTGGAGATGGCAAATGTCAATATTTTATTTGTAATAGAACGTAGATGACAGATCAAACGTTTAATCTGAGTAAATGTATCATTTTAAAGGAAAAATACGTTGATTCCAATTTTCACGGTGTCAACAAATCCCAAAAAAGTTGGAACAAGTAGGAATAAGAGGCTGGAAAAAGTAAATTTGAGCATAACGAAGAGCTGGAAGACCAATTAACACTAATTAGGTCAATTGGCAACATGATTGGGTATGAAAAGAGCTTCTCAGAGTGGCAGTGTCTCTCAGAAGCCAAGATGGGTAGAGGATCACCAATTCCCACAATGTTGCGCAGAAAGATAGTGGAGCAATATCAGAAAGGTGTTACCCAGCGAAAAATTGCAAAGACTTTGCATCTATCATCATCAACTGTGCATAACATCATCCGAAGATTCTGAGAATCTGGAACAATCTCTGTGCGTAAGGGTCAAGGCCGTAAAACCATACTGGATGCCCGTGATCTCCGGGCCCTTAAACGACACTGCACCACAAACAGGAATGCTACTGTAAAGGAAATCACAGAATGGGCTCAGGAATACTTCCAGAAACCATTGTCAGTGAACACAATCCACCGTGCCATCCGCCGTTGCCAGTTGAAACTCTACAGTGCAAAGAAGAAGCTATTTCTAAGCAAGATCCACAAGCTCAGGCGTTTTCACTGGGCCAGGGATCATTTAAAATGGAGTGTGGCAAAATGGAAGACTGTTCTGTGGTCAGACGAGTCACGATTCGAAGTTCTTTTTGGAAATCTGGGATGCCATGTCATCTGGACCAAAGAGGACAAGGACAACCAAAGTTGTTATCAACGCTCAGTTCAGAAGCCTGCATCTCTGATGGCATGGGGTTGCATGAGTGCGTGTGGCATGGGCAGCTTGCATGTCTGGAAAGGCACCATCAATGCAGAAAAATATATTCAGGTTCTAGAACAACATATGCTCCCATCCAGACGTCATCTCTTTCAGGGAAGATAATGCCAGACCACATTCTGCATCAATCACAACATCATGGCTGCGTAGGAGAAGGATCCGGGTACTGAAATGGCCAGTCTGCAGTCCAGATCTTTGACCTATAGAGAACATTTGGCGCATCATAAAGAGGAAGGTGCAACAAAGAAGTCCCAAGACGATTGAACAGTTAGAGGCCTGTATTAGACAAGAATGGGAGAGCATTCCTATTTCTAAACTTGAGAAACTGGTCTCCTCGGTCCCCAGACGTCTGTTGAGTGTTGTAAGAAGAAGGGGAGATGCCACACAGTGGTGAAAATGGCCTTGTCCCAACTTTTTGGGGATTTGTTGACACCATGAAATTCTGATTCAACATATTTTTCCCTTAAAATGGTACATTTTCTCAGTTTAAACTTTTGTTCCGTGATTTATGTTCTATTCTGAATAAAATATTAGAAGTTGGCACCTCCACATCATTGCATTCAGTTTTTATTCACGATTTGTATAGTGTCCCAACTTTTTTGGAATCCGGTTTGTATTAAGATTATTATATGACTAGTAAAAGCAGCATTTCTTCTAGATATTTTTGTATTCTTTATGTGAAGAGAAAATCGCAATTACAGTTACTGCTTCTTCAAATTGTGCCAATTATATCTACCGGTTTATTAGGCATGAACACGTCCTATAGTCAGCCATACAGAGGTCAGTCTACCTCCAATCTGACCGACATTCTAATATTTGTCACTATCTGGTAGGTGATTCTTAAAGGGCTTGACATTTAGTCTGTAATGGGTGAATCCTTTCAAAGCAATAACAAATGGATTAATTAACAAACATATTGTAATATAATAGAAAAGCTGAAATAAGGAAAATAAATAAAAAATGTAATGAGAATCTGGATGAGCGTCTGTCCCGGTCATGTGATGATCACATGGGTGCAGGGTCGTTACAGTGCAGTTATCAGAGCTTTGTTCTGTAAAAAAAACATGGTGCCCAGGGTTGGTAAACAGAGAGTTTACAGAGTGTTTATCAGGTCTACAACTACATTCAGAATGATTTCAGATTAGCAGAATGAGCAGCGCAGTTACCTATAGCTGTACAGCAGTGACGTGGTTAAAGATAGAAGTATCTGTCAAGCACAAGCCGTGCTGACCATCTTCACAAAATAAGACTGTAATACCCAATTCTGCTACTTGGCATCCTGCCAAAGAGACTGAGTCAGCCAAGCACAAAACTAGAGTTTCGGAACAAATCACAAGATAGAAATAATAAATTAATATAACATATACAAATAAATTCATCCAGATATACACTTACACACATTCATACATAATGTACATACACTCACACACATTCATACATACATGCTGAACATACACTCACATTCATGCATACTGTACATACACTCACACACATTCATATATACATACTGTACATAGTCACATTCATACATACTGTACATACACTCACACACATTTATACATACTGTACATACACTCACATTCATACATACTGTAAATACACTCACGCAAATTCATGCATACATACTGTACATACACTCACATTCATACATACTGTACATACTCACAAACATTCATATATACTGTACATACACACATTTATACATACTGTACATCCCCTTACACACATTTATACATACATACTGTACATACACTCACATTCATACATACTGTACATACACTTACACACATTTATAGATACATACTGTACATACACTCACATTCATACATACTGTACATACACTTACACACATTCATATACATACTGTATGTACACTCGCATTTATAAATACTGTACATACACTCACATTCATATATACTGTACATACACACACTCACATTCATACATACTGTACATACACTCACATTCATACATACTGTACATACACTCACATTCATACTGTACATACACTCACTCACATTCATACATACTGTACATACACTCACATTCATACTGTACATACACTCACACACATTCATACATACTGTACATACACTCACACACATTCATACATACACTCACTCACATTCATACATACTGTACATGCACTCATATTCATACTGTACATACACACATTTATACATACATACTGTACATACACTCACACACATTTATACATTCTGTACATACACTCATTCATACATACTGTACATACACTCACACACAGTCATACATACTGTACATACACTCACATTCATACTGTACATACACTCGCACACATTCATACATACTGTACATACACTCACACACATTCATACATACACTCACTCACATTCATACATACTGTACATGCACTCATATTCATACTGTACATACACACATTTATACATACATACTGTACATACACTCACACACATTTATACATTCTGTACATACACTCATTCATACATACTGTACATACACTCACACACAGTCATACATACTGTACATACACTCACATTCATACATACTGTACATACACTCACACACATTCATACATACATACTGTACATACACTCACATTCATACATACTGTACATACACTCACATTCATACATAATGTACATACACTCACACACATTCATACATACATACTGTACATACACTCACATTCATACATACTGTACATACACTCACACACATTCATACATACACTCACTCACATTCATACATACTGTACATACACTCGCATTCATACTGTACCTACACTCACACACATTCATACATACACTCACATTCATACTGTACATACACTCACACACATTTATACATACATACTGTACATACACTCCCATTCATACATACTGTACATACACTCACATTCATACTGTACATACACTCACACACATTTATACATTCTGTACATACACTCATTCATACATACTGTACATACACTCACACACAGTCATACATACTGTACATACACTCACATTCATACTGTACATACACTCACACACATTCATACATACTGTACATACACTCACACACATTCATACATACACTCACTCACATTCATACATACTGTACATGCACTCACATTCATACTGTACATACACACATTTATACATACATACTGTACATACACTCACACACATTTATACATTCTGTACATACACTCATTCATACATACTGTACATACACTCACACACAGTCATACATACTGTACATACACTCACATTCATACATACTGTACATACACTCACACACATTCATACATACATACTGTACATACACTCACATTCATACATACTGTACATACACTCACATTCATACATAATGTACATACACTCACACACATTCATACATACATACTGTACATACACTCACATTCATACATACTGTACATACACTCACACACATTCATACATACACTCACTCACATTCATACAGTACATACACTCGCATTCATACTGTACCTACACTCACACACATTCATACATACACTCACATTCATACTGTACATACACTCACACACATTTATACATACATACTGTACATACACTCCCATTCATACATACTGTACATACACTCACATTCATACTGTACATACACTCACACACATTCATACATACACTCACATTCATACTGTACATACACTCACACACATTTATACATACATACTGTACATACACACATTCATACATACTGTACATACACTCATACAGTCATGCATACATACTTTACATACACTCACACACAGTCATACATACTGTACATACACTAACACATTCATACATACATACTGTACATACACTCACATTCATACATACTGTACATACACTCACACACATTCATACATACATTCACTCACATTCATACATACTGTACATACACTCACATTCATACTGTACATACACACACATTCATACATACACTCACATTCATACTGTACATACACTCACACACATTTATACATGCATACTGTACACACACTCACACACAGTCATACATACTGTACATACACTCACATTCATACATACTGTACATACACACTCACATTCATACATACTGTACATACACTCACACACATACATACATACTGTACATACACACACATTTATACATACTGTACATGCACTCACATTCATACATACTGTACATACACTCACACGAAGTCATACATACTGTACATACACTCACATTCATACATACTGTACATACACACACTCACATTCATACATACTGTACATACACTCACACACATTCATACATACTGTACATACACTCACACACAGTCATACATACTGTACATACACTCACATTCATACTGTACATACACACACACATTTATGCATACATACTGTACATGCACTCACACACATTCATACATACACTCACTCACATTCATACACATATATCCTCACATGTGCACACTCACACATATGCACATAAACTCATACAAATACAGTACTCTCACGTATATACATATGCATGCTCTCATATACATAAATTTAGGGCAGGGCTACACGGTGACATGTGTCGCACGACATCAAGTTTCAGAAAAGCTGCGCGATATGTGTGAATTTTCTTTAAAAGTGTGATTTGGCTGTGAAAACGTTCTTATGACTCAATAATTGCAGAGCACCAAACCTCCTCTGGCATTAATGGTACAAATAGAGAAATGAGGCGGCACTGCCGGCGTCTCCGGCCAAATCAGAGGTGAGAACTTCGCAAATCAGTCGAAGAAGCGCCCTTCAGTGGTGCTCTGCTATCAGCAAGAAAGTTCACAGTGATAATATAAAAATGGAGAAGAAATGATAGCGGCACTCACCAGGGTGTAGCAAAAAGATATCTTTAATCCAGGAAAGACAGGTACAAAGTAACAGCAGGCTCTGGCATGAACATCAGCACAAAAACTGTGCAGCAGGAGCTTCATGGCAAAGGTTTCCATGGCCAGGCAGCTGCATGCAAGTCTAGTTTCACAGTGGCGCTTCCTTTGTTTTTGCGGACCCATTGAAGTGAATGGTTCTGCATACGGTCTGCAAAAAAACGGAACGGAAGTGGAAAGAAAATACGTTCGTGTGCATGAGCCCTAATGTCGGAAACAGGCCAGATCCCAATCGGTCAGCTGGGTCCCAGTATAGTCAGCCTAGTGGTGCTCCAGCCCATTCTGGCTATGCTGGAATAGCCTGCTGGAAGATTCTAATGCTAGTGTGAAACTAGCCTCATATCACCAAGCACAATGCCAAGCATCAGATGTAGTAGTGTAAAGCACGCCGCCACCGGGCTCTGGAGCAGTGGAAACGTTCTGTGGAGTGAGGAATCACACTTATCTATCAGGTCAAGCACAAAAATAGAGTTTAGGAACAAATCACAAGATAGAAATAATAAATTAATATAACATATACAAATAAATTCATCCAGACATACACTTACACACATTCATACATAATGTACATACACTCACACACATTCATACATACTGTACATACATTCACATTCATACATACTGTACATACATTCACACATACTGTACATACATTCAAACACATTTATACATACATTCACATTCATACATACTGTACATACACTCATACACATTCATATATATATACTGTACAGTCACATTCATACATACTGTACATACATTCACATTCATACTGTACATACACTCAAACACATTTATACATACATTCACATTCATACATACTGTACATACACTCATACACATTCATATATATATACTGTACAGTCACATTCATACATACTGTACATACAGTCACATTCATACATACTGTACATACACTCAAACACATTTATACATACATACATACTGTACATACACTCATACACATTCATATATACATACTGTACAGTCACATTCATACATACTGTACATACACACACATTTATACATACACACTGTACATACACTCACATTCATACATACTGTAAATACACTCACACACATTCATACATACATACTGTACATACACTCACACACAGTCATACATACTGTACATACACTCACACACATTCATACATACATACTGTACATACACTCACATTTATACATACTGTACATACACTCACACACATTTATGCATACATACTGTACATACACTCACACACATTCATACATACTGTACATACACTCACACACATTCATACATACATACTGTACATACACTCACATCCATACATACTGTACATACACTCACACACATTCATACATACATACACTCACTCACATTCATACACATATATCCTCACGTGTGCACACTCACACATATGCACATAAACTCATACAAATACAGTACTCTCACGTATACACATATGCATGCTCTCATATACATAAATTTAGGGCAGGGCTACACGGTGACATGTGTCGCACGACATCAAGTTTCAGAAAAGCTGCGCGATATGTATGAATATGTATGAATATGAATTTTCTTTAAAAGTGTGATTTGGCTGTGAAAACGTTCTGATGACTCAATAATTGAAGAGCACCAAACCTCCTCTGGCATTAATGGTACAAATAGAGAAATGAGGCGGCGTTGCCGGCGTCTCCGGCCAAATCAGAGGTGAGAACTGTGCAAATCAGTCAAAGATGCGCCCTTCAGTGGTGCTCTGCTATCAGCAAGAAAGTTCACAGTGATAATATAAAAATGGAGAAGAAATGATAGCGGCACTCACCAGGGTGTAGCAAAAAGATATCTTTAATCCAGGAAAGACAGGTACAAAGTAACAGCAGGCTCTGGCATTAACATCAGCACAAAAACTGTGCAGCAGGAGCTTCATGGCAAAGGTTTCCATGGCCAGGCAGCTGCATGCAAGTCTAGTTTCACAGTGGCGCTAAAATCTTCCAGCAGAGGAACAACCTGCTGGAGTTCATCGTATCTAGCAAAGCCGGATACCACTGTTCTCGCCGGAGCCCTATTGCTTGCAGCGCTATTTGTCTAGCCGAATCCTGGCACTATGGGCTCATGCACACGGCCGTTGTTGTTTTGCGGTCCGTTTTTCACTGATCCGTTGTTCCGTATCTGAGGTTTCTTTTCTCTGATTTAAGTCCTCTTCCGTTCCGTTATTCCACAAAACATATCCGTATGGTTTCTGTATGCGTTCCGTTTTTTGCGGATCGGAAACAGTAACTTATTAATCACCAAACACATGAGCAATATGGGCTGGGCATAGCATTTCTACAGTGTGGATCCGCGAAATACAGATGACATATGGATGTGTTTTGTGTGCGTTCTGTATTTTTTGCAGACCCATTGACTTGAATGGGGCCTTGGACCGTGATTTGCAATAATAGGACATGCACTACTTTTTTGGCGTAACGGAAATACGAAAATACGGAAACTGAATGCACACGGAGTACCTTCCGTTGTTTTTGCGGACCCATTGAAGTGAATGGTTCTGCATACGGTCTGCAAAAAAAACGGAACGGAAGCGGAAAGAAAATACGTTCGTGTGCATGAAGCCTAATGTCGGAAACAGGCCAGATCCCAATCGGTCAGCTGGGTCCCAGTATAGTCAGCCTAGTGGTGCTCCAGCCCATTCTGGCTATGCTGGAATAGCCTGCTGGAAGATTTTAATGCTAGTGTGAAACTAGCCTCATATCACCAAGCACAATGCCAAGCATCAGATGTAGTAGTGTAAAGCACGCCGCCACCGGGCTCTGGAGCAGTGGAAACGTTCTGTGGAGTGAAGAATCACACTTATCTATCTGGTCCTCTGATGGACAAGTCTAGGTTTGATAAATGCTAGGAGAAAGTTACCTGCCTGACTACACTGTGCCAACTGTAAACTTGGTGGAGGAGGGATAATACTATGGGGGTTGTTTCTTAGGGTTTGGCCTGTGTCCCTTAATTCCAATGAAGGTAATGCTTAATGCCCCAGCATACCAAGACATTTTAGACAATTGTATGCTTCCAACTTTGTGAGAACAGTTTGGGGAAGTTCCTTTTCTGGTCCAGCATGACTGTGCTCTAGTGCACAAAGCAAGATCCACAAAGGTATGGTTGAGTGCGTCTGGTGTAGAACAGGGATCAGTAACCTCCATCTGTTCAGAAACTACAACTCCCAGAATCCTCCTTTCACTTCTGTGGGAGTTACAAGAACAGCCAAGAGTGTGCACGCTGGGAGTTGTAGTTTCACAGCCGCTGGAATGCTGAAGGTTGTTGATCCCTGGTGTAGAAGAACTTGAGTGCTACACAAAGCCTTTGGGAGAAACTAGTAATCAGATTACAAGCCAGGCCTTCTCATCTGACATCAGTGTCTGAACTCACAAATGTTCTTCTGAATTAATTGGCAAAAATTCCCACATACACACTCCAAAATCTTGTAGAAATTCTACCTAGAAGATTGAAAGTTGTTTTAGTTGCAAATGGAGGACCAACTTCATAAAAATACCTATGGATTTAGAATGGGGTCTCATAAAAGCTCCAGTATTGTAATGTGTAGATGTCCCCATACTTTTATCCATATAGGACAGGAGTGTACAACCTTTTCTGGTTGGGGGTCACATTGTAAGCCTGAACCAATTCCAAGAGCCGAAAATAAAACTTTGAAATACTATATTTATGGCATAGTGAACATACAGTGTATATCATAAATGTCTAGTTACACTTCTAGTACTCCCATTGAATGGGAGAATACTTGAAAGATACACTGCCCGTCCAAAAAAAAAAAAGTCGCCACCAAAAATATTTTGTTGGACCGCCTTTAGCTTTAAATACGGCACGCATTAGCTGTGGCATTGTTTCGATAATCTTCTGCAATGTCACAAGATTTATTTCCATACAGTGTTGCATTCATTTTTCACCAAGATCTTGCATTGATGATGGTGGCACATCCTAAAGATTCTCAATGGGGTTAAGATCTGGACTCTATGGTGGCCAATTTATGTGTGAAAATGATGTCTCATGCTCCCTAAACCACTCTTTCACAATTTGAGCCGATGAATCCTGGCATTGTCATCTTGGAATATGCCCGTGCCATCAGGGAAGAAAAAATCCATTGATGGAATAACCTGGTCATTCAGTATGTTCAGGTAGTCAGCTGACCTCATTCTTGGAGCACATGTAGTGTCCCACTAGGTAGGGGTGGGTACTACACAATGGTCAATTGGGTCACGTGTTACTCCTACTCCTAAGGGACAGTGATATTATATTTAACCATGTACTTTAATGTATTTTCTATGTGCTTTTGTGTATATTGTTCCCCTGTGACATGCATAGCAGGCCTATGAGGGTGTAGTTAGAGGGAGATAGGGAGCCCCTAGTATAAATGTTCAGGCCCAGACAGGAAGGAGTTAGTCTGTAGTCAGGAGTCTGTGGACACAGAAGTGACAGGGCATCTTAGCCAGAGATATGCTGAGGGCCTCCTCCTGACATGCAGCTAGATAGTCCTGGCTGCTAGCTGCTACCAGGAGGCTAGTGAAGGATTATAGCCTGCCTGTTGATAAACTGAGCCACAGTTAGCTCAGAAGATTACCCCAAGGGAAGAGATGTACCTCCTGGGAGAAACCTGCAGTTACCCTCAAACCAAGCAGTGCCAGTACAACCAGCTCAGATAAGTAAGCTGATGGGCAGAGGTACTATAAAGTAGGAGCAAGGGTCAATACGGGAGGAAGATTATTTACCAAGGATTAAAGCCAGCATTTAGGCATCCGGGCCTTGGGATAGAAACCAGACAGGAGTTCTAAAGAACAGTGTACACTATTTCTGAGGAGAAGGTACAGCCTGATTCTGAGTGTGTTGTTTGATTACCCTCCAAGTATCTTGCAAGATTATACCTGCCAGTATTTGAAATAAGCCTGCTTGTGAAGCATATGATATAAGGAACTGTATTACCATCTTGATGTACAAAGTTGAACTGTTTTAAGTAGAGGTGGGACGAATCCAATTTTTTTCGAATCCGAATCCGAAAAGGTTCTCGAATATATCGAATCTTCCGAATCTCGAATCCTGTACATAATTGTGTGAACGCACGGTGTAAGAAACAACGTCAGACCGCGTCAGTTTGTCTGAACCTCCACCTCCCAGTCACGGTCGCACCCTATATGACCGCGATGACCCCTGCTCCTATCACTACAGAACATACAGGGTAATACAGCCACATACCTCTTACATCCAGTGACGTCTCTTGTAGATGTTCTCTTTCCTCATCTTCTCCTTTCAGACCAGACACCATTTTTCAGCCATTTTCCGTCTCTGTAGCTTGACAAAAAAAAATAAAATCTTAGTTTACTACTTTTCCATCATCCTCCCATCTTCTGGACAAATCATCCTAACACCCCCAATACTGTGCCACTGTGCTCCCCAATACTATACTGCAGAAACAGATAATACCCCTGATAATACTAGTACCACACAGAGCCCACCATATAAAATACCCCTTCTTTGTGGCCTCAGTAGATGCCCCCATAGTGCCCCCCAATAATGTGCCAATAAGAAGTGGCCCCACAGTGCCACCCAATAATGTGCCAGTAATTGTCCCCATAGATGGCCCCCTAATCATGTGCCAGTATCAAGTGTGGAGTGCCTCTCCCCCCCCCCCCATGTGCCGGTATCATAGTGCCATCTCCCCCCAATGTGCCCGTATCATAGTGCCACCTCCCCCCATAATGTGCTCGTATCATAGTGCCACCTCCCCCCATAATGTGCCCGTATCATAGTGCCATCTCCCCCCATAATGTGCCCGTATCATAGTGCCATCTCCCCCCATAATGTGCCCCTTATCATAGTGCCTCCCCCCAATGTGCCAGTAGTATCATAGTGCCTCTCACCTCTCCCCCTGGCATTCACAGATCCCCCCCACCCCTTAACAGTGCCATCCACAGACCCCCCCACCCCATAACAGTGCCATCCACAGACCCCCCCCATCCTATAACAGTGCCATCCACAGACCCCCCACCCCATAACAGTGCCATCCACAGACCTCCCACCCCATAACAGTGCCATCCACAGACCCCTCCACCCCATAACAGTGCCATCCACAGACCCCCCCCACCCCATAACAGTGCCATCCACAGACCCCCCCATCCTATAACAGTGCCATCCACAGACCCCCTATCCTATAACAGTGCCATCCACAGACCCCCCCATCCTATAACAGTGCCATCCACAGACCCCCCCATCCTATAACAGTGCCATCCACAGACCCCCCCACCCTATAACAGTGCCATCCACAGAACCCCCCACCCCATAACAGTGCCATCCACAGACCCCCCCCACCCCATAACAGTGCCATCCACAGACCCCCCCATCCTATAACAGTGCCATCCACAGACCCCCCCACCCATAACAGTGCCATCCACAGACCCCCCCCACCCCATAACAGTGCCATCCACAGACCCCCCCCATCCTATAACAGTGCCATCCACAGACCCCCCCCACCCCATAACAGTGCCATTCACAGACCCCCCCACCCCATAACAGTGCAATCCACAGACCCCCCCCCCACCCTATAACAGTGCCATCCACAGACCCTAAACAGTGCCATCCACAGACCCACCCCCCACCCCTTAACAGTGTCATCCACAGACCCCCCCCCCATTGCCGCTCCAGTGCCATCCACAGACCCACCCCTTAACAGTGCCATCCACAGACCCTAAACAGTGCCATCCACAGACCCACCCCCCACCCCATAACAGTGCTATCCACAGACCCCCCCCCCCACCCTATAACAGTGCCATCCACAGACCCCCCCACCCCATAACAGTGCCATCCACAGACCCCCCCACCCCATAACAGTGCCATCCACAGACCCCCCCCACCCCATAACAGTGCCATCCACAGACCCCCCCCCACCCTATAACAGTGCCATCCACAGACCCTAAACAGTGCCATCCACAGACCCACCCCCCACCCCTTAACAGTGTCATCCACAGACCCCCCCCCCCCCCCCCATTGCCGCTCCAGTAGTTATAAAATGTGTAATTGTGATTAATAATCATGCTGCCCCCTCTGTCTGTAGTATTACATGATTCAATAAATCTTACTTACAGGGCTACTGATATCGTAACAGGCCGGCCGAGCAGACAAGCGGCAGCGTCACTGACTGACGTCACCTGCCTGAGCCGCCTGCTTTATGAATGAAGCAGGCGGCTCAGGCAGGTGACGTCAGTCAGTGACGCTGCCGCTTGTCTGCCCGGCCGGCCTGTTACGATATCAGTAGCCCTGTAAGTAAGATTTATTGAATCATGTAATACTACAGACAGAGGGGGCAGCATGATTATTAATCACAATTACACATTTTATGACTACTGGAGCGGAGGGGCCGGAGCACAGTGAACACACTGGCCCCCAGCTCCGCCTCCCAGTCCCTCCCACCGGATTCGTCGGATTCGGTTCAGGCAAATTACGTCGGGATTCGAGTCCACGAATCCCACGAATCCAGCAAGATTCGAGGGTTTCTTGGATTCGACGAATCCCTTGTCCCATCTCTAGTTTTAAGTAAAGCAACGTTTGGTTCACTATACCACCTGTGTACCTTACTTATTGCTACTTGAAAACCGGTGTGCTACCGTTACAGGCACTGGCGTCACGATCCTTAAAGGGACCTTGCCCCAGGCACTCAAAATACCTGTAACATCCAGGGCACCTCATCCACCATCAGGCCTGGTCCCTACATACAGAGTGTGCCCCAGAGGAACTGTGTCTACCTCTCCTTCACTGCCGCATGCCTGCCCAGGGTTCTCCAATACAGTGAGTAACCCTCGATTGCCCATAACCGTGACCTCACAATCGCAATACCCTGTAGGTCTGGCGTGCTGCACACATACTGTTGCTAAACCTAGACCTGACCAACGGCAGCAACCCCAGATCATAGCACTGCCCCCACAGGCTTGTATAGTAGGCACTAGGCATGATGGGTGCATCACTTCATCTGCCTCTCTTCTTACCCTGATGCGCCCATCACTCTGGAACAGGGTAAATCTGGACTCATCAGACCACATGAGCTTCTTCCATTGCTCCAGAGTCCAATCTTTATGCTCCCTAGCAAATTGAAGCCTCTTTTTCTGGTTTGCCTCACTGATTAGCAGTTTTCTTACGGCTACACAGCTGTTCAGTCCCAATCCCTTGAGTTCCCTTCGCATTGTGTGTGTGGAAATGC
This sequence comes from Bufo bufo, assembly GCF_905171765.1. NCBI lineage: Eukaryota > Metazoa > Chordata > Amphibia > Anura > Bufonidae > Bufo > Bufo bufo. The sequence goes on from NC_053394.1 coordinate 137,346,159, forward strand.
TCTTACTTTCACTATTAAACATAGCCCTGAGTTCTACTGTTGTTTTTCTTCGATTTGATTTCACCAAACGTTTAAGTGATCACCGATCACGATCATTCAGGATTTTTTTCCCGCCACATTTCTTCCTCGAATACGATGGGTCCCCACTATCCTTCCAGTTTTTAACAATGCGTTGGACAGTTCTTAACCCAATTTGAGTAGTTTCTGCAATCTCCTTAGATGTTTTCTCTGCTTGATGCATGCCAATGATTTGACCCTTCTCAAACAGACAAACATCTTTTCCATGACCACGAGATGTGTCTTTCGACATGATTGTTTAACCACCTCCGGACCGCCTAACGCAGGATCGCGTTCCGGAGGTGGCAGCCCTGCGCAGAGTCACGCATATATGCGTCATCTCGCGATGGCCGAGATTTCCTGTGAACGCGCGCACACAGGCGCGCGCGCTCACAGGAACGGAAGGTAAGAGAGTTGATCTCCAGCCTGCCAGCGGCGATCGTTCGCTGGCAGGCTGGAGATGTGTTTTTTTTAACCCCTAACAGGTATATTAGACGCTGTCTTGATAACAGCGTCTAATATACCTGCTACCTGGTCCTCTGGTGGTCCCCTTTGTTTGGATCGACCACCAGAGGACACAGGTAGCTCAGTAAAGTAGCACCAAGCACCACTACACTACACTACACCCCCCCCCGTCACTTATTAACCCCTTATTAGCCCCTGATCACCCCATATAGACTCCCTGATCACCCCCCTGTCATTGATTACCCCCCTGTCATTGATCAACCCCCTGTAAAGCTCCATTCAGACGTCCGCATGATTTTTACGGATCCACTGATAGATGGATCGGATCCGCAAAACGCATCCGGACGTCTGAATGAAGCCTTACAGGGGCGTGATCAATGACTGTGGTGATCACCCCATATAGACTCCCTGATCACCCCCCTGTCATTGATTACCCCCCTGTCATTGATTACCCCCCTGTAAAGCTCCATTCAGACGTCCGCATGATTTTTACGGATCCACTGATAGATGGATCGGATCCGCAAAACGCATCTGGACGTCTGAATGAAGCCTTACAGGGGCATGATCAATGACTGTGGTGATCACCCCATATAGATTCCCTGATCACCCCCCTGTAAAGCTCCATTCAGACGTCCGCATGATTTTTACGGATGCACTGATAGATGGATCCGATCCGCAAAACGCATCCGGACGTCTGAATGAAGCCTTACAGGGGCATGATCAATGACTGTGGTGATCACCCCCCTGTAAAGCTCCATTCAGACGTCCGCATGATTTTTACGGATGCACTGATAGATGGATCCGATCCGCAAAACGCATCCGGACGTCTGAATGAAGCCTTACAGGGGCATGATCAATGACTGTGGTGATCACCCCATATAGACTCCCTGATCACCCCCCTGTCATTGATCACCCCCCCTGTCATTGATCACCCCCCCTGTCATTGATCACCCCCCCTGTCATTGATCACCCCTCTGTAAGGCTCCATTCAGACATTTTTTTGGCCCAAGTTAGCGGAATTTTTTTTTTTTTTTCTTACAAAGTCTCATATTCCACTAACTTGTGTCAAAAAATAAAATCTCACATGAACTCACCATACCCCTCACGGAATCCAAATGCGTAAAGTTTTTTAGACATTTATATTCCAGACTTCTTCTCACGCTTTAGGGCCCCTAGAATGCCAGGGCAGTATAAATACCCCACATGTGACCCCATTTCGGAAAGAAGACACCCCCAGGTATTCCGTGAGGGGCATAAAAAGATTGAAATTTTTGTCCCAAGTTAGCGGAACGGGAGACTTTGTGAGAAAAAAATTTAAAATATCAATTTCCGCTAACTTGTGCCAAAAAAAAAAAAAATTCTATGAACTCGCCATGCCCCTCATTGAATACCTTGGGGTGTCTTATTTCCAAAATGGGGTCATATGTGGGGTATTTATACTGCCCTGGCATTCTAGGGGCCCCAAAGCGTGAGAAGAAGTCTGGTATCCAAATGTCTAAAAATGCCCTCCTAAAAGGAATTTGGGCACCTTTGCGCATCTAGGCTGCAAAAAAGTGTCACACATCTGGTATCGCCGTACTCAGGAGAAGTTGGGGAATGTGTTTTGGGGTGTCATTTTACATATACCCATGCTGGGTGAGAGAAATATCTTGGTCAAATGCCAACTTTGTATAAAAAAAATGGGAAAAGTTGTCTTTTGCCAAGATATTTCTCTCACCCAGCATGGGTATATGTAAAATCTTGGCAAAAGACAACTTTTCCCATTTTTTTATACAAAGTTGGCATTTGACCAAGATATTTATCTCACCCAGCATGGGTATATGTAAAAAGACACCCCAAAACACATTCCCACCTTCTCCTGAGTACGGAGATACCAGATGTGTGACACTTTTTTGCAGCCTAGGTGGGCAAAGGGGCCCACATTCCAAAGAGCACCTTTCGGATTTCACAGGTCATTTTTTACAGAATTTGATTTCAAACTCCTTACCACACATTTGGGCCCCTAGAATGCCAGGGCAGTATAACTACCCCACAAGTGACCCCATTTTGGAAAGAAGAGACCCCAAGGTATTTCGTGATGGGCATAGTGAGTTCATAGAAGTTTTTATTTTTTGTCACAAGTTAGTGGAATATGAGACTTTGTAAGAAAAAAATAAATAAATAAATAAATCATCATTTTCCGCTAACTTGTGACAAAAAATAAAAAGTTCTATGAACTCACTATGCCCATCAGCGAATACCTTAGGGTGTGTACTTTCCGAAATGGGGTCATTTGTGGGGTGTTTGTACTGTCTGGCCATTGTAGAACCTCAGGAAACATGACAGGTGCTCAGAAAGTCAGAGCTGCTTCAAAAAGCGGAAATTCACATTTTTGTACCATAGTTTGTAAACGCTATAACTTTTACCCAAACCATTTTTTTTTTACCCAAACATTTTTTTTTTATCAAAGACATGTAGAACTATAAATTTAGAGCAAAATTTCTATATGGATCTCGTTTTTTTTGCAAAATTTTACAACTGAAAGTGCAAAAAAATCGTTAAATTTCGATTAATAACAAAAAAAGTAAAAATGTCAGCAGCAATGAAATACCACCAAATGAAAGCTCTATTAGTGAGAAGAAAAGGAGGTAAAATTCATTTGGGTGGTAAGTTGCATGACCGAGCAATAAACGGTGAAAGTAGTGTAGGTCAGAAGTGTAAAAAGTAGCCTGGTCTTTCAGGGTGTTTAAGCACTGGGGGCTGAAGTGGTTAAGAAATGAGAAGCAACTCATTGCACCAGTTGGGGTTAAATGACTTGTTTCCAGCTAAAGGATAATCGCCTATGCCGTAATTATCCAATAGGAGGCTCATAACTATTTGCTTAGTTAAATCCAGGTGGCGACTATTTTTTTGGACAGACAGTGTACATGTGAGCAGCCACAAGACATAAACATACATGTCTGTTACCAGATGAATTGGGGGCCGCACAGCTCGGAAGCAGTCTTACATTTAGAACTGGCGCTGGATGCGCTGAAGTTATGGAGAGGTCAGCGCATCTTCATAACTTTGGTGGATCCACCGTCAGCTTAGGGCTTTATTAAGACTGGTGTCTAAAATGCCAGTCTTAATAAATGTGCCCCATAGTGTCTGTGTGTCTGTCTATCTATCTATTCATGTGTTTATACACACACAGTAACTCAAACCCAGTGCTCAGTCTTTATTATAAGCCAAACCCAAATGGCTGGTGCTGCCCGTCCCCTGTGTACCAACATCACAAGGCCGCACAGCTTATTTATATAATGAGATTTCTTCTTTGCCCTGCACAGCATAATCAAGTGGGAATAGGAAGGAGATGAGTCTGGGATTAAAGATCTGCTGCGCAGGAGGAGGAGTGAAGACTTTCAGGGAACTCAGACAGCACGATGCAGAAAATCAGGTCAGCCGAGGGTGAGGCGATGCTTTCTCGTAGCCTGGGCTTTTAGCTGCCAGACTAGATTGTAAGCTCCTACGGGACCAATCTCCTTTATTCAGTATATACAGTGCGGCTTTAATCCCGTGTGTTCGGCGCTTGTTTTACATTGGCACCTGGCAACCAATCAAAGAAGAGTAGAATCAGAATATTACCAGCCTGATGTGTGAAGCCCAGAGCTGCAGATAATAATCTATCTTCATACACAATGCATGCAGTACCTACCTTCAGCATCACAGGCAATAGGGAGAAGTGCGCCCCCTGCAGCCCACTTGTGTTACATACTGCAATGAGGGGGAGCGCTGTATCCTGTTTTCTCATAGTTTGGGATATGCAGCTTTAAATATGGGTTGTTGAGGGGGAGCCGTTTGATCTGGTCACTCTACACCCAATCCTTTACCCCACTCAAACTCCTTCAAATATAATTTTGTCCCTGGCCAAAAGAAAAAACCCAAACATCTAAAAAAAAAAAAAAAAAAAAAAAAAAAAAAACCTGACATGATCAGTATTTTTTGGAGCATTTTGAGGCATTTTTGGCCATTTAGTTTGGGATCTTTTATTATTTTTTTACATTAAAGTGTGTCCCCCCTCTAATGTCACTTTTTCTGTAGAGCTGTATGGAGAAAATGCATTAGGCCTCTTGCACACAAACGTATTTTCTTTCCGTGTCCGTTCCATTTATTTTGTGGACCATATGTGTAACCATTCATTTCAATGAATCCGCAAAAAAAAACGGAAGGTACTCCGTGTGAATTCCGTTTCCATATTTACGTATATCCGTTTCGCTAAAAGATAGAACTTGTCCTATTATTGTCCGCATAATGGACAAGGATAGTACTGTTCCATTAGGGGCCAGCTGTTCCATTCTGCAAAATACGGAATGCACACGGACGTCATCCGTATTTTTTGCGGCTACGTTTTTTGCGGACCACAAAATACATACGGTCGTGTGCAAGAGGCCTTAAAGTGACCCTCCATTCAAAATCTCTTTAACGAACAGAATACTTACCTCCTTTTCGTCTGTTTAGCTGCAGATCCTCTAATTCCCAGGCTCCTCTTCTGCCGTCTAAGATGGCCTCACAGCTTCTCAGACTATCTATTTAAAAGCCCAAGACACTTCCTGCTGCCTTTGGATTGGCCAACACTGCTCATGTGAACAGTGCTGACCAATCCAAGAGCAGGGCCGGACAAACAGGAAGTGTGTTGGGTCATTGATGCACAGTGTGCACCAAATAGTCTTAGAAATGGTTTGGCCATCTTGGGTGCCTCAAGAGCAGGGGCGGATTGGCCATAGACCCTACAGGGAATTTTCCCAGTGGGCCGGTGCCTAGGGCACCGTTTGAGCCCTCCACATGGCCACCAGCCGCGTAAAAAATTATCTGATGCTAGTAGCATCACATACTTAGGAACTTGCCCGGCAGCCGCAAGTGCCATCCATAACTATCCTCAGGATGGTGACACAGTTAAATACTGCTGCCGAGGTGGCAGTATTTTGTGCTGCACTGTGGTATTTGGTTCTTCTGGGGCGGTATTTTGTGCTGCACTGTGGTATTTGGTTCTTCTGGGGCAGTATATTGTGCTGCACTGTGGTATTTGGTTCTTCTGGGGCACTACTTTGTGCTGCACTAAAGTATTGCTGACCCCGCTTCTGTCCATTTGGACATTCCTGCAGCATGGGGCCACTTTTAGTTAGTTTTTTTCCAGGGCCAGTTTAAGTTCTCAGTCTGCCCCTGCTTAAGAGTAGCGGATCTGCAGCTAAAAAGATGAAAAGGAGGTCACCATGTAAGTATTCAGTTCATTCCCTAGTTTCCGTGAGGGAAAAAGCCAGACCCAGAGCATGTTACAATTTGATAAGAGAAATACATTGACACAAAAATGCACCTTAAAGGGGTTATCCAACCTCCCCAAAGGCCCGAGGCCCACGATGCTCGTTCCCGTAGTGGCCTGCTATTGGCTGCCCCCCCCCCCCCCCCCCCATCACCGGATGTTTTCATCCGTGCGATGGGGAGATGCAGCAGCGGCCGTGCGGGCATCAGAAGGGATGCGGGTGCTGGGGAGCGGGGTAAGTAAGTACAATCTGTGTGAGGGGCTCGGGCATTTGGGGAGGCATTATAGGGGTTGGATAACCCCTTTAATGCCTCATTCACACAGTCAGTGTTTGGACAGTGATTTCCATCAGTGATTTTGAGCCAAAAACAGGTGCAGCTCTAAACACAGAACAGGTCCCAGCATGCCCAGACAGCCTACAGCAGGACATGGTGTGCTGAGAGGGCAGCGGCACTCAGGGTCTGACACTCAGGTCCCAGGTGTATGACCCCCACCGATCAGATACTGATGATCTATCCTGAGGAAAGGTCATAAGTATTAAAATCCCGGGAAACTCTTTTATAAAAAAATACCATGAAAAACTGCAACGGACGGGGTACTACCAGGGGTCCCTTAAAGTGAAAGAGTTTTTCGAGACGCCAGTTGCATTTCAGCAACAGGGAACGGAGTCCCCTTAAGTAGATGGTGTTGGTGATAGGTGATACCCAGATGTAGGAATGCCGGAGTGGGGCAAGGGTAGCCTATAATGTCCATTTAGGTGTTGTGGCTGTGCACGTGTCACGATGCTCCTACATGGATATCCTGGAACCCCAGGTGTTGTTGTCCGAAGCAGTGCAAACAGGGGGAATAGTTGAGGGATTTGTAGAAATGATTGAGTCCAAACTTTGTATATAGGTGAAAACAGCTATACATGAATAAACTTGCATCAGAAAACAATTTTCCAACTTAGTCTTGGTTACTAGCAGGTTTTAGCATGAAATCTGGCAGGCAAACACACTCGACTCTGCTACATCTGTTGCTCTTTAGCTCTACTGTGCTATCAGGATTAATTAGGATCTTTTCCTTTCTGCTGAACTTTACTTTCTGTAGTCTGGTCTGTCTTTATCTTTATCCAGGGAACTTTACTCCTGGCTTGTGAGGCTTGGAGCTTGGGCCTCTATGCCCAGCAGAGCTGAAGGTGTGTTCTGCTGGCTTGCACACACCCTTACCCTTGCAGGGGGTACTAACTACTAACTAACACTGAACTCCTCCCTCTCTAGAGAGGGCTAGAATGGATAGACGGTTCCATTCTAGGGAAACTAGCTCTGCCATTGTTTCTGCCATCTGCTGGTGAACCAGGCACATTACACTTTAACAGTCATAAAATCAGAAATACAAGTACACATTATGTAGGAACTGGCAATAAATACACAGGATGACACAGAATTAACCATAGAAGATAGTGGGGGTGCAAAGAAGGTGGTAATGCCACTCTGGGGCGTTACAAAATCACATGTACAAAATGACACAAAATAAAATGCCGCTATAAAACATCACAAAAAAAAAGTTACGTGTTAGTCCATCATTTGACAAAAAAAAGAAAAATGTGTGAGGGGACCCTAAAAAACACTTGTTAGTTAAACTGTCCAAAAGTCTAAAACTTTTATTTTTGCCCGCCATGGAGCAGCAATCCGACTTCTCTGCAGAGATGGCCGGGCTCGTCTGCGATAAAAGCCGGGAGCATTCGTCAAGCATCTGAGTAAAGTGCGTGTGGCAGGTCATTACCCAGACACATTCTGGAGAGGAGGATATTCTGCTCTCGTTTGTCGCTCGGCTCAGCATAATCTCCACCGCTCCCTCAATCTGCGCTCAGACATTTATAGATGCCCAGCCAGATCCAAAAACCTGGCAGACTGCACAAAAGCAAGCTGGTATTGGGGCGAGAAGGCTAAAAATAGCGCCATTCTGTCCGCCCTCTTCAAACAATGAACAGATTTGTAAAACATTAGGGGACATTCGGCTGTTGCCTTCCCAGCAACGAAAAAATCCCGTCCAGCTCCTGTATAATGCGGAGGATTGTTCTGTACATGACTCCACACCCCCCCCCCCCCCCCCCAAAAGGCCGGAGCCAATGTTTAACTATTTAACGTACCCACAAGGACAATAAGCATCAATGGGGTGTATGAGAAAAATGTGTGCAAAATTAGAAGCTGCACTGTGCACGGATGCCTACCTAGAGATCAAGAGTAAGAATTACACAAAAATGGAGAAAAGGAATACTGTGCACGCACCATTCAAAGTCTGTACTGTGCAGTGTCCATGCAGAATAAGAATGCATATGGAAAATTATATATATATATATATATATATATATATATATATACACACACACACATATACCTGAATACAAGATAAGGACAGGCACTGGGAATTCTATCAAACATACAGGATTAGAGAATAAGAGCAGATACTGAGAATTACACCCAGTATACAGGACAGGGGAAGTGGTACTGTGCAGTGTCTATATATACAGAATAAGAGTATATACTGAGAATTACACCCAGTATACAGGACAGGGGAAGTGGTACTGTGCAGTGTCCATATATACAGAATAAGAGCAGATACTGAGAATTACACCCAGTATACAGGACAGGAGAAGTGGTACTGTGCAGTGTCCATATATACAGAATAAGAGCAGATACTGAGAATTACACCCAGTATACAGGGCAGGAGAAGTGGTACTGTGCAGTGTCCATATATACAGAATAAGAGTATATACTGAGAATTACACCCAGTATACAGGACAAGAGAAGTGGTACTGTGCAGTGTCCATATATACAGAATAAGAGCAGATACTGAGAATTACACCCAGTATACAGGGCAGGAGAAGTGGTACTGTGCAGTGTCCATATATACAGAATAAGAGCAGATACTGAAAATTACACCCAGTATACAGGACAGGGGAAGTGGTACTGTGCAGTGTCCATATATACAGAATAAGAGCAGATACTGAGAATTACACCCAGTATACAGGACAAGAGAAGTGGTACTGTGCAGTGTCCATATATACAGAATAAGAGCAGATACTGAGAATTACACCCAGTATACAGGACAGGGGAAGTGGTACTGTGCAGTGTCCATATATACAGAATAAGAGCAGATACTGAGAATTACACCCAGTATACAGGACAGGAGAAGTGGTACTGTGCAGTGTCCATATATACAGAATAAGAGCAGATACTGAGAATTACACCCAGTATACAGGGCAGGAGAAGTGGTACTGTGCAGTGTCCATATATACAGAATAAGAGTATATACTGAGAATTACACCCAGTATACAGGACAGGAGAAGTGGTACTGTGCAGTGTCCATATATATATATATATATATACAGAATAAGAGCAGATACTGAGAATTACACCCAGTATACAGGACAGGAGAAGTGGTACTGTGCAGTGTCCATATATACAGAATAAGAGCAGATACTGAGAATTACACCCAGTATACAGGACAAGGGAAGTGGTACTGTGCAGTGTCCATGTGTACAGAATAAGAACAGATACAGAGAATTACATCCAGTATAGAGGACAAGTGGTACAGTAGAACTAGTACTGTGCAGTCATGCTGTAGTGAAGAACCACACAGCTAATTAGCCCGCAGCTGCCTTTCAATAAAGACTGCACTGTATAGTTGGTCTTCATTGTTAATGGCCATGCTGCACTTTTACACAGGAGCTATACCTACTTCTCCAACTCCAACGTTCTCCTGCCCTACAGGTTGAAGCCCTTTTCTGCCATCTGCTTTTCCTCCTTTTCCACATCATCTAATATCGATAAGAATTTGTCATCAGGATCATCCAGCTCCTCCTCTCTCTGCATCTTGCTGACTTTTCTAGGAAGTAAAGTCTGCAAAAGATGAGGATCATTAAAGAGGTTGTCTGGGTTCAGAGCTGAATGCGGACATACCTCCATTTTCACCCAGGCAGCCCCCCTGACTGGAGCATCAGAGCAGTTCATGCTCCGATGCTCTCCTTTGCTCTGCACTAATTCGCTCAGGGCAAAGGCATTTTTAAGGAGTTCCAGTAACGAACCGGGCTCTCCACAGGGCTGCCAGGAAGCCCGGCAACACCACCGGCACTGATGGGCGGGCTTTAGCGCTGCCCTAGCCAGTAAAACGGCTAGGGCAGCGCTAAAGCACGCCCATCAGAGCCAGTGACGTCTCTGAACACACAGTGTGTATTGTAAACAAAAGAGCCCTTGCCCTGCGCTATCCAGCGCATGAGATGCTCCGATGCTAACATCAGGGTGGCTGCCTGGGTGAAAATATGGGTATGTCCGGGTTCAGCTCTTAACCCGGACAACCTTTAAGAGCTGACCCCCCTAAGGGGTGCAGACTGGATGGTATTGGTTGGCATGTTGGGAAGTGGAATAATAAAGGCTTCCATCTTATTGGTGTTCAATTCTTCTATTAATCGTTTTCAGCAGCACTGTCCCTAGCGCATGAGCGCTTGCCACGTCTCTCCCTATGCTCAGATCATAGGACAATGGTGGAGACCACACGGGATGAGGGTTTTATAGGGCTGTGACACAGCGGATAGCTATCTGCGGATTGGCTGGCTTCACGGCATTATGGGGGATCTTGCGTTCCCAGGCTTGTCTCCTTTACACTTACTTTCGCTTTGTAACATGTGCAGCCGCCATTTTAGTAAAACTTGATTTGTTACCACGAAGCACAAGGAAATTCGGATTAGTTGTGAATCTAAGTTTTCCTGACCTTCAGACCGAATTCCACTTTGAAAAGGTTCGCTCAACACTAGTTGCCAAGAAGCAAAAATCTCACTAGCAACTAAAGTGGAGGTGAGTCTGTTACACAAGATGAATGTAACCTCTCCCAGTCCCTACTTTTCCAATCCACAGTGAACTTTCAGGAATTTGCATAGTGATTCCATTATTAACACTGCTTTGGGAATTGCTATGTAAGCAACTGTCTAATATATTTGCACAGTATCCAAAAATCCCTATTACAGGAATACTTCAAGCAAAACTGATAGGACAGAGTATGACACAGAGATTCCCTCTCTGCAGGGGCAGACTGGTCATAGACCCTACAGGGAAATTTCCCAGTGGGCCGATGCCCAGGGGGCAGCCCAAGTCCTCCTGATGGCCATTAGCCAGGTAGCCAGGTACATAAAGATCTGATGCTGTCAGCATTAATTAATATAGGAGCATCATGCACCTGACCTATGGCCGCAGGTGGTCTCCTGAATTCTACTGTATTGCCGTCCTCAGGATAACGATACAGTACTGTACTGTGGCACGGGTGGCAGTATTTTGTTCTGCACTAAGGTATTGCTGGCCCCGCCTACTTGTGTTGCCCCGCCTTCTCACCTACAACTTGAGGCCACTTTTAGGTTTTTTTTCAGGGCCGCTTTAAGTTCCCAATCTTCCCCTGGCACAGTGTAAAATAATAAAACAAGTCATATGCCCCAGCAGCTACCATTCCAAAACTGGAGAAACAACCCCTTTAAGACGGTGTGTCAGTTCTACTTGGAGTGTTACTTTAAGGATTTTAAGCACCCTATGCAGAAAAAAAAAAGCCTAATACTTGTAGAATAAGAAGTTCCTTATACACTGTGTTTCAATTTCTCTGTATTTGCAAGATCTCTGTTTACTGACAGTGAATGGGACATTTTTGCACATATCCAGAGGCTTTAAACTTATTACAGAAATTACGCTTCTCATAGCTGAGGGTATGTTGTGTAACATCCCAGAGTTATGTTACAAAACTCTTTTCCCCCGCTACAACCTGTTAAGTGTATCTGCATTGTCATCCTGTGTAATTTAACGTCACATCCTCACTAATGTGCATTGAAACCCTTGTTAAATGTATTTGCTGAAATTTTCATGTTCACCAGCAGGTGGCAGCAATGTTTAGAAGGGACTTAGTTCAGTTTAGTGTTTCTAGACTGGAATAGTACATTCCAGTTTAGACCCCCTCTGTGAGGAGGTGTGGAGGTGTGGAATGTTCCAACATCCTGCCTCATGGGTGGGGAAGTAAGTTCAGTTAGTGTGCCAGCCACCCCTGCTAGGGGAAGGCTGTGCAAGTAGGAGCTCCCAGTTCTAGGGATCCAAGCCAGTCTCTTGTCTCGGCTGAGACAAAAGATCATCATTCCCAGTCTGAGCCCTTCAGCCTCAGCTGGTAGAAAGCAAGCAGCCACCTCCAGAACTCCAGGAAGAAGCATATCCTGTGAGCACAACTGTGAGTACCGTCCAGAGACCAGGAGAAGCCAAATTCCTCCTCAGCTAGTCAGTCCCCAACACAGCAGAAGACAGATAGCGCAGAAGATATAGATTCCTGCCACATTACAGAGCCACAAGCAGACGACTTATCCTGCAGAGAGCTCCAGGCACATGATAGAAGCAGAAGATAGATTCTTGCCATACATTGCCAATACCTGCTGGGACTTCAGACTATTGCTGTATCTCGTGTGGATTAATGTTGCATCAAGTAAAGACCAGTTTGAATTATATTCCAAGTCTGGATCTCATTCATTGCTACCAAGTTCCTCAATTACTCCTACTAGCAACACACTCATTTTATTGCAAGTGAGCCAGGATCCAGGAGTCCAGCCGTACCAAGGTAGGAGACACCGTTGACACCATTGCTATTACCACACAGAGACATTAAACCACTCTGGCATTCCTAACCTTGTACGTGAGTTGCAACACCTTAAAGGGCCCTGTGACTGTACCCTGCGCACGCTGCAATTGGCGTCACGAACAAAAACTACTAACTATTCACACCTGACCCAGTCATTGCATATTATAGCGTCTGAGTGCATAACCCCAATCCGGCTTACTGCAGTTGCAATAGTATCCATAACAGGGTTCTCCAAACAGTGGCTCTCCAGCTATTGCAAAACTACAACTCCCATCGTGCCCCGAGAGTCTGTGGCTATTTAGGCATGATAGGAACAGTAGTTTTGCAACAGCTGGAGAGACACAGGTCTCTACATCAGCAGCACAATTCTCTCTCATGCCCTAATAGATTGCTAGAAGATATCAGTGCAGATATCAATTTGTTTATCTCATAGATTAGGGGTCGGAAACTACAACTCCCAGCATGCTTTATTCAGTTCTATGGGATTTTTGAGAAAAGCCAAGCAAGTGTGCATACTGAGAATTGGAGTACTGGATGTTGCTGGAGTACTGGATGTTGCTGATCCCAGTTATAATAGTCTAGAATGGATTCAACTGTAACAAACCCTCATCCGTGAGACGTATTAGAACTGTACCGGCTTTCAGCCTCTGGATGTAAACAAGCAAGTTCCTATGCACTGACAGCAAGCAGAGATCTCGAAAATGTGGAGGGACTGAAATAGAGTATGAGGTGAGGTCACATTAGTTATTGACTTCTGCCACGGGTGCGATGCTGTATAGGGCATAGTGGGGGCGCCAAAGCTCACACAGATGGAAAAACATGGCCCCTGATTTATCATGCCTTTATTCCAGAATTCTGGCTTCAAAAAGTCCCATTTTTTATGTTTTTAGACATTTTGCATTTTTACACCAATCACTCCAGTTTTGAAACATGGGTGGGTAAGTGGTTATGGTTAGCTATGTTAATGAGCTTCACTCCAAATTTATCACTGAGACTTTTTTAAACGTTGCAAAAAAAAAAAAAAAGTCCTAATCTCACTCCAATAGGAAGATGGAGTAGGAAAACTGGAGTAGCTTTTTTTAGACCAAAGTGTTAGGTTTAAAGGGCTAATCCAAAAGTAATAAGGACCTCGCACGGTGGCCGACCCACGGTGGTGACCATACTTACCTGGTCTCCGCTAATCTGGTGTCTGGTGTCTGTTGCTCCCAGGCCAGCTCCCAGGGGGGGGGGGGGGGGAGGGGGGGGAATAGCACGTGACTGCTGCAGCCAATTACAGGCTGCAACAGTGACCTGCTCCCCTTGCGTCACAACTAGTCACATAAGGGGTGCAGGTCATTGATGCAGCCTGTGATTATCTGCAACGATAACATGTCCCCCCTATTGACGGATGTTGATTTCAGCTCTGCAGGGAGAGGAAGAGCTGGCCCGGGAGCGACAGAGACCGAACCCAGCGGCAGGGGCCAGGTAAGTATGATCACCACCGCAGGTTGCCCACTCTGGGAGGTATTCATTAGTCTTTGATAACCTCTTTAAGAGTCCATTCACATGTCCATAAGTGTTTTGCAGATCTGCAAAACACGGACACCTGCAATGTGCGATCCGCAAATCACAGACACTATAATAGAAAATGCCTTTTCTGGTCCGCAATTGCGGACAAGAATAGGACATGTTCTATTTTTTTCAGGAACGGAATAGCGGATCCCGAAAAAACGGATGCGGAACCCGAAAATGCGGATTCGCATCCGTTCCAGCCCCATTGAAAGTGAATGGATCCGCAAATTGCGGAACGCATGCGAACACAAATTACGGACGTGTGAATGGACCCTAAGGCCTCATGCACACGACCGTGCAGTTTTTTGCAGTCCGCAAACCGCGGATCCACAAAAAACGGAAGCCGTTTTGTAGAAATGCCTATTCTTGTCCGTAAAACGGACAAGAATAGGACATGCTATATATTTTTTTTGCGGGGCCACGGAGTGCTGTCCGCATCTTTTGCGGCCCTATTGAAGTGAATGGGTCCGCACCCGAGCCGCAAAAACTGTGGCTCGGATGCGGACCCGAAAAACGGTCGTGTGCATGGGGCCTAAGGGTGAGAAAATTTCACAGACCAGATGTGACCTTTGATAAATGTGGCGTAAGGTACGGTAACACAGACTCAGGAGCAAAACTGACTTCAAATATTTCCCCCCATATTGTTCACGACGTTCATCAAAATCGATTGTTCATACTTAGAAATTTGTAAACTCTCCCTCCAATAAATGGATGTTTTCTGCATAGTATACATTCATTTGGCCTTTGCTGTTTTATTCAAGCGGTATGCAAATGACATGGAAATTAACCTCTGCCCTTCCCCCGCGGTGCGCTCCGCACATCTTTTCTTGCCTCCATCGATAGGTGAAGGGATGTAAAGTCTACAGGACATATTCAGCCTTCAGACAAGATCGCAGAGGCTGCACAAAACTAGAAAACACCATGAACCCAGCCTCCATTTTGTTCCGACTTCGACAATGCTTTTACTTCTAAAATAACCGCAGAGTAGAAATGTACAACTTGTACTTTTGTTTAGTAGTTCGGTTTGTCAGCTGGTATTAAAAACGAAGACAACAGCGTGGGAGGGAATCCTAGGTGGTTTTTTTTTATGCACAAACATGTGCTGTGTGGAACCGAGCGATTGCTTTCCAAAAAAAAACAACCTGTGCAGCCTCCAGACGTATGAAATGAGCAGAGCTGCTACCTGCGGCTGCTGCAATCACTAAGGGAACAAGCGTACTCTATGAAGCTATTGTGCCAGCCATCGCTGCTGGGTCCCAACATCTGGGAGTAAATAACAGACACAGCAAAATGTTCTGTGTACAGGCTACAACAAAATGGCGGCTGACCACCCACCACTAGGGACATGGCAGAAAGTGATTTTTTTTCCCCTTTAAACTGGGGTTTCCGTATGATGTACTATCAAAGCTCAACTCATATACAGTAAAGGCCCGTAGAAATGCCAATCAGGGAGCCTGAAGGAGTAAGTCAAGGGGACTTCTTAGTCAAGAAGGTCTTTCCATTTCTCAGACCTGGACTAGATGCTGCAAAAGTCACCAGAGATATGGGGATACACAAAGGTGCTAAAATGGAGAACACGGAAAGGTCATATGACCAGGGGTGTAGCTATAGGGGAAGCAGCTGCTTTGGGGCACCAACTCAGAAGGGGCCCGTCCAGGAGGAGGACTAATAGATTTTATTGTCAGGGCCTCCTCAATAGTATTATATAATGACATTATGTACAGTTCCACTGTAGGAAACAGATGCACTGACAGACCTCACCTGAGAGAGTGATCTTGACTAGCCGCAGGAGTGGGGGGTTGTGAAAAAGTTCTTGGGGGGGGGAGGCCCGTTCAAAAATGTTCTCAGGGGTCTAGTCACTTCTAGTTACGCCACTGCACATAACATAATGTCAACATGTGACTCAACCAAAGGATGACACAGAAGTGTATAACATGACCCATGTAGGCCCTGCTGAATAGCTGAGAGTTAACGGGAGAGTTACAATTACACTCGAGAAATGGATATTAAAATGGCCGCGGCCTACTTGTCTCCAACAGCCCTCCATGTGCCGGGCCCCTCACAGTGAATATACTTACCCTGCTCCCTGCGCCGCTCCTGTTCCCCGCACCGCCGCTGCTGCTTTTTTTCCCTGTACACAGATGAAAACATCCAATGTCGGTGGGGGAGCCGCCAATGGCAGACGGGGACGAGCCTCCCTAGCATCCCCCCCCCGACACCTGATGTCTTCATCCGTGTACAGGGAAAAGCAGCAGCAGCGGTGCGGGGACCAGGAGCAGCGCAGGGAGCGGGGTAAGTATATTACCTGTGAGGGGCCCAGCACATGGGGGGGGGGGGGGGCTGTTGGAGACATTGGATAACCCTTTTAACTGGGACTATATGTTAGGGCTGAAGGGAGGGATGTTATTTACATGGAACTGTGTGTTGGACGTGGCTGGGGAGGGGATAATGTTATTTACATGGCACTGTATGTTGATGGTGGATGTAGGAGGGAGTGATGGTATTTACATGGGACTGTATGTTGGAGGGGGCTGGGGCAGAGTGATGTTATTTACATGGGACTGTATGTTGAAGGCAGTTGTGAGAGGGAGTGATGTTATTTACATGGGACTGTATGTCTGAGGGGTCTGAGGGAGGGAGTGATGTTATTTACATGGGACTAAATGTTGAGGGGGCGATGTTATTTACATGGGACTGTATGTTGATGGGGCTGTAGGAGGAAGTGATGTTTTTTACATGGGACTGTTTGTTGGAGGGGGCTGGGGGAGGGAGTGATGTTATTTACATGGGACTGTATGTTGGAGAGGGCTGGGGCAGGGTGATGTTATTTACATGGGACTGTATGTTGAAGGCAGCTGTGAGAGGGGATTATGGGTTTTACATAGGACTGTATGTTGATGGTGGCTGTGGGGGGGAGGGATGTGATTTACATGGGACTGAACATTAAGAGGGTGATGTTTACACGGGATTGCATGTTAGAGGCGGCTGGGGAGGAGGTGATATTATTTACTCAGGGCTGTATGTTGAGGGCGACTGGGCAGGAGATGATGTTATTTACATGGGACTGTATTTTGGAGGGGGCTGTAGTTAGAGAGGGATGTTATTTACATGGGACTGCATATTGGAGGGGGCTGGAGAGATGGTGTGATGTTATTTACATGGGACTCTATGGCGGAGGGAGGGAAATAGTGTTATTTACATGAGACTATATATTGGAAGGGCTGAAGGGAGGGGAGTGATGTTATTTATATGGGACTGTATGTTATAGAAGAGTAAGGAAGAGATGTTATTTACATAGGACTGTAGTTTGGAGGGGCCAGGAGAGATGGTGTGATGTTATTTACATAGGACTGTATGGTGGAGGGAGGAATATAACTACAGGGGGCACAGAAGGGGGCAGTATAAATACTGTGGGCACTGTAGGGGTATTATGAATCCAGGGGACATTATATGCATTCTTATTACTACTGGGGGCTCTATAGGAGGGACTTATAGATCAGTTTTATTTCTACTAAGAGCACTATGGGGGCCTTATTACTACTGAGGGGTCGTGTCACGGTGGAGAGTGGGGGAAAACTGCCCACTGTATAACGTGGGTAAACGGGAAAGCAACTATGCCTGAACAGAAGGAAAGGGAGCAGGTCACCTCCTAATGCCACCCTAATCCTAGCCCTGACTCCTAACTGTATGAGCGAACCCAGATGGTAGGAGGGCTCATACACAGAAACCTAGGACCCTGAGTCGCCCTGAAGATCCCTTGAATAGAGACAACCTGTTCATCCAAGATACGGGTGAACAGGAGTCTCCATCGGCTTAGATGCAAGGAAAGGGGAACTAGCACTTACCTGCCGTAGCAACAGGATGGAATACCGACACCAATAACTACCTGGACCCCCATGTGGACAGGATGCATGACGGCACCAGGCAGAGCTGCTCACTGACTTGTGGTTCCCCCTCCGGGGAATCCAGGAGCCCTCTCACCGAAGGCACAGACAGGGGAAATATCTAGCAAACATGCTGGACTACAAACACCAACAGACCAGACATGTGACAACAACTAGACATACAATAAAACCCCCAACAAAACCCACACCATACAAAGAGACATGTAAGGAAGGGAAGAGGATGATGTCAAACTACGTGGCCCTCACACTGAACAGATGGAATCTCCAGCACAGGAGCATAACTGCAGCTGGAGTACAACTAAACTCCTGCTACCAGCCACAGGCAATATAAGCACCTAGTGACCACACCCAGCCAGGTAGTTAACCCCACACACACCAGACAGGGAAGGGAAACCAACCATAAAGGGGAAAAGTACACACATGCTGAAAACAACACATTGCCCCTGGCAACTAGCATGCACGGCAGCGTGTCACAGCAAACAACAACATGACCAATACACAGCCGTGACAGGTCGGCAGATAGCTTTATTACCACTGGGGAAACAATAGGGGGGCTTTATTTTTACTGGGGCTCTGTGAGGGCATTATTAATACTGGAGGGCTCTTCTACTAATGGGGGCACTCTTGGGGAGCGTTATCACAGTTGGAGGCACTGTAGGGGACAGTATTACTAATGGGGGCATTCTTGGGGAGTATTATCACTGTTGGGGACACTGTAGGGGCAGTATTACTAATAGGGGCATTCTTGGGAAGTATTATCACTGTTGGGGCAGTATTACTAATGGGGGCAATCTAGAAGGGAATTACTATTGGTGGGACTTGGAGGAGCACTATTACTATGTGGGGCACTGATATTTTTTCAGGATAGTATTTGAGGGTATTGGGGAGCACAGCGAGCAGCACGATAACACTGTGGGGACTCCAGGTTGGGAGATGATGATAGAAAAGTGGAGAAGCTAAGACGTCTGTGTGTCACACTCCGCAGAGATGAGGCGGTTAAAAGAAGTTGTCCGGACCAAATGGAGAAGATGATTACAGAGAAGATCTACATCAGAGGAGACACCACCTAGTGTGTGATGTGGCAGGTATGAGCTGCTGTATAGCAAGTACAGTAAAATGCGGTGTGTGGGTGTGTATGTGGAAGGGGGGTGGGGGGGTGACTTAGAGAACTAGGCCATATTCATTGGGGCCGGATCTTTTGATACCCTAGCAACGCCCCTGATTAAAACTGTTAATAACATTAATAAATCCATCCCAACCTAGGATGACTAGACCACAAACAAAAAAAAGACAACCAAACAAAACTGGGAGGGTGGGTGCAACAAAAACTGCCCCACAGACTGTTGAACAAAAAGGTAACCCAGCCTGTGGCGCTGCTCTAATATAGCCCCAACCGCCAACACATGTTAACCCTCACCACCAATGACCTCTTGTTACCGAGGTCAGTCATAATCTGCCTCAATTCCAAGGTCACCATAGGTCCTTAACCTAACCAATCTGGCCATATCCCCAGGCAGATAAAAAATCTGCCTAGTGAAAAAGAAGCTAAGAGCGGGAACATTTCCCGCCAAAACCATGAATGTAAATAATACCATGAGGATCCCTCCCGAATGTCCAATATCCCACATACTCTAGTCCGATGTTATAAGGCCATTTGCTCCATGTGTCACCCTGAAGACGACCTATGCTGTTGGCTGAGGCAACTTTTATAGGGAGATCTTCGCGTTTAACGTTACCAGTATAACCCCACTTTATAGAGTGGGTATCGCTGGTTAATATCTTCTTTTTGGAATCATATTATTAAATATATTTTGAAAGTCATGTGCATTTTTTATTAACTTTATATAAAAAAAAAAAATGGAGAACACCATGAAAGGCTGTATGTTGAGAATATGTGAACAAAATGGCAGCTGTCACTCAGAGCAGAAGCCTGCCTTATGTAACATAGGCTGAAAAGGCCTCATGCACACGTTGTTTGGGTCCGCATCTGAGCCGCTGTTTTGGCCTAAGGGTACTTTCACACTAGCGGCAGGACGGATCCGACAGGATGTTCACCCTGTCGGATCCGTCCTGCCGCTATTTCGCCGTGCCGCCGCTCCGTCCCCATTGACTATAATGAGGACGGGGGCAGAGCTCCGGCGCAGCACGGCAGTTCGCGGTGAGAGGCCGCCGGACTAAAAAGTCGGACATGCAGTACTTTTAGTCCGGCAGCCTTTCGCCGTGCACTGCCGTGCTGCGCCGGAGCTCCGCCCCGGTCCCCATTATAGTCAATGGGACGGAGCGGTGGTCCGGCGAAATAGCGGCAGGACGGATCCGACAGGGTGAACAGCCTGTCGGATCCGTCCTGCCGCTAGTGTGAAAGTAGCCTAAGGGGAAAAACATCCTTCCTGACTCCAAATAGACAATCAGAATAAGGCTACATGCACACAAACGTATTTTGATTCCATGTCCGTTCCGTTGTTTTTTTTGCGGATAGGATGCGGACCCATTCATTTCAATGGGTCCGCAAAAAATGCGGACAGCACACCGTGTGCTGTCCGAATCAGTATGTCCGTTTCATAGCCCTGCAAAAAAAATAGAACATGTCCTATTCTTGCCCATTTTGCGGACAAGGATAGGCATTGTTACAATGGATCCGCAAAAAAAACGGATAACATACGGACATCATCCTTTTTTTTGCGGATCCGCAATTTGCGGACTGCAAAACACATATGGTCGTATCCATGCAGCCCAACTCCCTGGATCAACGACCTCTCCAGAAATCTATTAACTATAATCTGTAATATTACTACACTCCAGAAATACATCCAGGCCCCTCTTGAACTCTTCTAGTAAATTCACCATCACCACCTCCTCAGGCAGAGAGTTCCATAGTCTAACAGCTTTTACCGTAAAGAATCCTCTTCTATGTTTGCGTAAAAACCTTCTTTCCCCTAGATGTGGAGGATGTCCCCTCATCACAAGTCCTGGGTATAAATAGATAATGGTAGAGATGGCAGCTTTCACTGGCTAAAGGTTGAGATAAAGGGTGACCTCTATAGTTCAGGCACAGATTGCGTCCCATCCCTCCCTTCCCTGGATAAACCTATGTCTAGTCACCTCTTTAGCATCAACCTCTGTACACAGGAGTGTCATACAGTACAGCTCACCTATCTCTGGTGTTGAGAAGCCTGGTATATTCTGAGACTTGAAGTTCCACACCATGGACATACTGGTTATCCATCCGATAACTGGCACTGGTACTCATCTACGGTGATAAACCCATCATTTGTAACCAATAGAAATGTGTCAGTTGTCCAAATAAATCTAATTAATGGCGTCCAGCGCAACCCTGCACCACAGACACAATAAGGGGGTCCGAGGGCAGGAAGATGTGTTACCAGCCATGGTAGGAGTTGTGAGGAATATGGATTAATATTTACTGTCAGCCATGTCCTCACACCCACCCTTTGCTGAAAGATGGCAGAGGAAATCAAGCTCCACAGTAGGGCCCTGCTTCAAAGCCGCAGCCAGATAGCAGAAAACTCCTAGCAGGTCACATGTGGTTACATTTCACACCTCCATTCAGACAGCACGGATCCTGCAGGAAAACCTCCCAGTTAAATCGAATCTAGCAGACAGCATGAAACCGGCGATTTATAAGGAATTATGAATTGCCCGGCCATCGCAGGCGCAAACCGGATAAATATTTGTGTCCCGGTGGCCACGAAGAACGTGCCCATGTTCTTGGTTTGATGGTGGGATGCCAGGGAAGGGAGATATACATATCTGTAGCCGGAACCCAGGCGGATCCGTTGGTCCCAGAACCATCTCCCTGTGATCTTCTGGCCTAGAGCTATGAACCCTAAAGGGTTTTGTGGGTCATTTGCAGCCAGTCCAGCAGAGGGGGGTGAACCCCTCCCAAAGGCCGGAGGGGAGGGGCCGGCTACAGGTTAAAAGGCTTGTGCCAACAAGCGGGCGTGTCTTACTCTGAAGAAGGGTCACATTGTGTAATGTGTTTAGGGGGACCCAGGAACCAGCTGACCTCACTGCCCTTCATGTGACTACAGCAAAGAACACCTCACAACCCAAAAGATCTTTCATCTTACCCGGTAACTGACTCTTGCTCTGCTTAACCCTGTTGTACCTATATCATCTGTATCTGTAACCTCAGAACACTGTATATATTCTCTGTGTATAGTGTTATATCTAGTATGCCCTTAAGGCGATTAAATATATAATTTAATCTTGTGCTATCTTGTATCTCGATCACGAATCCCCATGTCCATGTTTCGGTCTAGTTATAAGCTACTGCGGGTTGGTTTCTCACCCTATATAATCCCATTAGCAGACCGGGCTTATATCAAACGAGAAGCTGGTGGCAGTTACCCGGGCTGAGGAGGCGCTGTTTTCACTGCAGCAGTGAAAAGGCCCTCTCAGCTTGTTGCCTTTTGTTAGTTTCTGTTCCTTAGGCCTCTTTCACACGACCGTATGGCTTTTTCAGTGTTTTGCGGTCCATTTTTCATGGATCCATTGTTCAGTTTTTTGCTTCCGTTGTGTTTCCATTTCTGTTCCGTTTTTTCCGTATGGCATATACAGTATACAGTAATTACATAGAAAAAATTGGGCTGGGTATAAAATTTTCAATAGATGGTTCCGCAAAAACAGAACAGATATGGACGACATACGGATGCATTTCGTTCGCGTTTTTTTTTGCGGACTAATTGACTTGAATGGAGCCACAGAACGTGCTTTGCGGGCAATAATAGAACATGTTCTATGTTTGAACGGAAAAGGAATGCATACGGAGTACATTCTGTTTTTTTTGCGGAACCATTAAAATGAATGGTTCCGTATATGGAACGCAAAAAACAGCCCATAAACAGAAAAAAAAAACAGATGTGTGAAAGAGGCCTTACTGCGAGTCAAGGACAAAAAGTGAAACTGGCAGGAGTCGTCTTATTGTGCGTAAGCAGGAAGGAAACTGCAGAGACCTGACATTCTCTAGATTTATTATTCAGTCTCTCAATTCAAAGGGGTTTTCCAACTTTTATAGGCCTCATGGCCATGCCTGTATTGCGGCCTGCAAACAGCGGGTCCGCATTATATGGGCCCCTGGCTGTATGCACACTTTAATGGGTCCGCAATCCGGAAAGTGCTTCCATGGGGTTTCTCTCCGTACCTCCGTAGCACAAAAAAAAATAGAACTTGTTCTATTTTTGTGGTGCGGACGGATCACATACCCATTCAAGTTGAGTAGGTCTGGATCCATCTGTGGCAGCCACATGGATGGTGCCTATGCATTGGGGACCGCAAATTGATCATCAGTATCTGATCCCCAAGACCCCTGCCGATCAGCTGTTCGAGTAGGCTGTGGTGCTCCTGTGAGCGCAGCGGCCTTCTCGCAGCATACCCTAGGCCAGTACTAGTGTTGAGTGAATCGAGCTGCGGATCATAGGTCTGAAGTCGATTCGTACAAAGACTTTGTTTTAATGCTGTCCACAGACCTGTTTCCATACAGCGTTAATATGTATTGCTTCCACGGAGGCAAAATTCGTTTTAGCGCAAGACTTTGTTGACTGAATTAGGTAATCACTTCTTTAAAAACAAGTTTGGGTATCGATGTACCAAGCCCAACTTCAGATTCCAAATTTTAAATGTTTTTAAAGATGCGATATGAATACCGAATTCATTCACCGAATTCTCGTGCCACTTCGGCTGAAACTAATTTTGTCTCTGCAGAGGCAATACATTTTAACGCTGTACGGAGACAGGTCTCTGGACAGCATTAAAACAAAGCGTTTGAACGAATCGACTTCAGATCTATGATCCGAAGCTCGATTCGCTCAAGCCTACCAGTGATGTCACGTTCATTGGTCACATGGCCTAGGCGCATCTCAGTGAATGGGGCTGAGCACAATACCAAGCACAGCCGCTATACAACGTATGGCGCTGTGCTTGGTAAGCTGTGAGGAGGCAGCAGCACTCACCTGAGCATTGCGATCTCCTCAAACAGCTGATCAGCGGCGGTCTCGGGCCTCCACTGATTGCAACGGGCACCTCCCCCCAGGGCCCTTTAAGAGGAAAAAGTACTTGTTTTTCATGACACCAGTTGCAGTGAAGCAACAAGGGCACAGGGCCCCTTTTTAGTGATGTAGTAGTTGGTACCCAGGTATAGGAATGCCAGAGTGGTGTAGGGTGGCCTAAATATCCCTTAATGTTGGTGCACGTGTCACGGTGCTCCTACCTGGATACTCTGGACCCTAGGCGTTGGCTCCGAAGCAATGAAAAGGGGGTAGTTGAATGGTGGGATGAAGAATAAATTGAGTCCAGACCTTGTGATGAAGTTGAAAAGCAGCTTTACTTTGCATAAACATTTCTTCAAACGGTTTACAGACTTTATGTTGGTCCCAGCAGGCTTTAGCATTAAAACTGTAAGGCAAACTCGTCTTTGCTACATCAGTTGCTCTCTGACTCTTCTGACAAACTGACTGTATAACTTAAGCTACTTTCACACAAAGCGTTTTAGTGTCCGCCTCCAGAGCGGGAATGGAGACTGTACTAATGCATTCTGAGCGGATCCTTTTCCATTCAGAATGTATTATGGCAAAACTGATCCGTTTTGGACCGCTTGTGAGAGCCCATGACGGATCTCAGAAACGGAAAGACGGATCTCAGAAACGGAAAGCCGGAACGCTTTGGCTTTCCGTTTCTGAGATCCGTCATGGGCTCTCACAAGCGGTCCAAAACGGATCAGTTTTGCCATAATACATTCTGAATGGAAAAGGATCCGCTCAGAATGCATTAGTACAGTCTCCATTCCCGCCCTGGAGGCGGACACTAAAACGCTGCCTGCATTGTTTTTCTGTCCGCCATGTGGTGCAGAGCGAGACGGATCCGTCCTAACACACAATGTAAGTCAATGGTGACAGATCCGTTTTCTGTGACACAATAGAAAACGGATCTATCTCCCATTGACTTTCAATGGTGTTCATGACGGATCTGTCTTGGCTATAGAAGACATAATACAACTGGATCCGTTCATGACGGATGCATGCGGTTGTATTATTGTAACGGAAGCGTTTTTGCAGATCCATGACAGATCCGCAAAAAACACTAGTGTGAAAGTAGCCTTAAGGCCCCTTTCACACGGGCGAGTTTTCCGCGCGGGTGCAATGCATGAGTTGAACGCATTGCACCCGCACTGAATCCGGACGCATTCATTTCTATGGGGCTGTGCACATGAGCAGTGATTTTCACGCATCCCTTGTGCGTTGCGTGAAAATCGCAACAAGCTCTATTTTGTGCGTTTTTCACGCAACGCAGGCCCCATAGAAGTGAATGGGGCTGCGTGAAAATCGCAAGCAAGTGCGGATGCGGTGCGATTTTCACGGACGGTTGCTAGGAGACGATCGGGATGGGGACCCGATCATTATTATTTTCCCTTATAACATGGTTATAAGGGAAAATAATAGCATTCTGAATACAGAATGCTAAGTAAAATAGGGCTGGAGGGGTTAATAAAAAAAAATTAACTCACCTTAATCCACTTTTTCACGCAGCCGGCATCTCTTCTGTCTTCATCTGTGAGGAATAGGACCTTTGATGACGTCACTGCGCTCATCACATGAACTTTTACCATGGTGATGGATCATGTGATGGACCATGTGATGATCGCAGTAACGTCATCAAAGGTCCTATTCCTCACAGATGAAGACAGAAGAGATGCCGGCTGCGCGAACAAGTGGATTAATGTGAGTTAAATTATAATATTTTTTTTTTAACCCCTCCAGCCCTATTTTACTTAGCATTCTGTATTCAGAATACTATTATTTTCCCTTATAACCATGTTATAAGGGAAAATAATACAATCTACACCACCTTGAACCCAAACCTGAACTTCTGTGAAGAAGTTCGGGTCTGGGTACCACATTCAGTTTTTTATCACGCGTGTGCAAAACGCATTGCACCCGCGCGATAAAAACTGAACAACGGAATGCAATCGCAGTCAAAACTGACTGCAATTGCGTACCTACTCGCGCGGGTTTGCCGCAACGCATCCGGACACGCTCCTGTGAAAGAGGCCTAACTGTCTGCTGCAAATTTATTCTGTAGTCTGACTCTAGCTTAATCCAGGGAACTCTTCCTCCTGGCTTCAGAGTGGTGTATGGGGAGGGGGCTCGTCTGCACTGGGTTCATGCAGTGAGCGGGTGGACACAAGGCGCAGTACACAACCCAGTTGAGGATACGAAGTATTTTTTATTTTTTGATTAGCAAAGACGACGCGTTTCGGGGTACGCAGACCCCTTTATCAAGTCTAAAAAGAACAACACAAAATTTGATGGTATAATATGTATAAAAATATACACTTATTTTTATATATATATTTACACTCATTTTAATTTTTAATTGTATTTTTATACATATTATACCATCAAATTTTGTGTTGTTCTTTTTAGACTTGATAAAGGGGTCTGCGTACCCCGAAACGCGTCGTCTTTGCTAATCAAAAAATAAAAAATACTTCGTATCCTCAACTGGGTTGTGTACTGCGCCTTGTGTCCACCCGCTCACTGCATGAACCCAGTGCAGACGAGCCCCCTCCCCATACACCACAATTCGCACCAAAGTGGCGGCTTGGCTCCCGCCCATGGTCAACTTGGACGACAACCGGCTGCACCAACCCACATCACCCCACGATTTTACCTCCACCAGAACTGCACTACCAAAAGTACAACCTAACCAAGGTGAGTAGCAACCACTCACCCTGGCTAGGAACAAATAACAACATATCTTGTCTACCACCACCTATGAGCGCCTTCTCCCCTTTTCTCTTTGGCCATTTAATCATTCCTGGCTTCAGAGGCTCCAAGCTGTGGCTTCCACATCCAGCAGAGCTGAAGGTACTCTAGCTGGCATAGACAAGGCACTTCCAGCAGGGACGTGCATCTGCTCCCTTCCCCAAGCAGGGGGTAATCTAGACTGACTCTAACTAACTAGCCCTCCCCTCCTTAGAGAGACGGTGAGAATGGAAAGAAGGGTTCCAGTCTCTCTAAATGTAGCTCTGCCATGCTTGCTGCCACCTTCTGGTGAACCAGATACATTACCTTATAACATAACAGTTGCAAAATAGGAAATGCACATTGCGAAGTACCTGCAATAAATACACACATGACATGATTGTTCTGCCCAGCAGGGTTTGAATTTAATTCTATTTCACGTCAGCTAGGGTTTACTATTGCTGTAGTTATTAGTTTGGTAATAGCACCATCTAGCAGTCTTAAAAATGTACTACACTTTGTTATTCTGTTAATAAAGATTATTGTATTGTGGGAGGTGCAAAGCATTGTGGCACTGTAATGCATCCTGGGAAAGAGAAGTTCAGCCTTAAGTCTTCATGTTACAGGACATCAGCAGTGCTGTCTCCTGCATATCTCTTTTTCAAACCCCACAATCCTTGTACAAGCATATCTGGTAAGGCATCTACCTTTGTTTCAGGCACATTATGTATGCAGCGCTGTTTAGCTAGGTATAAGTGTTACTTAGGGAAAGAGGTTGTAACTGTTAGATGCTAGACATGCAATCCATGTATAGGCAGCCATTTTGGACACATGCCCAGTGTTAAAGGGGTTCTGCACTTTGTTTAAACTGATGATCTATACTCTGGCTAGATCATCAGCATCTGATCGGCGGGGGTCCGACACCCGGGACTCCCGGCGATCAGCTATTTGAGAAGGTAGCGGCGCTCCAGCAGCGCCGCTGCCTTCTCACTGTTTACCACCGGGCCAGTGACCCCTTTAATGTAATGTTATAATACATGCTGTTCTATGCTTTCTGCTGATACAAGTTCTTGTATTCTTCTAGTTTTACCGCACAAATGATCAATCACATCAAATACTTCTGTTTTGCCAATAAACACTGTAATCAGGAACGGTTAATGCTGAATGTCAGACTGCACACTGTGTGAACATGTATTTAGACAGAACAATGATATTAGCCCATTAGAGATAGTAGCAGGGTGCAGTAGTGGTAATGCTACTCTGGGGCATTACACTGATCACATACTGATGACCTATCGTGAGGATCAGTGAAGTGGTGCTAGCATAGAAATGAAGGGAGTCGCAGGGACAGTAACCCCAGAAACGCAAAAAAAAAAAAAATCCTGCAGTGTTTGATTTGCACACATGCGAGTCGTACCATGACCCCACTCACTGCTACACGGCGGTCTTTGGGCACGACTAAGAAGTTCTAACCCTCAGACTCCCCACTGTGACATATCAAAAGTTTTTTCAGTGTTGTGACCCTTTAACCACTTAAGGACCACAGGTTTATACCCCCCTAAAGACCAGGCCCTTTTTTACAAATCGGCACTACACTACTTTCACCGTTTATTGCTCGGTCATGCAACTTACCACCCAAATGAATTTTACCTCCTTTTCTTCTCACTAATAGAGCTTTCATTTGGTGGTATTTCATTGCTGCTGACATTTTTACTTTTTTTGTTATTAATCGAAATTTAACGATTTTTTTGCAAAAAAATGACATTTTTCACTTTCAGTTGTAAAATTTTGCAAAAAAAACGAGATCCATATAGAAATTTTGCTCTAAATTTATAGTTCTACATGTCTTTGATAAAAAAAAAATGTTTGGGTAAAAAAAAAATGGTTTGGGTAAAAGGTATAGCGTTTACAAACTATGGTACAAAAATGTGAATTTCCGCTTTTTGAAGCAGCTCTGACTTTCTGAGCACCTGTCATGTTTCCTGAGGTTCTACAATGCCCAGACAGTACAAACACCCCACAAATGACCCCATTTCGGAAAGTACACACCCTAAGGTATTCGCTGATGGGCATAGTGAGTTCATAGAACTTTTTATTTTTTGTCAAAAGTTAGCGGAAAATGATGATTTTTTTTTTTTTTTTCTTACAAAGTCTCATATTCCACTAACTTGTGACAAAAACTAAAAACTTCTATGAACTCACTATGCCCATAACGAAATACCTTGGGGTCTCTTCTTTCCAAAATGGGGTCAATTGTGGGGTAGTTATACTGCCCTGGCATTCTAGGGGCCCAAATGTGTGGTAAGGAGTTTGAAATCAAATTCTGTAAAAAATGACCAGTGAAATCCGAAAGGTGCTCTTTGGAATGTGGGCCCCTTTGCCCACCTAGGCTGCAAAAAAGTGTCACACATCTGGTATCTCCGTACTCAGGAGAAGTTGAGGAATGTGTTTTGGGGTGTCATTTTACATATACCCATGCTGGGTGAGATAAATATCTTGGTCAAATGCCAACTTTGTATAAAAAAATGGGAAAAGTTGTCTTTTGCCAAGATATTTCTCTCACCCAGCATGGGTATATGTAAAATGACACCCCAAAACACATTCCCCACCTTCTCCTGAGTACGGCAATACCAGATGTGTGACACTTTTTTGCAGCCTAGGTGGGCAAAGGGGCCCATATTCCAAAGAGCACCTTTCGGATTTCACAGGTCATTTTTTACAGAATTTGATTTCAAACTCCTTACCACACATTCGGGCCCCTAGAATGCCAGGGCAGTATAACTACCCCACAAGTGACCCCATTTTGGAAAGAAGACACCCCAAGGTATTCCGTGAGGGGCATGGCAAGTTCCTAGAATTTTTTATTTTTTGTCACAAGTTAGTGGAAAATGATGATTTTTTTTTTTTTTTTTTCATACAAAGTCTCATATTCCACTAACTTGTGACAAAAAATAAAAACTTCCATGAACTCACTATGCCCATCAGCGAATACCTTGGGGTCTCTTCTTTCCAAAATGGGGTCACTTGTGGGGTAGTTATACTGCCCTGGCATTCTAGGGGCCCGAATGTGTGGTAAGGAGTTTGAAATCAAATTCTGTAAAAAATGACCTGTGAAATCCGAAAGGTGCTCTTTGGAATATGGGCCCCTTTGCCCACTTAGGCTGCAAAAAAGTGTCACACATCTGGTATCTCTGTATTCAGGAGAAGTTGAGGAATGTGTTTTGGGGTGTCTTTTTACATATACCCATGCTGGGTGAGATAAATATCTTGGTCAAATGCCAACTTTGTATAAAAAAAATGGGAAAAGTTGTCTTTTGCCAAGATATTTCTCTCACCCAGCAGGGGTATATGTAAAATGACACCCCAAAACACATTCCCCAACTTCTCCTGAGTACGGGGATACCAGATGTGTGACACTTTTTTGCAGCCTAGGTGGGCAAAGGGGCCCATATTCCAAAGAGCACCTTTCGGATTTCACAGGTCATTTTTTACAGAATTTGATTTCAAACTCCTTACCACACATTTGGGCCCCTAGAATGCCAGGGCATTATAACTACCCCACAAGTGACCCCATTTTGGAAAGAAGAGACCCCAAGGTATTCGCTGATGGGCATAGTGAGTTCATGGAAGTTTTTATTTTTTGTCACAAGTTAGTGGAATATGAGACTTTGTATGAAAAAAAAAAAAAAAATCAGCATTTTCCACTAACTTGTGACAAAAAATAAAAAATTCTAGGAACTTGCCATGCCCCTCACGGAATACCTTGGGGTGTCTTCTTTCCAAAATGGGGTCACTTGTGGGGTAGTTATACTGCCCTGGCATTTTCCAGGGGCCCTAATGTGTGGTAAGTAGGTAAATGACCTGTGAAATCCTAAAGGTGCTCTTTGGAATATGGGCCCCTTTGCCCACCTAGGCTGCAAAAAAGTGTCACACATGTAGTATCGCCGTATTCAGGAGAAGTTGGGGAATGTGTTTTGGGGTGTCATTTTACATATACCCTTGCTGGGTGAGAGAAATATCTTGGCAAAAGACAACTTTTCCCATTTTTTTATACAAAGTTGGCATTTGACCAAGATATTTCTCTCACCCAGCATGGGTATATGTAAAATGACACCCCAAAACACATTCCCCAACTTCTCCTGAGTACGGCGATACCAGATGTGTGACACTTTTTTGCAGCCTAGATGCGCAAAGGTGCCCAAATTCCTTTTAGGAGGGCATTTTTAGACATTTGGATACCAGACTTCTTCTCACGCTTTGGGGGCCTTGAATGCCAGGGCAGTATAAATACCCCACATGTGACCCCATTTTGGAAAGAAGACACCCCAAGGTATTCAATGAGGGGCATGGCGAGTTCATAGAAATTATTTTTTTTTGGCACAAGTTAGCGGAAATTGATATTTTTAATTTTTTTCTCACAAAGTCTCCCGTTCCGCTAACTTGGGACAAAAATTTCAATCTTTCATGGACTCAATATGCCCCTCACGGAATACCTGGGGGTGTCTTCTTTCCGAAATGGGGTCACATGTGGGGTATTTATACTGCCCTGGCATTCTAGGGGCCCTAAAGCGTGAGAAGAAGTCTGGAATATAAATGTCTAAAAAACTTTACGCATTTGGTTTCCGTGAGGGGTATGGTGAGTTCATGTGAGATTTTATTTTTTGACACAAGTTAGTGGAATATGAGACTTTGTAAGAAAAAAAAAATAATAATTCCGCTAACTTGGGCCAAAAAAATGTCTGAATGGAGCCTTACAGAGGGGTGATCAATGACAGGGGGTGATCAATGACAGGGGGTGATCAATGACAGGGGGGTGATCAATGACAGGGGGGGTGATCAATGACAGGGGGGTGATCAATGACAGGGGGGTGATCAGGGAGTCTATATGGGGTGATAACCACAGTCATTGATCACGCCCGTGTAAGGCTTCATTCAGACGTCCGTATGCGTTTTGCGGATCCGATCCATCTATCAGTGGATCCGTAAAAATCATGCGGACATCTGAATGGAGCTTTACAGGGGGGTAATCAATGACAGGGGGGTGATCAGGGAGTCTATATGGGGTGATCACCACAGTCATTGATCATGCCCCTGTAAGGCTTCATTCAGACGTCCGGATGCGTTTTGCGGATCCGATCCATCTATCAGTGGATCCGTAAAAATCATGCGGACGTCTGAATGGAGCTTTACAGGGGGGTAATCAATGACAGGGGGGTAATCAATGACAGGGGGGTGATCAGGGAGTCTATATGGGGTGATCAGGGGCTAATAAGTGACGGGGGGGGGGGGGGGGTGTAGTGTAGTGTAGTGGTGCTTGGTGCTACTTTACTGAGCTTCCTGTGTCCTCTGGTGGTCGATCCAAACAAAGGGGACCACCAGAGGACCAGGTAGCAGGTATATTAGACGCTGTTATCAAAACAGCGTCTAATATACCTGTTAGGGGTTAAAAAAAACACATCTCCAGCCTGCCAGCGAACGATCGTTCACAGGAAATCTCGGCTCACGCGAGATGACGCCTATTGGCGTTAGCGTAGCCTGGGGGAGCCGCCGCAATGACGCCTTTCGGCGTTAGCGTGGCGGCAAGCGGTTAAGGTCAGAAATATAAAAAACAAAATGTGGAAATACATAATGCATAAAAAAATAAAATTTAAAATCACAAAACCGTAGGTAAAAACCTAAAATGTCTTCTGAACAGGAAGAAACCAAATCACCAGCACGGGTTGCAGCGTTGGTTGCAAATTTTTCAATAGAAATCTAACTAGGGGATTGTGAGCCTGTCCCTTTAAGGGCAAAATTTAGCCATGTCCTTAAAGGGTTAAACGCAACGGGTCAGTACTGTGACTGTGACATGTAGCTCCGCTGCTAAAGGGTCATTGCCCGTGACCGTTATAGGCACAGAGCGCGCTCTCCCCTCGGCATAGACGACTGGATGTTATCCTGACGCACAAAGGGTTACAGCTGACTGACGGACACAGAGGTCGCAGTCATGTCACACAGCTCCGACTTTCCACTGCGCGCCCGGTCCAGCCAACCACGTGTATTTATCCCGGCATGTGTCCACTGGCCACGCCCGCCGCCTCTCATTCGTCAGGTTTGCACTTTGGGCCGGCCCCTTTACCGGCTTTACTTTTCATTGGCCGGAAGGGCTGTCCGTCACTTTCCAGACGGCTTGGTGACGTCACTGTCTGGAAACGCCTCTCCTTGTCCTAAGGGAACATTTAAAGAGACAGAAGGCATTTAATTATCCCTGGCTGGGATGTGAGGTTGTAGACTGCGTTTCTGACCTGCCGGCTGTGCTCTGTCACAGGGCGATCCCCGAGCTGCGGGAGGGAGACAGGTCCCTCATAATGACAACAACCATCATCATTACCATCATCTGTAGTAGTAGTAGTAGTAGGGTGTATATTTCCTTGGTTACTTTAAAGGGGAATTCTTATCTCAGGCAATGGGGGCACGTTTTAATACGTTTCACCTGTAAATAACTGCAATTCCAGTAAAATGCAAGTATTTTTTATGTTTTTCAAAAGCGACATGTAGACCCTGCCTGAAGGTCAAATTCTGCTTCTCCTCTCCTGAATCCACACCTGGTTTTGCTTCAAAACTGCCTCTGAAAACGTAATTAAAACCGGAGCAGCCTTAGGCCCAGTTCACATGGAGTCTGTTGCCGGTTGAATTTGGCACAAATTCTGAGCCAAAAAGACGGAATCTGCTGTCCCATTGTTTCCAATGGGAGGCTGCACACAGTTTTTAGCCAAGAAAGGCGTCCTGGCGCGGTGTCTGGAGAAACGCCACTGGAAAACCCGGTTTAGCTGTATTCAATGGGGTTACACCACAAGTAGGACCGTGGCGTTGCCACTAATAAACCGGATACGTGGAGGAGTTTGCAAAACGTGTTTCACCTCTGCAGGGCTTTTTGTCAGGGGGGTATGTCTGAATACCGGAAGGAAAAAAAACTTGTAGCACAACGGGTGCTATCCTCAGGAGGCTTCTGTACAGGTCTCATCAAGGCAGCTGAACCACAAGTCCCAGCAAGTCCTGCCTGCAGAACAAATGACAGACATTATCATTTTATGGTGGCAGGACAAATAATGTCCATCGTAGAGTCTGTAGAGTCGTGTGATGCCCTCCATGCTGGGATGTGTAGTTCTCAGACAGCGCAGCTACTCTGTGTACAGATCTCCTGGCATCAGTGTCTGTGGGCGCAGTAGGTGCAGAAGAGCTGGGCACAGGATAACACTGCAGCACTGGCTCCTGCTGCCTCTGTCTGCGACATGATTTGTATTTGGGAGAATATGACTTATGAATACGAAATGATAATAAAAATAACCCAGATAGAATGTAAGACATTATTCTGTCACTGGTGAGAGAGAGAATCTGCAAACTCAGGTCTGCAGTGCTGATGCCACCTGAGAGACGACGGATGGATGGATACAGAGAGATATAAAAGATATAAGATACATATACCAATATATACATAGAGATAGATAAATAGAAAGATAATGACATAGAAGCAGTGAAAGTACCCAGTCTATCCTATCTATTATCTATCTATCTATCCTATCTATTATCTATCTATATATCTATCCTCAATTTTCTGCCTATATCTTTCTATCTCATATCTATCTATCTAATCTGTCTGTCCCTTTGTTTTATATATATATATAATATTTAAATCATAAATGGCATAGATATACAGATACATAAATATAGATAAATTGATAATATACGGTATATTAGGTAGACAGATATGAGATAGAGTCCTAGCAGCAGTATATATATATATATATATATATATATATATTGTGTGTAATTTAGCATAGAGTTAAATCCATAAAACTGGATGAGACAATTATTCTCTCTCAAATACAGATATAGAACAGTTGAGTTTGTCATTCGGCATGATGAGCCATAATATCACAATCTGTGGTTTAAAGGGGGTTGTCTGGGTTCAGAGCTGAACCCGGACATACCCATATTTTCACCCAGGGAGCCCCCCTGATGTTAGCATCGGAGCATCTCATGCTCCGATGCGCTCCCTTACCCTGCGCTGGATAGCGCAGGGCACGGGCTCTTTTGTTTACAATAACACACTGCCGGGCGGAGGCTTCCGCCCGGCAGTGTGTTCGGTGACGTCACCGGCTCTAAAGGGCGGGCTTTAGCGCTGCCCTAGCCGTTTTACTGGCTAGGGCAGCGCTAAAGCCCGCCCATCATCGCCCGGTGACGTCAACGGGCTTCCTGGCAGCCCCATGGAGAGCCCGGTTCGTCACCAGATCGCGATTTAGCGCAGGGCAAAGGAGAGCATCGGAGCATGAACTGCTCTGCTGCTCATATCAGGGGGGCTGCCTGGGTGAAAATGGAGGTATGTCCGGGTTCAGCTCTGAACCCGGCCGACCCCCTTTAACCATAAGACTGCAGGTGCCACCCCCCCCCCCCCCCCCCCCCCGCGCTTCCTACCTTCCCATAATGTTCACAGTTACCACAATGCCATGACCAGTTCAGCTCTGCTACATATATAGGTAAATTCCGTATAATCCATCCTGCAGGGCTACATTTGCCCAGGCCGTGCCATCATCATAGATAATAACAGCAGCCTTAAAGGGAAGGTCTGTCCCCAGCAGTGATTGGCACCAGCTCTTTGCCGCAGTTCCAGAAAGAAAAAAAAAATATCAAAAAGTTGAGAAGTGAAGTCGCCTTTTATCTGCATTGAATCCTTTGTGTCCTTGCAGTCATCCCAGTCTGGGTGCAGGGTCCTTTGATGGAGCTGCCAGGCAGTGAAGGTGTTAAGTGATGCAGGGGGAGGGGGGACGTCTAGCATTGAAATCCTAATAGATATGTCTAGACAGGCTCTTGGAAATTCCTGTGACTGCGGGATGGGAACAGATCTACCAAAATAGACATTCTACCCACCTAGGCACACGCTCCTCAGTGCCATCTTCTGCAGGAAAGGGGCAGCCAGTCTGCATTGCCATAACTTTATTTCTAGTTGTAGCTACCTGCCTCCCCCTCCCGCAGACTGATCTGCAGATGCCCCCACCCCCGTGATGCCACCATGCCCTGGCATCTCTCACCTGATCTAATCCCCTCCAAGGATGCCACATTCCTTGCCCTGATATAAAGTCTCGTCTAACCTGGCTAATTTTAACACTATCCCCTCTCTTGCAGAGTTGTGGAGAAGCTGGGTTGTAGAAGTTTTAAGAACCATAGTGCCGATCATCCAGCTTTCCCAGACTCCAGAATGACAAATCTGCTTAGACGCGCCGCCTAGTGTAGGATGCAACTCTACATCGCTGGCCATCTTGTCATTCAGAAATCTAGAAAAGTTGGGTTAAAGAAATATGTGAGAATTGTAATTGTGGGCATATCTGGTTGTGCTCCAGCTTTCCCAGTATCCAGCATGGCACATCTAGTAAGTATGTAAAGTGTATGGCATAAAATGTGCCATCCAGGACCCTGGGAAAGTTGGCCATTTTGTCCCCCCAGCCTTGTCAGACTCCTGAAAGGCACGTCTGTCCATCTGATAATACTAGGTAGATTATCCTTTCAGGATTCGGGGTCAGCTGGGTTTGTCGCCATATTGGTTCTCCAGAACTGCAAATCTGCTTAGTCACACAGTGATGTGGAAGCCATTTGCCATTCAGGACTCTGGGAAAGCTGGGTTAACAACTTAGTAGAAATTACGTGTGACGTTTTCTCAGACCTGGGTAATCTAAGCATTAGGGTGCATTCACACGAACGCGTGATGGCCGCGCCCGTGTTGTGGACTGCAAATGTGATTTCTGGCCGTGTGCACCCCGCATCAGCTGACCTCAGCGGGTCCGCAATCCTCAAGATGCGGAGAAATGCAGGACATGTGCTATCTTTTTCAGCATTGAGGCACGGACCCGAAAGCACATGGAAACCCTTGTTATGTCCCCTCTTTCGCCACATCTTGCGGATCGCAGACCCATTGATGGCAGCAGGGGGCACCCTGTGTCCTAATTAGCTCCCACTGGAGAAAGACAGCGCCGATTACCTATTTATTTTATCATAAAGGGTAAGCAGTGACTGACAACAGGGGGGATCTACATTTCTCTGTCACCCAGCTTTCCCAGGCTCCTGAATGGCAAATCCTTGTAGTAAGGGCTCATTCAGACGGCCGTATGCTGTCCGCAAAAATGCGGATCCTCTTTTTTGCAGATTAGATGCTGTCCTATTCACTTCTATGGGGCCCTTTTCTTCCATTGCACGGCTCAGTAAGGCTCCATTCACACATCCGCAATTCCGTTCAGTATTTTGCGGAACGGAATTGCGGACCCATTCATTTCTATGGGACCGTACAATGGGCGGCCCGGCTCCGGAAATGCGGACCCGCAGTTCCGATCCCGAAAAAAATAGAACATGTCCTATTCTTGTCCGCAATTGCGGGGCAAGAATAGGCATTTTCTATTAAGTGCCGGCGATGCGCGGTCCGCAAAATGCGGAACGCACATTGCCGGTGTCCGTGTTTTGCGTATCCATGGATCCGCAAAACACACACGGATGTGTGAATGGACCCTAAAACAAATGAAACATGTCCTATACTTGTCAGTGAAAATCAGGACATGGCCTCATTGAAGTCTATAGGTCAGCAAAAAAACGGAATGTAATCCGTTTTTTTGCGGACATGCTGACCTGTCCGCCAAAAAAACGATCCGCATTTTTGCAGACAGCAAACGGCCGTCTGAATGAGCCCTTATGCAGTAATGTGAGAGTATACTGGGAATACTGGGAAACCGTGCTGGAGTTGTAATAGTTGTTACTTGGTGGTCACACAGCTTTCCCGAAGGTCTGCCTCTATTTAGTTTTAAAGCAATATATCAGCGAAGGCTGTAACACTGCAAAAACGAGGCAGGAGTCTGGGAAAGCTGAGTTCTAACCTCCAGTGGAGCGGTAATGGCGGCCATATTAGTTGTCACTGAGGGATTTTTAACAACTTAGCGACTTCATGCTGCTCGCCGTGCGTAGGCTACAACTGTTACCACCCCGGACGGGAAGAAGTCACCGGGGGCTAATTATAAAGCATTATTTTGGGTGCAGATTCCCTGTTAGTCTATGGGCGAGTGATTCAGTAATATAAATCAAGGTGCTTTAGCCAAGGACTATAAGGGGTAATTTATCGTGGCCTTTACACCTGTTTTTGGCATAAAAAATTCACACGTCCCTGTTGTGCAACCTAAAAAAAAGGGTTGTCCCAAGAAAAATATTTAACATTTTTCAGACCAGCACCTGGATCTGGATACTTTTGTAATATAGTATGTGATTCAAAATTTAGCATAGCATTGAGTTCTTCAATCAAATCTATCTGTACAGCGCCACCTGCTGTTTGCTCTTTTTCTAACTTCTCTGTCCTGCTCACTGAGACGGAAGCACATGTTCAGTTCCATCCTTCAACTGTTACCAGCTGCAGCAGAAAGGACATGCCCCCCCCCCCCCCCCCCATTAAGAAAGTGCACACACCCCTAAGCTGCCAGCTGGAAATAAATCTAGCAGAGCCATTGGAGCAATGAATGGAGAGACCTCTGGATCCATGTGAGGTACACTGCATGTACTGTGTGATACTGGATTAAATTTTTTTACATTAATCAGAGGATTACCCATTTAAGAATGCACAATGTTTTTAATCTGTCCTCTCCACTAGGGGGTGGTGGGATGGGAGTGTAGTGGGGGCAAAGTTCATCAACATTTATTCTTGGCGTAATTGAGATTGAAATCTACGCCAGTCTGGGACTGTAATTGATTTCATTCAAGGCGCATAGACTGCCGAAGGATGCGCCTAATTTATGACGAGGCGTATGCCTCATCGTAGATTAACGCGCTTCCTTCAGCAGGGCAGAGGGTGTCAAAAACCGTCGTAAAACGGTAAAGGTGACTCCACCCAGAATGCACAAGTCTCCCATCACTAGTTGCTTTAGACTTGGTTTACCCGTTCAGCCGTTTTACATTTGGATCAGGTGATCATGGTGACAACAACTCCCTTTTTTCATAAATAGGAGGTTGTCACAGGTCTGTCCCCTTAAAGGGGTTCTGCACTTTGTTTAAACTGATGATCTATCCTCTGGATAGATCATCAGCATCTGATCGGCGGGGGTACAACACCCGGGACCCCCGCCGATCAGCTGTTTGAGAAGGCTCCAGGAGCGCCGCGGCCTTCTCACTGTTTACCGCTCTCCGATCAGAGGATAGATCATCAGTTTAAACAAAGTGCAGAACCCCTTTAACTAGGATTAGCAGTCCTTGTTTTTCAAGGTACCGAACAATGAGAAGCTTACAGTGATTATCTAAACATGTGACAACATTTTCGGAATGGCTTACAGGCAACTTTCTGGCATTGAGGGCTGTGTGGGCTTTAGTGTATAAATTATATATATGTTAAATAACCCTTTTCTAAATGTCATGAAAGATCATAAAATGATCATAAAAGGAGTCAGGCCCCTATAGTAAAATCATAATAGTGTGTTCTCCCAATTGGTGACATTGCACAAACCAGCATAGGTTTGATGTCCCCTTCTCCTGATCCACCATTCATGGTCACGGCTACCCTTATTACAACTATACCTTGGAATATATATTGATTACAAAATG
The DNA here is from genome assembly GCF_905171765.1 of Bufo bufo. Classification (NCBI taxonomy): domain Eukaryota; kingdom Metazoa; phylum Chordata; class Amphibia; order Anura; family Bufonidae; genus Bufo; species Bufo bufo. The sequence goes on from NC_053394.1 coordinate 137,385,410, forward strand.
TTCTTGGGATTGTGAATCACTCATGGGTGTACCTACTCACCCTAGGTTGCACAGTTCAATGGAGAATAATGTTTTTTTTTTTTTAATATGAGCAGGGCTGTTGGGGTACAGGCATCTGGAGGACCCATTCTAGCGCCCATGGCAGTGCCAACTATATGTACACAAATGCCGTAGTGCTGTTGCTCCCTGTGCTAAACCACTATCATCAGCCATATCCCTTACCATTCTAGTTATTTGAAACATAATGTGGACAAGTATATTATTTTGAAGATGAAAAATCTCCCACAAGAGACGTGTTGAGATATAAGTAGGATGGGGGCCAATTGTGGTACCCATGGCAGTGCCAACTGTATACCTACAAAGACCTTAGTGTGGTTGCTTTTTTTTTTGCCCCATCTTTACCTGATTTGAGTTATAATAAGGACAAGTGCAGAATTTTGAGGGTTAAAATTCTTCCATGAGAGGGATGTTGGGGTATAAGCATGATAGTGGCCCGTTGTAGTGTCCGTGGCAGTGCCAACTATATATGCAGTAAGGGCTTAGTGCTGTTGGTTTCTTTGTGGCCCCATTATGATCAGCCATGTCACTTGCCATCTGTAGTGATTTGGATCGTATGTGGACACATGCAGGATTGTGCGGGTTAAAAGTCTGAACCCCCTGACGTTATATGGATAACATCACATACCTGCCACCTCCGCTGCTCCTCCTAGTGCTTTATAACTGCCATAGACTGGTCTGACCAGTCATGACCTGAGGATGCATCACATTTATTTAGGTCTCAGTTTGGTCCAACTCCATGGACCTCAGCCTCTTCTACTATACCAGCCACAGTGCCCTCATGGCAATGATCGACACAGTATACCCCAAAGTGCCTTCTTACAGTGCTCCAATAATGCCCCTCTACATGGTAACACAGGTCACATAATTCCTCAAATAGAAATGGCCGTGTTGCTTTATTCGGAGTGACCTATATTATATAAATAAATATTTAATGAATAATCAGTAAATAACCATCAATAAATAATTTAACCAATAACCAATAAGTCCACGCAGCATAACTGGGGCGACAAATATCCCCCTAATAAGAGCAACACGACTATATAAAGGGAGGGAGGGCAGGACGCTGGTCCAGGTCTTCTTAAAACTGCAGGTGGCTAATGGCGATGTCCTTTCTTTTAAACCCACAGGTTTCCCGCCGCAGAAGGCTTCATCCAATCAGCTGATGAACATCTTCCCGCTGCTGGACAACTGGACCAATGGACAGCTGACCCAAGCTGTCACTGGGCAGAAACAGAAACTGGACCAGCTGAAACCGGATTTACCTCAGGTAAGCCCTGTAGAAAAACATGAGGGGGGAACTACCACACAGCACCACATACACCCAAAACAATAAAACCACCAATAAAGGATAATCCAAACCAAGTGACCGTGTCACCATGCGCCCCCCCAAGCTATACGCTCTCGGGGGCCTTCTCATTACACTCCACGGTGTCCCTAACAATGCTTGACACAGTACTCACCACCATGCCAGCCATAATGCCTTCAAACAATGCCCTAATAATTGCCCCTTACAGTACCAGCCACAGTGCCCCCCCCCCCAGGATAGGTCATCAATATCAGATTGGCGGGGGTACGACTACTGTCAGCCCTGCCAATCAGCTGTTTAAAGGGGTAGTGGAGCTCATGTGAGCGCTGCTTCCGCTTATTCTCGCTTGTAGAGTCCGCGCAGTGAAATTACAACTACCCCCTCCCCTTAAAGGGAATGGGACGACCTGCTGAAATGACACTGTGTCGCCGCTGCAAAGACAGTGCACAGGTAATATCGCAGCGGAAGCAGCGCTCGCACGGGCGTCAATACACCTTCAAACAGCGGATCAGCGGGGAGTCGTAACCCCTTCAATCTGATATTGTTGACCTATCCTGAGGATACCCGTGGTCCGGGAAGATACCACTGGAAACCGTGGCAGGTGTCTGCTCACGGTTCAGTTCCATTCAGTGGGGCTGAACTGTGAGCAGAAGAAGACTGCGTTCTCAGCGGCGGAAAAGCCTGCGCATTTCACGTATGAACTAGTCCTTAGGTTGGCTGCACAGAAAGCCCTTTTTTTCCCCCAGCCAAAGCCAAAAAGTGCATCCAGCAGGATGGGAAAATCCTTCCTTCATATTCCCCCCTTCCCTTCGGATCCACTTCTGGTTTTTGCCACAAAAACTACAGCTTTTATTTTCCCCCAAAAAGCCATGTGTGAAACCTCCTTTCAAGTTCCACATTTGAGGAGGATTTCAGGATGAATTCAACCAAAAATACTGCATCAGCAAATGACTTTTCATAGTCTAGCTTTACTCCACAACAAGCCTCCCTCTGTTGGGCAGTCTGCTTTTTTTTTTTTTTTTTGACAGGCAGCTGCGCCTTTAAGAGCTGCACCCGCCCACTTGCTGCTGCGGATTGGCCGCCGCTCCTGTCAATCACTCGGCCTCCCCCCTCCCTCTCCCCTTGCAGTGGAAGGGCAGTCCCAGTCTGGCGCTGACGTCACGGCCCGTCTGGCTGCCTGGGGTTGGATCCGGCTGCAAGGCAATCTCCTTGGACTTGAGGAGGGGGAAGGAAGGACTGGAAGTCACTGAGTGCAAACCCAGGCTGGGAGTGGAGCTGTGGACTTGTCCTCTGAGGCTGGGGCTCGCACTCTCCTCCAGTCCCAGTGTAGATGACAGAACCTGCTGGGACTGCTACAAAGTAACTCTGCTCCCCCCCATCCCAGCCCTGACTGCAATGTTCCAGCAAGAGCAGCACCCTGAGCCCTGTGGCACCCAGTGACCCTGTGCCTCTTCTTCAAGGAGTTGCTCTTCTTTAATGTATGACTTGATGGGTTTGAACAGCACCAGCTCTGCCATCCAGTCCAATGTCTCCTGCTCCTGCAACTGCAAGAGGTCCTTGTTCCAAAGCATGGAGATCAGTGAGTACCCCCTGTCTGTGGGTGTGCGGGCGGGTCTGTGGAGGCAGTTGGCAGCTTCTTGGCACTTGTGCTGGCTCCACAGAAACTTTTCCTGGAGTTGGCTGTACATTGTGTAGTATAGGAGGAAGGGGAGGGGGAGTCTCCTCCATTCTGCAGGCTCAGCTCTCCTCTGCCTCTCTGTTACTACTATTAGTGTTACTTTTTAGGGTTTTCTTGATACATTGTTGCTCCTGTATTGTGATTGTTAGGAGCAGTAATGGCTAGAGAGGGACCCCCATTTTTCTCTCGCCCAGAAGCGATCCTTCTCGGCAGATTCGAGTCCAGACGCGTCCCTTTAAGCCGCCACCTTTTATTTCTGTGTGTTTGGATGTAAATGCCCTGATTGTTCCCAGTGTACTTGGCACTTTCCAGTTTGACTATTTCAGGGAGGGGACGCGTCAATGTCATCCTTGTTGAGTTTTGACTCTGGTTGGGGGCTTATTAACTCTTTCTTGCCTGGGTCTGATGCATTTATCTGGTTTGGAGGTTTATCACCCCCTTATGTTATTAAACTCCTTTTTGTTTTTTTTTGTTTTTGTTTTGTTTAAAGAGTTGTGTACATCGCTGTATAAGCGCCCCCCCCCCTTCAGAGCCCTACTCCTTTTCAGAACATCCTCACGTCACCCCGTATCTCTTCAGAACCCCCCCCCCCCTTCCTTTTGCCACCGTCTTGCAGACCCCAATCACATCCCTGTGGACCCTTTCTTCAGCCCTGTAGACCTCATTTTGCTGCCCCTCCGGGGCCCCCCCTCATCTTCATAGATCCCTGTTTGCAGCGCTGTAGACCACCCTCCAGACCCCTGAATCTTTGTAGACCTCTTCCACGTCGTCGTACACCCCCCGTTCAAAGTCCTCTACATGCTTTGCAGACCCCCTGCAAAGCCCTTGAACCCATCGGACCGCCATCACATCCCTGTAGACCCCCCTCCGGAGCACTGCAGCTTTATAGACCCCACCGCAGTCCCATAAGACCCTTTTTATAAACTTCAAAAGGTCCCACTACTTCCCGCTTGCTGGCCCTTTTTGTCCATATTGCTGTATTTCCCCCCGATTTTTTTTATTTGTTTATTTTCCACCCCTTCCCAGTGACCTCAGCCGCCAGAGTCTGCGACACTGAGACAACGTCTCCAAAACTTGTTTTTTCTTTCTTTCTTTCTTTCCTTTTTTTTTTTTTTTTTTTTGCGCACAGAAACTCTTACATAAAGCAGGATTAATCACCTTTTCCATAGAGTCTGGAATGCAGTGGAAGGATTGCTGCACCCCAGGGGTGACTCTCACTGGCTCTAGCTGCACTAGCCCCCGTTGCATAGGAAAACTTCAAATAAAATGGGGGCTCGCTAAATGTTTTTGTGAGTTCTCCCAGGAAGCAGAGAATTTACTGCGTAAGTTTTAATAGCGTGGGGCGAGACGTTTCCTATAGCTGCAGCCTGGGTTTAATGTCCCTGCACTGAAGTCTAAGAGGGATTATGGTGACTGCACCAAAATATTTGGGAGATGGGAGGAAGCGGGGGCACCCTGTGGCTTGCGGTGTCTACCGCAACAATGCTTTGTCCTCCACAGCAGCACAGTGTATTTAAGGAGGCAGGATAGAATCCCATTATTCTCGCTCTTTAGGGGGATGAGTTTGATTCTGTGTCGACCACAACACTTTTGACTCTTTGTTGCACTGTCCGTTATCAGCATCGGGCTGGAAATCCGTTATTTTAACTAGTTAAATACCCGAGTGTTGCTGGACTAATGGATGTCATTGGTGACATTGTGTAGACCTATGAAAGCGAGACAGAGCTGAGGATTTCGGGGTCATCGGGGGGTTATGGCAGGTGGAGGCTGGAGCACCTCGATATGCAGTGATTATTGACCTGCGGTTATAAATATCGACTTGTTGTTCCACTATGTAGTGGATGATAGGGGTTGACGTCTTTATAGATGTTGGAATCCTGAAGACGTAGCGGAAAGAGTAAAAATCTAATGCTGAAAGAATCAGTGGGTTAGTGCCAGTTCATTGGCTTTACTCATGTCATACAATATCTACATGCACACCTATTCCAGTATACTAATGTGTGCGTGTTAAAGATGTGTGCATGTCTGTGAAAACGTATATATGTACATGGATGTAGATGGATGCATATGTAGGTATATGTGTCCTTGTCTATCTGTGTACATAGGAGGATATATCTGTATAGATGGATGTGTAAATGTGTTTATCTGTGTGTGTATGTATGTGTTGGATGTGTATATGTGTCCTTGTCTATCTATATATGTATGTATCTATGTAGATATACATATGCATACATAGGAGTGTATATCTGTGTAGATGGATGTGTATATGTGTCTGTATATGGATGTGTATATGTGTCTATATGGATGTGTATATGTGTCTGTCTGTGTAGATGGATGTGTATATGTGTCTGTCTGTGTAGATGGATGTGTATATGTGTCTGTCCGTGTAGATGGATGTGTATATGTCTGTCCGTGTAGATGGATGTGTATATGGGTCTGTCCGTGTAGATAATTGTGTATATGGGTCTGTCCGTGTAGATAATTGTGTATATGGGTCTGTCCGTGTAGATAATTGTGTATATGGGTCTGTCTGTGTAGATGGATGTGTATATGGGTCTGTCTGTGTAGATGGATGTGTATATGGGTCTGTCTGTGTAGATGGATGTGTATATGGGTCTGTCCGTGTAGATGGATGTGTATATGTCTGTCCGTGTAGATGGATGTGTATATGGGTCTGTCCGTGTAGATAATTGTGTATATGGGTCTGTCCGTGTAGATAATTGTGTATATGGGTCTGTCCGTGTAGATAATTGTGTATATGGGTCTGTCTGTGTAGATGGATGTGTATATGGGTCTGTCTGTGTAGATGGATGTGTATATGGGTCTGTCTGTGTAGATGGATGTGTATATGGGTCTGTCTGTGTAGATGGATGTGTATATGGGTCTGTCCGTGTAGATGGATGTGTATATGGGTCTGTCCGTGTAGATGGATGTGTATATGGGTCTGTCCGTGTAGATGGATGTGTATATGGGTCTGTCCGTGTAGATGGATGTGTATATGGGTCTGTCCGTGTAGATGGATGTGTATATGGGTCTGTCCGTGTAGATGGATGTGTATATGGGGTCTGTCCGTGTAGATGGATGTGTATATGGTGTCTGTCTGTGTAGATGGATGTGTATATGGTGTCTGTCTGTGTAGATGGATGTGTATATGGTGTCTGTCTGTGTAGATGGATGTGTATATGGTGTCTGTCTGTGTAGATGGATGTGTATATGGGTCTGTCCGTGTAGATGGATGTGTATATGGGTCTGTCCGTGTAGATGGATGTGTATATGGGTCTGTCCGTGTAGATGGATGTGTATATGTAGTCCGTGTCCTTGTGTGTGCAGATCTCTGTATATAACATTCCAGATGGGTTTTTCATTGGCGGATCATGCAGCGCGCCGTCCCTGTCACGGTCTGATGTCCGTTGACTCAGAGATGACTGGAGGACAGAGCCCAGAAATATATGAGTCAGTATACGGAGGGCAATTACTTGTGGCAGACGCTCTGTAAGCAGAAGATGCCATTGGTTTTCCCCCAGGTGAAGTGCTAGAGTCCTCAGCGCCCGCAGTCCCAGCTTTATGGCGTCTTTCAGGGACAGATTTCGCTTTGGAGTGTATTTCCTAGTGGTTTTTAGGATATGAGCATTAATGTCGCTGCGCTGCATCCTCAGTGGTTCTGTCACTGTGTGTGACTAGTCTGTATGATGGTCACACATACCTGTATCACATTGTCTATAACGATGTAGCAGAGCGGAGTTTGTCCTTGGATACCAGTCACTTTGATAGCATAACACGTTGTCTGGGGTTTTACATAGGACTTTACTCGAACTGTCTCTTAACATAGTGCACAAAAGGACAAGATTAGTCACAAATGCAGCTCTGCTGGATCTGTATATTGAACAATACCACGTATACCAATTTATCATTTCCGCCATCAAAGTAAAATGTCACCATAACACCCGGCGTTTATTTCATAAGCGGACCACTTTCAAGGATAATATGCGCTATGAAATATGTTGGCTTATACCATGCAGTGTCATTGGGAAAACAACGGTAAATTATCAGCCTCAGACCAGGATCCCAATTTTTCTGGCTCTCCTTGTAGGATCGGTTCCAAGACTGCTGTGTCGATTTACAATACTGACGCTGCTGGGCTGAGTTTGTCCTCTGGCACGACTCCCTCTAACACCATGCTGTGTCATCTGCAATGTTCCATACCACCGTAGCTAAACCTGCTGCGTTATAGAGGTAATGCAATGTCCAGAGACTAAAGTGACAAACTCAGCTCTGCTACATCTATGCCTTAACGCTGCTGTAAGGGGTTAACCTTCATCTGATGTTTGCTTAGGCATTCATTCTTATTACATTTGTCACCCATGTTGCTGTATTAGGGCATTGCATAAGTTCTCCACCCCCTCTCCATCCCTGCGAAGGTCATTAAGACAAGAAAATTGTCAAAAGTCATCAACTGTAGCCATCAGAGAATCGTGGCGTCGTCAGCTTGTATATAGAAAGCCGCGTACGCGATCCTAGCACAGCCGTACCGGTATCCCCATCCACCTGTCAGTCTGATACCTGCACCAGAGACATGGTTACCGTGTCCTAAAGCCATGGAAGACGCTTCCTAAGAAGTTACATTCAGTGTCAGTGACCCCCTGGGCAATTATAGGATTCAGTTTGAGTCTTGCCAAAAAAAAAACATCTTTAGAGGAATTTCTCCTTCCCTAATCTTCCTTTCAGCCTCCGCTCTCAAGAACGAGCGTGAAATCGCGGTTTGCGGTGAATTTATTTCACGGACATTTAATAAATACATGCGTGGGATTGAAGACCCGTCGCTGGTCATGGCCCTGGACAGTAGATTAGGCTATGAGGATACATAAGTAACTGTAGGGCTATTCGGTCCACATGTACGTAACTACAGTCATGGCGCAGAAGTGGACAGATCCGATATCATAAGACATTTGGTTGCGCAAAACATCATTGATCTAAAGTGATGTGCACCGGTCCGGGGGGGGGGAGCTAAATTTTGTTTTATTATGGCAGCCTAATATGCCAGGCAGGTTAGGCTCTTCTCTAAAACCTGTCCGTTTTTTTTTTTTAAGGGAGAAAACATATTTATAAGGAAAAACAATGGAAAACTTTTTTTTATATTTTTTTTCTTTAGATATAAAAGAATAAACTGAATAATAAACAGGAAAATATAGCAAGTGCAATGCCCGGATGAGGTGCAGTGCCAATGCCAGTCTGTGGTACAGATAAGTTTGCTCCAGACGCTACCCTTCGCTGTCACATTGCATGTAGGTTATGCGTTAGCTCATCGCGACGTCCCGATCTCACAGGACAGCAGCATCTTGCAGACGTCTGTCTTTTTTTTTTTTTCTCCCGTCTGGGGGCAAATAACCAGACGTTGCGTGAGCTCGTTCATAAACAGTCTGCAAAACCTGCCGGGCTGAGCTGCCAATGAGCGCCCTGTCTGCAGCTGCTGCAGAACCTCTTGGATAACAGAAAGATGCACTGTTGCAAAGCAGAACAACAGGGTAATGTTATTGGCCAATGATGCATTTCTTTTTTCTGTCCGGCCCTGCACCAGTCTTTCCCATAGATTCACCAGTCCTAGACCGATGGTGAATGATGGATAATGGAGGCTTCTATAGCAAAAAAAACTGTCATTTCAGGCCAGTGGTGCTAGGTTGTTGGGTGAAGATTTAGGCCCCATGCGCACAACCGTATCCGTTTTGCGGTCCGCAAATCGTGGCTCTGCGAAATACGAATGTAGTGTGTGTGTGCGCGCTGTCCACATTTTTTATTTATTTTTTGCAGACCCATTGACTTATGGAACTATCTTTTTGCAGAACGGACATACGGATACGGTAAGCACACAGATGATCAGTGTGCTTTCCACATGCGTATGTCTGTTCCACAAAATACGGACCCATTGAAGTCAACGAGTATGCAAAAAATGTGGATGCAACACAAACAGTATCCGTACTTTGCGTGTGCATGAGGTTTTTTGGTGAGCCCACTATGTATCTGTATCTGATCCCCATGTGCTGAGTATTGTGTAATGTAACCCGTTGCTCCCTGTTACCTGCCATTTCAGGCCAGGAGAGATGACCACAATCTGTTGATCCCTTCTATCAGCAATTTCAGGCTGGGGAGAGGCTGACTAGTGTTCTTCAATGGGATGAGGACATGTGGTAGGGCCTGCCCTGCCCACCATGATCTCCAGTCCTGAAAACCTCTAGAGACAATATGTATTGTGATTACATGCAGGTTAAGTACCCCTTTAAGTGCACTGTATGGCACTACTACCTTCCTGCTCTATGTAAGAGCTCAGGCTGCAGATTAAGGCTACTTTCACACTCGCGTTTTGGCTTTCCGTTTGTGAGATCCGTTCAGGACTCTCACAAGCGGTCCAAAACGGATCAGTTTGCGTTCTAAAGCATTCTGAATGGAAAAGGATCCGCTCAGAATGCATCAGTTTGCATCAGTTCCGTCTCCATTCCGCTTTAGAGACGGACACCAGTGTTTTGGTGTCCGTCTGATGAAACTGAGCCAAAACGGATCTGGCACAATAGAAAACGGATCCGTCCTCCATTGACTTTCAATGGTGTTCAAGACGGATCCGTCTTGGCTATGTTAAAGATAATACAAACGGATCCGTTCTGAACGAATGCAGACGGTAGTATTATCTGACCGGATCCATCCATGACGGATCAGCACAAAACGCGATTGTGAAAGTAGCCTTAGTTGGGTTTGTTGCCTGGTTTCTTGCGCAAGCAGCGAGTCCTGGCAAGCCTCAACTCTCATCCTTGTGTCCTCTTGGATGCTGAGATCTGGTGTCTGTTCTGCAAATCTAATTTTAACAGGAAAAGAACAGAATTTGGAACATCACGAGAGAGAAGGGGGGAAAAAAAACCACTCACAGGCCCAGATCTGAGATCTGCACATATGTTCCCAAACCCACGGCAGCTTGTGGTGTTATGTCACCTGTAGTTACCACATCCTGCTAACCTGCTCCTTGCTGGACGCTGCCAGGAAGGAAACAGACGTGCCATCCACACCCGCCTTCCGTGACCTCACTTGGAGCTGCGGCACTATGAGCCAGGTGTAAAGGGACATTGGGGGAGATTTATCAAGTGGTGAGAAGGAAAACTGGCCTAGTTGCCCATAGCAACCAGTCAGATTCAACCTTTCATTTTGCAGAGCTCCTATGGAAAATTAAAGTTGAAATCTGATTGGTTGCTATGGGAAACTAGGCCACTTTTTTTTTTCTTTTCATCTCTTTTGATAAACCTTCCCTACGCTCTGCAGAAAAGCTTTCCCCTAAGGCCTCATGCACACGACAGTGTTTTTTCACTGTCAGTGATTTGGCTTCAGTGGTCCGTGTCCGATTTTGCTTCAGTTGTGTTTCCTTGTGTCTGTCTTAATTTTTTTTTTGGCTGACAGGGGGGAAAAAAAAGGAAGGTTAATAAAAAGTGTAATTTTATTGCACCAAGGTCTTGTAGAAAAAAACGGACGCGGACACGGATGACATACCAAATGTGCATCCGTTTTTTTTTTTTGACGGACCCATTGACTTGAATGGGTCCGTCCTCCGTTTTCCACTGACAAGAATAGGACAGGTTATATTTTTTTGACGGACTGGAATCACGGACGCGGAGAAAAAACGGAGGACTATCAGTTTTTGTTTCACAGCTCCATAGAAATGAATGGGACCTCTGCTAAACTGTGAAATATGACGGAACGGACGCAGATGCACACAACGGTCGTGTGCATGAGGCCTAAAAATGTGATCTCAGTCCCTCCAAGGTTTGCTGTGTGTCCAGAGAGGTCCCTGCCAGTCATGGCGATCTCTACAGCCATAACTGTATTATTGGCTTTCTATTCACACAGCAGAAAGCTGATGATAATCAGTTTTAGGGCTCTTCATCATCTCACATCACCTCTTCTTCTGGTAGTTTCCATTTCAGGTGGCACAGGAGGATTTGCCAAACTGCCACAGGAAAGGCTGGAATTGGCAATCAATAACCCTCGTCTACCCCATAGTAAAATGGGGTATTTAACCACCTCCGGACCGCCTAACGCAGGATCGCGTTCCGGAGGTGGCAGCGCTGCGCACAGTCACGCATATACGCGTCATCTCGCGAGACGCGAGATTTCCTGTGAACGCGCGCACACAGGCGCGCGCGCTCACAGGAACGGAAGGTAAGAGAGTTGATCTCCAGCCTGCCAGCGGCGATCGTTCGCTGGCAGGCTGGAGATGTGTTTTTTTTAACCCCTAACAGGTATATTAGACGCTGTTTTGATAACAGCGTCTAATATACCTGCTACCTGGTCCTCTGGTGGTCCCCTTTGTTTGGATCGACCACCAGAGGACACAGGTAGCTCAGTAAAGTAGCACCAAGCACCACTACACTACACTACACCCCCCCCCCATCACTTATTAACCCCTTATTAGCCCCTGATCACCCCTAATCACCCCTGATCACCCCATATAGACTCCCTGATCACCCCCCTGTCATTGATTACCCCCCTGTCATTGATCAACCCCCTGTAAAGCTCCATTCAGACGTCCGCATGATTTTTACGGATCCACTGATAGATGGATCGGATCCGCAAAACGCATCCGGACGTCTGAATGAAGCCTTACAGGGGCATGATCAATGACTGTGGTGATCACCCCATATAGACTCCCTGATCACCCCCCTGTCATTGATTACCCCCCTGTAAAGCTCCATTCAGATGTCCGCATGATTTTTACGGATGCACTGATACATGGATCGGATCCGCAAAACGCATCCGGTCGTCTGAATGAAGCCTTACAGGGGCATGATCAATGACTGTGGTGATCACCCCCCTGTCATTGATTACCCCCCTGTAAAGCTCCATTCAGATGTCCGCATGATTTTTACGGATGCACTGATAGATGGATCGGATCCGCAAAACGCATCCGGACGTCTGAATGAAGCCTTACAGGGGCATGATCAATGACTGTGGTGATCACCCCATATAGACTCCCTGATCACCCCCCCTGTCATTGATTACCCCCCTGTCATTGATTACCCCCCTGTAAAGCTCCATTCAGATGTCCGCATGATTTTTACGGATGCACTGATAGATGGATCGGATCCGCAAAACGCATCCGGACGTCTGAATGAAGCCTTACAGGGGCATGATCAATGACTGTGGTGATCACCCCATATAGACTCCCTGATCACCCCCCTGTAAAGCTCCATTCAGATGTCCGCATGATTTTTACGGATGCACTGATACATGGATCGGATCCGCAAAACGCATCCGGTCGTCTGAATGAAGCCTTACAGGGGCATGATCAATGACTGTGGTGATCACCCCCCTGTCATTGATTACCCCCCTGTAAAGCTCCATTCAGATGTCCGCATGATTTTTACGGATGCACTGATAGATGGATCCGATCCGCAAAATGCATCCGGACGTCTGAATGAAGCCTTACAGGGGCATGATCAATGACTGTGGTGATCACCCCATATAGACTCCCTGATCACCCCCCTGTCATTGATCACCCCCCTGTCATTGATTACCCCCCTGTAAAGCTCCATTCAGATGTCCGCATGATTTTTACGGATGCACTGATAGATGGATCCGATCCGCAAAACGCATCCGGACGTCTGAATGAAGCCTTACAGGGGCATGATCAATGACTGTGGTGATCACCCCATATAGACTCCCTGATCACCCCCCTGTCATTGATCACCCCCCTGTCATTGATTACCCCCCTGTAAAGCTCCATTCAGATGTCCGCATGATTTTTACGGATGCACTGATAGATGGATCGGATCCGCAAAACGCATCCGGACGTCTGAATGAAGCCTTACACGGGCGTGATCAATGACTGTGGTTATCACCCCATATAGACTCCCTGATCACCCCCCTGTCATTGATCACCCCCCTGTCATTGATCACCCCCCTGTCATTGATCACCCCCCTGTCATTGATCACCCCCCTGTCATTTATCACCCCCCTGTCATTTATCACCCCCCTGTCATTTAGCACCCCCCTGTCATTTAGCACCCCTCTGTAAGGCTCCATTCAGATATTTTTTTGGCCCAAGTTAGCAGAATTTTTTTTTTTTTTTCTTACAAAGTCTCATATTCCACTAACTTGTGTCAAAAAATAAAATCTCACATGAACTCACCATACCCCTCACGGAATCCAAATGCGTAAAATTTTTTAGACATTTATATTCCAGACTTCTTCTCACGCTTTAGGGCCCCTAGAATGCCAGGGCAGTATAAATACCCCACATGTGACCCCATTTCGGAAAGAAGACACCCCCAGGTATTCCGTGAGGGGCATATTGAGTCCATGAAAGATTGAAATTTTTGTCCCAAGTTAGCGGAACGGGAGACTTTGTGAGAAAAAAATTAAAAATATCAATTTCCGCTAACTTGTGCCAAAAAAAAAAAATTTCTATGAACTCGCCATGCCCCTCATTGAATACCTTGGGGTGTCTTCTTTCCAAAATGGGGTCACATGTGGGGTATTTATACTGCCCTGGCATTCTAGGGGCCCCAAAGCGTGAGAAGAAGTCTGGTATCCAAATGTCTAAAAATGCCCTCCTAAAAGGAATTTGGGCACCTTTGCGCATCTAGGCTGCAAAAAAGTGTCACACATCTGGTATCGCCGTACTCAGGAGAAGTTGGGGAATGTGTTTTGGGGTGTCATTTTACATATACCCATGCTGGGTGAGAGAAATATCTTGGTCAAATGCCAACTTTGTATAAAAAAATGGGAAAAGTTGTCTTTTGCCAAGATATTTCTCTCACCCAGCATGGGTATATGTAAAATGACACCCCAAAACACATTCCCCAACTTCTCCTGAATACGGCGATACCACATGTGTGACACTTTTTTGCAGCCTAGGTGGGCAAAGGGGCCCATATTCCAAAGAGCACCTTTAGGATTTCACAGGTCATTTACCTACTTACCACACATTAGGGCCCCTGGAAAATGCCAGGGCAGTATAACTACCCCACAAGTGACCCCATTTTGGAAAGAAGACACCCCAAGGTATTCTGTGAGGGGCATGGCGAGTTCCTAGAATTTTTTATTTTTTGTCACAAGTTAGTGGAAAATGCTTATTTTTTTTTTTTATTTTTTTTTCATACAAAGTCTCTGTGACAAAAAATAAAAACTTCCATGAACTCACTTTGCCCATCAGCGAATACCTTGGGGTCTCTTCTTTCCAAAATGGGGTCACTTGTGGGGTAGTTATACTGCCCTGGCATTCTAGGGGCCCAAATGTGTGGTAAGGAGTTTGAAATCAAATTCTGTAAAAAATGACCTGTGAAATCCGAAAGGTGCTCTTTTGAATATGGGCCCCTTTGCCCACCTCGGCTGCAAAAAAGTGTCACACATCTGGTATCTCCGTAATCGGGAGAAGTTGGGGAATGTGTTTTGGGGTGTCATTTTACATATACCCATGCTGGGTGAGAGAAATATCTTGGCAAAAGACAACTTTTCCCATTTTTTTATACAAAGTTGGCATTTGACCAAGATATTTATCTCACCCAGCATGGGTATATGTAAAAAGACACCCCAAAACACATTCCTCAACTTCTCCTGAATACAGAGATACCAGATGTGTGACACTTTTTTGCAGCCTAGGTGGGCAAAGGGGCCCACATTCCAAAGAGCACCTTTCGGATTTCACAGGTCATTTACCTACTTACCACACATTTGGGCCCCTAGAATGCCAGGGCAGTATAACTACCACACAAGTGACCCCATTTTGGAAAGAAGAGACCCCAAGGTATTCGCTGATGGGCATAGTGAGTTCATGGAAGTTTTTATTTTTTGTCACAAGTTTGTGGAATATGAGACTTTGTATGAAAAAAAAAAAAAAAAAAAAAAATCATCATTTTCCACTAACTTGTGACAAAAAATAAAAAATTCTAGGAACTCGCCATGCCCCTCACGGAATACCTTGGGGTGTCTTCTTTCCAAAATGGGGTCACTTGTGGGGTAGTTATACTGCCCTGGTATTCTAGGGGCCCAAATGTGTGGTAAGGAGTTTGAAATCAAATTCAGGAAAAAATGAGGAGTGAAATCCGAAAGGTGCTCTTTGGAATATGGGCCCCTTTGCCCACCTAGGCTGCAAAAAAGTGTCACACATCTGGTATCCCCGTACTCAGGAGAAGTTGAGGAATGTGTTTTGGGGTGTCTTTTTACATATACCCATGCTGGGTGAGATAAATATCTTGGTCAAATGACAACTTTGTATAAAAAAATGGGAAAAGTTGTCTTTTGCCAAGATATTTCTCTCACCCAGCATGGGTATATATAAAATGACACCCCAAAACACATTCCCCACCTTCTCCTGAGTACGGAGATACCAGATGTGTGACACTTTTTTGCAGCCTAGGTGGGCAAAGGGGCCCATATTCCAAAGAGCACCTTTCGGATTTCACAGGTCATTTTTTACAGAATTTGATTTCAAACTCCTTACCACACATTTGGGCCCCTAGAATGCCAGGGCAGTATAACTACCCCACAAGTGACCCCATTTTGGAAAGAAGAGACCCCAAGGTATTCGCTGATGGGCATAGTGAGTTCATAGAAGTTTTTATTTTTTGTCACAAGTTAGTGGAATATGAGACTTTGTAAGGAAAAAAAAAAAAAAAAAAAAAATCATCATTTTCCGCTAACTTGTGACAAAAAATAAAAAGTTCTATGAACTCACTATGCCCATCAGCGAATACCTTAGGGTGTGTACTTTCAGAAATGGGGTCATTTGTGGGGTGTTTGTACTGTCTGGGCATTGTAGAACCTCAGGAAACATGACAGGTGCTCAGAAAGTCAGAGCTGCTTCAAAAAGCGGAAATTCACATTTTTGTACCATAGTTTGTAAACGCTATAACTTTTACCCAAACCATTTTTTTTTTACCCAAACATTTTTTTTTTATCAAAGACATGTAGAACTATAAATTTAGAGCAAAATTTCTATATGGATGTCGTTTTTTTTGCAAAATTTTACAACTGAAAGTGAAAAATGTCATTTTTTTGCAAAAAAATCGTTAAATTTCGATTAATAACAAAAAAAGTAAAAATGTCAGCAGCAATGAAATACCACCAAATGAAAGCTCTATTAGTGAGAAGAAAAGGAGGTAAAATTCATTTGGGTGGTAAGTTGCATGACCGAGCAATAAACGGTGAAAGTAGTGTAGGTCAGAAGTGTAAAAAGTGGCCTGGTCTTTCAGGGTGTTTAAGCACTGGGGGCTGAGGTGGTTAAAGAGGACCTTTCACCGATTCTTACCCTATGAACTAACTATACAGACATGTGGAGCGGCGCCCGGGGATCTCACTGCACTTACTATTATCCCCGGGCGCCGCTCCGTTCTCCTGCTATGCCCTCCGGTATCTCCGCTCACTAAGTTATAGTAGGCGGAGATACCAGTCCCTAAGTTATGGTAGGCGGAGTCTGCCCTAGCGCTGGCCAATCGCAGCGCAGAGCTCACAGCCTGGGAGGTTATTTTCTCCCAGGCTGTGAGCTCTGCAATGCGATTGGCCAGCGTTAGGGCAGACTCCGCCTACCATAACTTAGGGAACGGAGATACCGGAGGACATAGCAGGAGAACGGAGCGGCGCCCGGGGATAATAGTAAGTGCAGTGAGATCCCCGGGCGCCGCTCCACATGTCTGTATACTTAGTTCATAGGGTAAGAATCGGTGAAAGGTCCTCTTTAAGGCTTGTAGCTATTGCCAGACCCCCATTTTGACATCATATGTCTATGAATGTCTTTCTACATAGAAGTCTGGGCTCCATGTCAGACCATTCATGAAGTTCTGCCAGTTCAGGCTGTGGAGCACTGCAGTATTTTTAC